>NC_051406.1:21733915-21734194 GCF_015228065.2 Penaeus monodon
AATACGGGTATGTGATAGGAAAAGGCAACACTCACCTCCGTTGCGACTGGGCATCAGAGTAAGAAGAGAAAAGACACATGAGAAGGGGAATAAATCCAGACAAATCTGCCAAGCAACAATAAAGAGGAAGAGTGCCATCACATCACATGGTGGCTTCAGAAATGGCATTTCACGGGCCGGCCACAAGGGACGGTGAAATGAGCAACAAGCATAGAAATAGACGTAGGGAGGGACGCGCGCAGCAGGCGGCCCAAGATATAAATTAAGAAGAGTAGTATG
>NC_051406.1:21743297-21743592 GCF_015228065.2 Penaeus monodon
TAATCTGTCCAAACCTGCAAAGGTGGCAGCCGACTGCTGAAGTGACTGGAGCATTCCTCGAGTGGCTGCGTACTTCCGTGCCACTGTATTCAGGGGGACCTCTTGCACCAGTTCATGAAGAGCAAGCGCCGTGTAAAAGCGCTGATGAACAGCTAACTGTTTTGCCTGTCTCCTCACCTACAGTGATAATATAATTAGTGGTGTAAACCATATCACATCATGTATGTGACAGTGAAGTGTAAAGTCAAGATACCTTATTTGAGAACTGAAAGTCTTTTTGTTGAAAAGGTATGAA
>NC_051406.1:21743641-21745097 GCF_015228065.2 Penaeus monodon
CTTTATATTGCTTTATCTCTTAAATTCTTAAATGAATGACAAGCCAAGATGTGCCCTCATTCATAAATTTAAAGTCTTCATTAGTTTAACCACTCAAAAACATTGGGAAATGCCGAAAGTCCAAGAAAGATGGCAATTAATCTCAATCATCTCATTACTGTTTATAGGCATTCACAAAATATAGTACCTAAGAATATACATCAACATTCTAAAAAAGAAGAAAAAAATCTTGATCCATAACAAATACACAAAAAAGATAAAAGAAAAATTAAAAAGGGATTAATTAAAATGAATAACAATTCAAAATCACAATCAGAAATGAGTACCTTTAACCAAATGATACAATCACTGTGCCCTTTGAAATTATTAATTCTCCATCACTGACCTTAAACAATTATTCTAGATCTCAGAACTCAGATTGTCATCATAACTTACCTTCCTGTTGACTGTTCCCTTCATGGCCCTCACAATAAAGCTTTCCTCCACACCAACTAATTCTGCAACACGCTTCATGTCCTCACTAAGGCTCTCCCAAATGCTCAGGAATGTAAGCCAGTCCATGTTCGGCCATGCAGAACTTACATACACAGGTGTCACCTATGAAGGAATGTTTATTTCTAGATTTCATCTATTTCTATTCTTTATATAGATGTCTTGCAATACTACACAGGATTGGTAAACATTTTGAATGTGAAATGTACAGTACAGCCAGTCTCAAATCTAAGACATACCAGTATGAATTAAATTTGAAAAAATAAGATTACTTTTTTATATTATTGAGTACATTACAAAAGTCTATCTACAACTCTTTCACAATGTTATATAAGCTAGGTGTACCATAAAGTCTCACATTTGGCATATTTGCACTAGGTGAATTTGTATTTAACAATCTTAAGCAGCTGCTACAATGCATCACCTTTGAAAGCCAAATTGAAGAGACCACTACCATATCAACCCTACAGTCAAATTTGATTGCCCCTGCTGTTTCCAAATGATGTTATACAAAACAGTGCATACCAACATATATTCTACCTGTTTTGATTATCTGTCATGCAAATGTTCATCCAAAAAGTCTGGCCATGCATAATTACTAACATGACTACAAAAGCATATACAAATGAAAAGTGTGTGTATGGGGAGATGAAGATTAACCCTGGGGTGCACTTTGCCTAACCTGATAGATGATATGCAGTTCGTTTTCTAAGACAAAACACTTCCTGGCCCGGTACAGCTCACTGAAGACATGGAGGCCTTCATCAGGTGACAAGCCAGAGGCCAGAACAGCACAGCCTAATTGAGTGCTGGTGTAACGGGTGCTGCCGTCAACTTCTTGTAGTCTGTAAAAAGTATGTTATTTAAGTGTATGGTAATATTGTAAATTAACATATGCCTTTGTATATAAATAGTTGGGAAACAGAGTTCAAAGATTTACCTGAAGCAGTCAACAGTAGCAACC
>NC_051406.1:21745140-21745314 GCF_015228065.2 Penaeus monodon
TTATCCCCGGTCCATCATAAGAAAATTTACTCCATGTCTTGGCATTCATACACATGCAAAATAAAAAAAAAAGACATGGAAAACTCCATCTATTTTTGCAAGACTGAACTAATGTATGGCCAACATTCCCATTTGCTATTCTGAGAATGGCAAACATCTCAAAGCCAACCATAC
>NC_051406.1:21745370-21746413 GCF_015228065.2 Penaeus monodon
TCAGAGACACAAAAAGGAAAAAAATTAAATACCTAATGAATTCATTCTCCTCAAGAAATTCAACACAACTGAGAATTGAGTTCTGGGTGTTTGCTTGAGAGGAACTTGCTTCATTCCTTAAGGAGGCTGCTAGGAGAGTACATTTGCTGTAACGCTCAACCTCCTCTGGGCTAGTTGCTATGCCACTCACTATGACCTATGGGAGCAAAAGAACAAATTATACATGAAAATTTACATGTATGAAGTCATTGAAGGAAGAACGTCTTCAGAAATAACAAATTTTAAGTAGAAATTATCAATGTCTCAATGGTTTTAAAGACAATTTTTGCATTCTACTCCTAACTACCTCTAATATGGCTCTTTTCATGCTAGAGGTTAGTGATGCATCTTGTTGAAGACAGGAGGTGATTGCAGGCAGGGAGGAGGTCATAAGCACTTGGGCCTTCTGCTGCTCTCCTTCACGGCAGATAAGGACACTTTCTCCTGAGGGAAACCAGATTCAGTTATGTTTCTCATTGGATACACATTTTCTTTTCTCATGTACAATACAGACATCATCATTATTTCATATTCTCTCTGACATATCAAATCTTAAATACATATAAAAAAAATTAATAATAAAACTTATAATTCTTTCATCTTTACCTTATTTGTCATCAGTGAAATCTAAAGGCACTAGACATTCATCCCAGACCCAACACTAACCTTCTGTGTCCACCCCCTTCCTTCCTGCTCGGCCAATCATCTGCCTGTAGGTCTGTGTGTCAAGAATCTTCCCCCCAAACACTGGAGATCGAATGATGACACGACGTGCTGGAAGATTGACCCCGGAGGACAATGTTGAGGTTGCGATGAGGACGCGAATGGAGCCAGTGCGAAAGCCTCCCTCTATAATATCCCTCTCGTCAAATGTGAGTCCTTAAACAGCCAAAAGATATACCTTGTTAAATTAGATACGATATCATTCATACAAAACAAAAGGGTGAAAACAACCACGAACTTGGAACTGCCATCCAAGTGGCTGTGACATTATCTCATGGCAT
>NC_051406.1:21746461-21746691 GCF_015228065.2 Penaeus monodon
TACACTGCCAAAAAGAACCTCACACTACCTGCATGGTGGTATGCAGCTCCAAAAGCTATGGAGCGAGCTAAAACATTGTCCAGGCCCACTGGACACTTGCGCATGGCCTGCATGACCCTAGCTATGCCATCAGAGTCTAGAGATGCTCGCAGCCGAATGCTAATTTCTGGTGGGTACTTACTATCAGCCTTTCCTGTGAACATATCATGCTAAATGAAGTAGACTTCTTC
>NC_051406.1:21746891-21747848 GCF_015228065.2 Penaeus monodon
TAGGTAAAAAAAAAGCAATGAAGTGTTCATTCAATAATGGAAAAAATACAAGAATGCACCATGTGATTATGGATATAAATCATCATGGCTGAGGGTTTGGAATGGGCTCTTGCATATGTTAATTATATTTATAAAGTTCAAAAGAATGACAGAAAATATGCTTTTATACAAGGCATCCATTCAAAAGAGTACATAATAAACTTCTATTTCTTCACCATAAGAATACAGTGGCCAAAGACCTTTGAATATCTCATCTGATCTGCATGCGACAGTGCAGAAATCTCAAGACAACTAAAAATCATACAACAGAAACAGATAGGCATTTTGGGGAAAGTGGAGGCATTTGATTGTTTCTACTTTGTTTAAATGCATCTAGCTTCAAGAAAGAGGAAAAATGACAAAGACAGTAATCATTGCCATGTTGTCACAGCATATTTTCAGGTCCTCTCCTTCATGTACAGCTCCTAGTTCTCTTAAAAATAAAGACTCATATCTTGAAATCTACACCAAATGAAATGTTTAGATATGAGTCTGGGTCATAAAAAAAAGAAATAAATCAAGGCCCATCTAGGAGAATACAAGTAGGCTTCTGAATGACTAATTGAATGATTTCCTCAACTGACAAGAAAAGCAAAGGAGCATTCTCCAAAGAAAGTAAAGCCACTTAAAAAAGACAAATTATTTATACCTATGTTAAAGAATTCCCTTGCCACTGCCTCAGCTAGCTTTTCACACCATGCCTTGGTGGGGCAGAACACAAGGACTGAGAGGCCATCTAGCACCGTTTCAAGGCACAGCTGTATGAGGTGATCACTATCTCCCTAAGAGAAAGACAAGAATGATGTTATAATGAGATGGAAAATAATAACCTAAGAATCACTCTTTTCAACATTCTCACTGATCAGTCAGGAGGACAGATATTATTGATTTGAAAACACAGTTAGGTTTTTAAACATT
>NC_051406.1:21747892-21748533 GCF_015228065.2 Penaeus monodon
GCAAATTAGCAAAGACAAAGCCCCATCAAAGACAATAAATAACACCTCTTACCTGAACAGTCAATAGAGGATCTAAATCTCGAATTCTTGTCATGCTGGAATCATAGACTGCTTTGCCAATCTTCACCATCTGCTGGAGTGGGATGGGCCGGAAATCAGTGCTGTAGAGCTGTGAACTCAGCCAATTGCGATAAGAGATCCAGGTTGGGGAGAGTTGCCGACATGCCTACAATCTGGATTCCTGATTCTCCATCAGCACCCTAGGAGCAAATTCTTGAAATTATGTGACAATATTAAATGTGTCCTGATGATTTTGTTTTCACAGAAAGTTGCATGTTTTCTTTTACCTTTCCCTCTTGCACAGCCATACTTAATGTATCATATTAAAAAATCACCTCAAATATAAACATTAACAAAAAGTCCACACACTTATTTCTCATTTGTCAAACTTCCGACTGACCTGCTTTCCATCCTTGAGACTGTCGGACACGTACATGACCTTAGTAAGGAGCAGCTCTAAGAGGTAGCCACGGTGGGAGTCTGCCAGCATGTGCAGTTCATCCACCACAATGATGCCCAGTTCATTTATGCGCTGGTCCTCTAGCAATCTGTTTAAAGGAGGAGGTGTTGTATATGTTTCC
>NC_051406.1:21749682-21752711 GCF_015228065.2 Penaeus monodon
GTTATAAGTTCTTTATACTGTTACTTAGGATCTTGTAAACCCAGGTGGAAAAAAGTATTAGCAATTTGTCTATACTCTAAAGGAAATTTTTGGGACTTAAAAAGCAATATAAAGCTTTCAACCACACATTTAGAAAGAGGCAAAATATGTACTGCTTTCATATAAGTAAAAATGCTTTCATATAAATAAAAATACATTAACATAATTGCTTGACAGTGTAAGCCTCATTAAAGTAAAACAGGAAAAGGTAGAGCAAAAATCTACATGCAGAAGAAGAAAGTAAAGTACAGTAAGCAAGTAGCCAGTTGGTCCTACCGATTGACTAGGTTGTTTGCCTTCTCAATTGTGCAGACAGCAATATCTGTGGCACGTAGACCCCCTGGAGGACCCTGCGAGCCCATGAATCCCTCGACGCGCACACCAACCACACCAAACATTTTCTGGTCAATGATGGAGAGGGGGGGAGATGTATATATTCATTTGAAATTTATCCATTATCAATTCATATACTTTATTTCCAATTTCTTTCCTTTTAAGACACAGGTTCACTTTCTTATATTGTAGAAAAGATACATTCGGTCCCCAGAATATCAATACACAATAATAAAGCTAATTAAAGTATACACTTGAATCACAGGATCATCTAACTCAACTGTCAAAACCAACCTGCAAGTAATACATCTTCTCTCTAGCCACTGAGACGAAGGGCAGAATAAACACCCCTTTTCTTCCAGTTTCAATTACCCGCTTAAGTAGTAGGAGCTCTGCCACTAACGTCTTGCCTAAAAAAGAAAAAAATGAGTCCTCAATGCAAGCCTGTTTTACCAAAAGCATAATTGAAGACACTGACAAACTTTAACATCATCACTCAAGGTTCACTCCTTTTCTGATTTTTTTTCAATTATTATTACCCTCAATTACCACTGTTATCTTATAATCTACTTATTTAACCCTTTCTTTAACATTTCCTTACCATTATACTCAAATCAATTTATTCACATCTTGTCATACTATTTACTAATATCTACTGCTGCTTATTATAATCAACAATTTCCTAAAACCTCACCTGCTGAAGTTGGAGCAGAATACACCAAGTTTTTTCCATTTAGTACCTCTGGCAAACTTAAGCATTCTGCTTGCCAAGGAAACATTGTCTGGATTCCATTGTTTACATAACGCTGAAAGCCATCCAATAATAAATTGTATCTTCAGAAACAAAAAAATGTATCCCTTACAGCCATATTTGCAAAAATAAGTAAAAAATATACATATACAAACAAGGTATTAATGATGATACCATACACATTTTTTTCTTATAATATCTACACAAGAACACACTTTTATCTCTCCTAAAAGAGACAAAACACACTCTGATCTAATCATTCAACAACACACCTCCAAGACAGCTTCAGGCAAACCCCAGGATGCCAGTTCCATCTTTGCCTGTGTGGAAATGAAGCTCGACATATTCTTGGAGTCAGCAAACGGAGACCTCAGTGCTGTCTTGGGTCTTGGACTAGCTTGTACAATGTGGAAGTCTGGAGATACAGGTTCTTTTACTGCAGATATTCTCTCTAATTCTTTTGCTTCACAAGGAGGAGAGTTGTCTTTTAATAGCACAGGAGGTGCTGTGGCTTCAGGATCTTGGATATGAAAAACAGTTTCAGGTTTGTCCAAAGATAGATATTTTACTGTAGATGCCTGGGCACAATCTCTAGCAGGCTGTTTCACTTCTCCTGTGATTCCAGACCCAACATAACTTTGACAATTTTCTCCTGGGGGTTTGGTAGATTTGCCATTTTCACATTTGTTCTCCTTAAAAGGTTTTAACAATCTATCTGGACTTTGCCTTGAGGTGTTGTGTGCTTTATTTTCATGAGCCTTTCTACCAGGTGAAGAGCCACCACTCTTCTCTCCTTCCATTTCTAAAGGACTCTGTTCACTAACTGCTGCTTTCATTTTAGCTGTGAGTTTTACTTGTCTTGAGCTGTTATTTGGTGAAACATTAAAATCATTCCCTCTATATAATTGCAACAAGGCATTAGGTGTTACCTGCTTACCTTCATTTTTCTCTTTGTTCTCTTTAATGATTACTGTTCCACCACCCCTTTTCTTTCTATGATCAGGTTGTGGGACAGGGGAATCAGTCAGTTGTGTCCCATGACTGTCAACTTCACTTTTACCTCTAGTTGCATCACCATTCAAGGTTTTTGCACTCTTTTTCTCCAGTTTCTCTTTAAAGTGTGACTCAGGACTTCCTGCAATTGGCCTTGGAACCAGCCTAGCAGAAGTTTTGGTAGTGTTTAATATGGTCCTTGCTCTATCGATCTCATCCTTTGACATTCCTCTGCGTTTAGGTGTGGCACATGGACTTTTTTTGCCTATGGTGTTTTTTGAGCCACAAACTACAACACCATCATTGTTCCCATGGATGGGGGTGGCCCTGGGTGTGTGTCTCTCTTCTTCACTCTTCACTCTGATTCTCTGGGATCTTCGTAGAGTCACATTTCCTTCAAAGGATGAGATATACAAGAAAACATTGCTCCTGATACCACTATTTCTGCTCTTCGCTGAAGTGCACTTGGTACCATGTTTATGTGCAATGTTTGTGCTTTGCTCAGGCAAAGGAGAAGTGACTTCATCTGGGAAGGCATCTTCATCTAAATCCAGAGCATCTATAGCCTCAAGAGTATCTGCCCCAATTGGTGTAGCCAAGACATTCTCCTTATCCCCAGGGTATGGGCAATGCTTCCCACTAACTGTCATCTCTGCACCACCATTTGACTGTGTCCTTCTTCTCTTCCCATGCTTCCTTCCTTGATTAGGGGAATCACTGGAAAACAGCACAGAAGACCGCCTTTTTTTCGAGGAGACCACATACTGGGCCTCAATTTCACATACACCGTCCAGTACATCATCATTGCAGAAGGAGTCCCCAAAGGTGCAATCATGCTGAAATGTTGCAAGTTTCAAGAATCAAAAAATATAACAGTATACCTCTGCTTAAGTAGAAAATTTAAACAATCATT
>NC_051406.1:21752739-21753139 GCF_015228065.2 Penaeus monodon
TACCTATAAATAGATAACCTAGGTCATTTTGTCCCTTACTGAAAAACTTGAATAATACATGAATAAATAAATATTCCATCTAGCAATCACCTATTCACCAACCAACCTACAATTCTAATCTACAATCCACCAACATCGCCCACAACTTACATTCATGGAAGGGGAAACAACAGCTGTGGGTTTCTGGCCAGCCTTCTCTACACCATTGCCGTAAAGTAAGGGAGGAGAGAACTTCCCTCGACCCACACTACCACTGCTATTCACTGGCACTGCAAATCTTCCAAGGAACTTCCGGCGGGGTACGGATGCTAGGCAGGGACGAGAGAGGGAGTGGAGTCAGGTCTTGCTACAGTGGAATTTATGTACAGATTTAGTGGATTTAGGGGAGGGGAGGGGGGGA
>NC_051406.1:21753903-21756062 GCF_015228065.2 Penaeus monodon
ATACATTCCACTCTCTCTCTTGTTCCTTTTCACAGGAAGGTAAATAACAAAGAGAAAGGAGTGAGAGAATAACAGAGGAAGGATGGGAGAATAAGAGAATGTTGAAGAAAGAAAGTGTCTGACTTGGACACAGCCAGCGAGAAGCAAAAAAAAAGAAAACAAGCGAGAGATATCAAGGAAAAGAAAGAAAATCAATCTTCCATATCTAGCGTAATGGCAGGAATGTTTTCCCAGCAGCTTCCATGGAGAGAGGGACCACCTATAATAGTAATTATGACACTCTACCCCACTCTTACTTCATATAAATCTAGAATACGTAAGAATGCAGAAATTCTAATATACTTGTGAGATAGGATTAAAATAAACTGCATAAAATAAAATAGGGTGGAAGAGACTAAGAGAAACAAAGGAAAAATGAAGGAATCAAACAAAACATAGCAGTCAGTACTGTAAATGCAAGTGATTGATTCGGAAAACCTCATACCAGTATCCTTCAAGTGCTCCATAGATACGTCCAGCCAGCACCATTCCTCCCTCTGTTATGTGCCAGATATGCAATGAAACTTCCTTATTGCAACCACGCAGAACCTGCAAATGACATAACATCATAATTAAAAATATCCTTGCGAGACAGAATAGTCTCCATTTCCTAGAAAGACAAGAGACCTGGCAAAATAAGTGGTTCATGTGCTTGGGTTGTACAAAATTCTACTGCTGTGGGCAATGAATGTCATTTTCCTTGTTGTCTTTGTAGGCCTTGGGTCTTACACAGCAGTGCAGTATATAACAGTACTTCTTTTTTTGCTGAGCCAAAGCTTTATTTTCTTTTATGAGTGATTTTAAGTTTAAATGTATAGTGGTTTCATAGAGAGCCGAGAAAGCAACTGCAACTTCATCAAGAAGAATAATGCTACTACTGTTGATAATGATAGTTCACTTTAGGTATACTTGGTTATCATTTGATATTTAAAAATCAAATGATCATTTTCTCATGATCATTAGTATCGTATCATCAACACTACATATCAGGTTTTTGTACATCTGAGATCACCTTACAGTCCAAAAGTTTGGAGAATACATCCATGACATCTTACAAAACGGGAATTTTTCCTTGTGATGATATTTGTGCTCTGTCCAAATTCTCTTGAAACTGTCTGTGTTCTGTGATGGATGAATGAAATGTCATGATAAGCATAAAAACAAACCCCGATGACTCGATTAAAGTGTCGTGTTCTATAAACCTTTGGCACTCAGTAAAGACCAACTTAACAGCCACCGCATTCATTCCGTTAAATATAGCTTAACCATTATCCCTTAATTTGATGATAAATTGTGCGGAGATTTGCTGGAAAATGTACCAACAGCACAATGGCTTTAAGAATCACCTAAGTTTCTCTAGATGCCATGGACCCTTACCGAAACACTTGCCCAAATGTAAAATAAATAAATACCGTTTTCCCAGAGGGTTACCCTAGTATAATTCAAGCGCTCGGTCAGGCAGACACCGCCTTCGTCAGTAGGTTAAATCCATTACTAGTAATTTACCAATTAATAAAATCACATCACATTTGTGACTTATACAGATAATGTGATATCATAATGCATAATCTTGCCCTTGACCCTTTCACGATGTTCTTCCAGACAGCTTTCCTCAGGCATCTCACAAAACTAGCAAAGCCTCTTTCAAATGAGTGTTAAGTGCAGTGCAGGGGCTATTGCAATCTACCTTTGTCAGTACCGTTATCACTGGCTACAAAAAACGGAATTGCCGATTTAACCCTACCTCTCACAACAAAAATACGCCGCACACACATCCTCATTCATGGAAATCAAGAAAAAAATATCGAGGATTTCGAGATCAGCTGTTCAAACGCTCGCCATTTTCCCTCCCTGAATATAAACAAGATGTGACGTCACTCTACGTCACTACCGTGTATGACGTCACAGTTCAAATTATTATTCTTTTCGGTGTTTTTGGCTTTTTCGCTTTAGTTTGTGATGTCACCAACTTTGTTATGCCTTTGGTTTTTATTTGTTGTATTCTTAGCTTGATAGTAATAGCGTCTCACGTTTATTCTGATTTTTATATATCTATTATTTTTTGTAGTACATTAACGCAGTCGTACGTACGTTCATAAAATCTATATATACTAATTTAA
>NC_051406.1:21756162-21756380 GCF_015228065.2 Penaeus monodon
GCCAAAAAAGTTGCAAAAACATGTAGCCCTGTTTCGAGGTCCCAGCGTTTTACACGGCACTTGCTCTTCATAAAACTGTGAAGAGGTCCCCTGATAAGTAAAACCCAAGGGTGGATCGGGGAAGGGGTTCCGAAAAGATTTTTTTTAAAAAATAATTTTAAGTATTATATTAATGATATTTGTATATGGACTAAATTATTATCTCATTATCTCTTTAT
>NC_051406.1:21757090-21757394 GCF_015228065.2 Penaeus monodon
AACATGGACTCAAACTAATCTGTCCAAACCTGCAAAGGTGGCAGCCGACTGCTGAAGTGACTGGAGCATTCCTCGAGTGGCTGCGTACTTCCGTGCCACTGTATTCAGGGGGACCTCTTGCACCAGTTCATGAAGAGCAAGCGCCGTGTAAAAGCGCTGATGAACAGCTAACTGTTTTGCTCTCGCCTCACCTACAGTGATAATTAATTATTGGTGTAAAGCCATTCACTCCTGTATGTGCAGTGAAGTTAAAGTCACAGATCCTATTTGAGAACTGAAAGTCTTTTTGTAGAAAAGGTATGAA
>NC_051406.1:21757451-21760451 GCF_015228065.2 Penaeus monodon
TGCTTTATCTCTTAAATTCTTAAATGAATGACAAGCCAAGATGTGCCCTCATTCATAAATTTAAAAAGTCTTCATTAGTTTAACCACTCAAAAACATTGGGAAATGCCGAAAGTCCAAGAAAGATGGCAATTAATCTCAATCATCTCATTACTGTTTATAGGCATTCACAAAATATAGTACCTAAGAATATACATCACTTCGAAAAAAGAGAAAACTCTTGATCCTACAATACACAAAAAGATAAGAAAAAATTAAGGGATTAATTAACAATGATACAATTCAAAATCACAATCAGAAATGAGTACCTTTAACCAAATGATACAATCACTGTGCCCCTTTGAAATTATTAATTCTCCATCACTGACCTTAAACAATTATTCTAGATCTCAGAACTCAGATTGTCATCATAACTTACCTTCCTGTTGACTGTTCCCTTCATGGCCCTCACAATAAAGCTTTCCTCCACACCAACTAATTCTGCAACACGCTTCATGTCCTCACTAAGGCTCTCCCAAATGCTCAGGAAGGTAAGCCAGTCCATGTTCGGCCATGCAGAACTTACATACACAGGTGTCACCTATGAAGGAATGTTTATTTCTAGATTTCATCTATTTCTATTCTTTATATAGATGTCTTGCAATACTACACAGGATTGGTAAACATTTGAATGTGAAATGTACAGTACAGCCAGTCTCAAATCTAAGACATACCAGTATGAATTAAATTTGAAAAAAAATAAGATTCTTTTTTATTTATTGGTACATTACTAAGTCGATCTACAACTCTTTCCAATGTTTATTATCACTAGGTGTATAAAGTCTCACATTTGGCATATATTTGCACTAGGTGAATTTGTATTTAACAATCTTAAGCAGCTGCTACAATGCATCACCTTTGAAAGCCAAATTGAAGAGACCACTACCATAACAACCCTACAGTCAAATTTGATTGCCCCTGCTGTTTCCAAATGATGTTATACAAAACAGTGCATACCAACATATATTCTACCTGTTTTGATTATCTGTCATGCAAATGTTCATCCAAAAAGTCTGGCCATGCATTATTACTAACATGACTACAAAAGCATATACAAATGAAAAGTGTGTGTATGGGGAGATGAAGATTAACCCTGGGGTGCACTTTGCCTAACCTGATAGATAATATGCAGTTCGTTTTCTAAGACAAAACACTTCCTGGCCCGGTACAGCTCACTGAAGACATGGAGGCCTTCATCAGGTGACAAGCCAGAGGCCAGAACAGCACAGCCTAATTGAGTGCTGGTGTAACGGTGCTGCCATCAACTTCTTGTAATCTGTAAAATTATGTTATTTAAGTGTATGGTAATATTGTAAATTAACATATGCCTTTGTATACAAATAGTTGGGAAACAGAGTTCAAAGATTTACCTGAAGCAGTCAACAGTAGCAGCAATAATACAAGAATAAATTTAGCAAATTAGCAATGATAAATTATCCCCGGTCCATCATAAGAAAATTTACTCCATGTCTTGGCATTCATACACATGCAAAATAACAAGAAAAAGACATGGAAAACTCCATCTATTTTTGCAAGACTGACCGATGTTATGGCCAACTTCCCATTTGTATTCTGAGAATGCAAACATCTCAAGCCAACCATACAGACATAGACGACAAAAGAGTGGAAGAACGCTAGACACACGTCAAGCTCAGAAGACACAAAAGAAAAAATTAAATACCTAATGAATTCATTCTCCTCAAGAAATTCAACACAACTGAGAATTGAGTTCTGGGTTTTTGCTTGAGAGGAACTTGCTTCATTCCTTAAGGAGGCTGCTAGGAGAGTACATTTGCTGTAACGCTCAACCTCCTCTGGGCTAGTTGCTATGCCACTCACTATGACCTATGGGAGCAAAAGAACAAATTATACATGAAAATTTACATGTATGAAGTCATTGAAGGAAGAACGTCTTCAGAAATAACAAATTTTAAGTAGAAATATCAATGTCTCAATGGTTTTAAAGACAATTTTTGCATTCTACTCCTAACTACCTCTAATATGCTGCTTTTATCTATAGGTTAGTGATGCATCTTGTTGAAGACAGGAGGTGATTGCAGGCAGGGAGGAGGTCATAAGCACTTGGGCCTTCTGCTGCTCTCCTTCACGGCAGATAAGGACACTTTCTCCTGAGGGAAACCAGATTCAGTTATGTTTCTCATTGGATACACATTTTCTTTTCTCATGTACAATACAGACATCATCATTATTTCATATTCTCTCTGACATATCAAATCTTAAATACATATCAAAAAATTATATAAACTATAATTCTTTCATCTTTACCTTATTTGTCATCAGTGAAATCTAAAGGCACTAGACATTCATCCCAGACCCAACACTAACCTTCTGTGTCCACCCCCTTCCTTCCTGCTCGGCCAATCATCTGCCTGTAGGTCTGTGTGTCAAGATCTTCCCCCCAAACACTGGAGATCGAATGATGACACGACGTGCTGGAAGATTGACCCCGGATGACAATGTTGAGGTTGCGATGAGGACCGGCGAATGGAGCCGTGCGAAGCCTCCCTCTATAATTATCGCCTCTCTTCAAATGTGAAGTCCTTAAACAGCCCAAGATTACTTGTTAAATTAGATACGATTATCATTCTACAAACAAAAGGGTGAAACACCCGGACTTGGAACTGCCATCCAAAGTGTCTGTGACATTATCTCATGGCATTAAACACAAATGCAATTCATAAAGACCAAACGAATAAATAAAATCAATACAGCTGCCAAAAAGAACCTCACACTACCTGCATGGTGGTATGCAGCTCCAAAAGCTATGGAGCGAGCTAAAACATTGTCCAGGCCCACTGGACACTTGCGCATGGCCTGCATGACCCTAGCTATGCCATCAGAGTCTAGAGATGCTCGCAGCCGAATGCTAATTTCTGGTGGGTACTTACTATCAGCCTTTTCCTGTGAACATATCATGCTAAATGAAGTAGACTTCTTCAGTG
>NC_051406.1:21760626-21762223 GCF_015228065.2 Penaeus monodon
TAGGTAAAAAAAAAGCATGAAGTGTTCATTCAATAATGGAAAAAATACAAGAATGCACCATGTGATTATGGATATAAATCATCATGGCTGAGGGTTTGGAATGGGCTCTTGCATATGTTAATTATATTTTATAAGTTTCAAAGAATGACGAAATATCGTTTATACAAGGCATCCTTCAAAGATACTAATAACTTCTTTTCTTCAGACCCCCCCCCCCAAAAAACCACAAAAAAAACCAAAAAAAAACACAAATAAGATACATGGCCAAGACTTTGATATCTCATCTGTCTGGCTGCGCGTCGAAGATTCAGACAACTAAAACTACAACGAACCAGATAGGCATTTTGGGGAAGTGGGGCTTTGATTGTTCTACTTATTGTTTTAATGCATCTAGCTTCAAGAAAGGAAAATGACAAAGACTAATCTTGCCATGTTGTCACACCATATTTTCAGGTCCTCTCCTTCATTACGCTCCTATTCGCTTAAAAATAAAGACTCATATCCCCTTGAAAAAATCTACACCAATGAATGTTTGAGTATGAGTTCTGGGTCATAAAAAAAGAATTAATCAGCCATCTAGGAGAATACAAGTAGCTTCTGAGACTTTGAATGATTTCCTCACTGACAAGAAAGCAAAGGAGCTTCTCCAAAGAAGTAAGCCACTTCCAAAGTACAAATATTTACCTATGTTAAAAGAATTCACCTGCCCCTGCCATCAGCTAGTTTTCACACATGCTTTGTGGGTCAGAACACAAAGGACTGAGAGGCATCTAGCCGTTTCAAAGCACAGCTGTAATGAGGGGTTGTCAGCGATCTCCCTAAGAGAAAGACAGATGATGTTATATGCGATGGAAAATATACCTAAGAATCATCTTTTCACATTCTCACTGTCTTCAAGGGGACAATATATTGATTTGAAAACACAGTTTAGTTTTTAGACATTAAAAAATAAAACATGAGCAAAAAACACTTTTAAAAAAAAAAAGCAAATTAGCAAGACAAAGCCCCATCAATACATAATAACCCTCTTACTGAACCGGTCCAATAGAGGATCTAATCTCGAATTCTTCTGCTGGAATCATGACTGCGTTTGCCAATCTTCACTCTGCTGGGTGGATGGGCCGGAAATGCAGTGCTGTAGAGCTGTGACTCAGCCAATGCGAAAGAGATCAGTTTGGGAGAGGTTGCCGACCTTCCTAACAATTCTGATTCCTGATTCTCCATCAGCCCCGAGGAGCAAATTCTTTGAATTATGTGAACAATATTAAATGTGTCCTGATGATTTTGGGTTTTCCAGAAGTGATGTTTTCTCTACCTTTCCCTCTGCACAGCCAACTTAATGTTCATATTAAAAAATCACCTCAATATCAAACTTAACAAAAAATTCCACACACTTATTTCCTCATTTGTCAACTTTCCGACTGACCTGCTTCCATCCTTAGATGTCGACACGTACAGACCTTAGTAAGGGCGCTCTAAGTAGTAGGCCACGGTGGGAGTCTGCAAGCATGTGCAGTTCATTCCACCACCAGATGACCCGAGTTCATTATGCGCTGGTCTCTAGCATCTAGTTTAAAGGAGGAGGTGTGTATATGTT
>NC_051406.1:21763477-21766405 GCF_015228065.2 Penaeus monodon
AGTTATAAGTTCATTTATACTGTTACTTGGATCTTGTAAACCCAGTGGAAAAAAGTATTAACATTTGTCCCTATACTCTAAGGAAATTTTGGGACTTAAAAAGCAATATAAGCTTTCACCAACACATTAAACAGAGGCCAAATATTACTGACTTTCATAGAAGTAAAATGCTTTCATATAATAAAAATACATTAACATAATTGCTTGACAGTGTAAGCCCCCTTAAAGTAAAACAGAAAATGTATAGCATAAATCTACATGCGAAGAGAGAAGTACATAAGCAAGTAGCCAGTTGGTCCTACCGTTTGACTAGGTTGTTTGGCCTCTCATTGTGCAGACAGCAATATCTGTTGCACGTAGACCCCGGAGGACCCTGCGCCATGAATCCCTCGACGCGCACCACCACCACACCAAACTTTTCTGGTCAATGATGGAGAGGGGGGAGATGTATCAATTCTTTGAAATTTATCCATTAGTCAAATTCATATACTTTATTTCCATTTCTTTCCTTTTAGACACAGGTTCACTTTCTAATTATTGAGAAAAGTACATTCGTGTCCCCTAATATTCAATACCACATAGAAAGCTAATAAAGTATACACTTGAATCACAAGGAGCACTAACTCCCACTGTCAAACCACCTGCAAGTATACAATCTTCTCCTCTAGCCACTGGACGAAGGGCATGAATAAACACCCTTTTCTTCCATTTCATTACCCGCTTAAGTAGTAGGAGCTCTGCACTACGTCTTGCCTAAAAAAGAAAAAAATGATCCTCAATGCATCCTGTTTACCAAAGCAGAATTGAAGACACGAAAACTTTAACAATCATCCTTAAGGTTCCTCCTTCTGATTTTTTTTTCATTATTATTCCCATCACTTACCACTGTTATCTTATAATCCCTACTTATTTAACCCTGTTCTTTAACATTTCCTTTATTACCTTGCTCATCAATTTATTCACTAGCTTGTCTACTATTTACTAATATGCTACTGCTGCTTATTATAATCACAGTTTCCTAACCTCACCTGCTGAAGTTGGAGCAGAATACACAGTTTTTTCCATTTAGTACCTCTGCAACTAACATCGCTTGCCAGAACATTGTCTGGATTCCCATTGTTTATACATACGCTGAAGCCATCCAATAATATTGTATCTTCAGAACAAAAAAATGTATCCCTTACAGCCATATTTGAAAAAAATAAGTAAAAAAATATACATATACAAACAAGGTATTAATGATGATACCATACACATTTTTTTTATAATATCTACACAAGAACCCCACTTTATCTCTCCAAAAAGATAAAAAACACACTCGATAATCATTCAAAAACAAAACCTCCAAGACAGCTTCAGGCAAACCCAAGGAGGGCCCGTTCCTCTTTGCCTGTGTGGAAATGAAGCTCGACATATTCTTGGAGTCAGCAAACGGAGACCTCAGTGCTGTCTTGGGTCTTGGACTAGCTTGTACAAGTGGAAGTTGGAGATACAGGTTCTTTACTGCAGATATTCTCTCTAATTCTTTTGCTTCACAAGGAGGAGAGTTGTCTTTTAATAGCACAGGAGGTGCTGTGGCTTCAGGATCTTGGATATAAAAAAACAGTTTCGGGTTTTGCCCAAAGATAGATATTTTACTGTAGATGCCTGGGCACAATCTCTAGCAGGCTGTTTCCTTCTCCTGTGATTCCAGCCCCAAACATAATTTTGAAAATTTTTTCCCGGGGGTTTGGTAGATTTGCCATTTTCACTTTTTGTTCCCCTTTAAAAAGGTTTTAAAAATCTATCTGGACTTTGCTTTGAGGTGTTGTGTGCTTTTTTTCATGAGCCTTTCTACCGGGTGAAGAGCCCCACTCTCTCTCCTTCCATTTCTAAAGGACTCTGTTCACTAACTGCTGCTTTCATTTAGCTGTGAGTTTTACTTGTCTTGAACTGTTATTTGGTGAAACATTAAAATCATTCCCTCATATAATTGCACCAAGGCATTAGGTGTTACCCGCTTACCTTCATTTTTCTCTTTGTTCTCTTTAATGATTACTGTTCCCCACCCCTTTTCTTTCTATGATCAGGTTGTGGGACAGGGGAATCAGTCGTTGTGTCCCATGACTGTCAACTTCACTTTTACCCTAGTTGCATCACCATTCAAGGTTTTTTTCACTCTTTTTTTCCAGTTTCTCTTTAAAATGTGACTCAGGACTTCCTGCAATTGGCCTTGGAACCACCTAGCAGAAGTTTTGGTAGTGTTTAATATGGTCCTTGCTCTATCGATCTCATCCTTTGACATTCCTCTGCGTTTAGTGTGGCACATGGACCCTTTTTTTTCCTATGGTGTTTTTGAGCCACAAAATACAACACCATCATTGTTCCATGGATGGGGGTGGCCCTGGGGGTGTGTCTCTCTTCTTCACTCTTCACTCTGATTCTTGGGATCTTCGTAAGTCAAAATTTCCTTCAAGGATGAGTATACAAGAAAACATTGCTCCTGATACCACTATTTCTGGCTCTTCGCTGAAGTGCACTTGTACCATGTTTATGTGCAATGTTTGTGCTTTGTCGGCAAAGGAGAAGTGACTTCATCTGGGAGGCATCTTCATCAAAATCCAGGCACTATGCTAAAGAGTATCTGCCCCAATTGGTGTGGGCCAAGACTTTCTCCTTTTCCCAGGGTTGGCAATGTTTCCCAAAACGTCATCCTCACCCCCTTTGACTGTGTCCTTCTTCTTTTCCCCATGCTTCCTTTTGTTTTGGGGAAATCAGGAAAAACGCACAAAGACCCCCTTTTTTTTTCGAGGAGACCACATACTGGGCCTAAATTTTCACAACACGCCAGTACTTTCCCTTTGAGAGGACCCCCAAAAGGTGCAATCATGTAAAATTTTAAAGTTTCAAAATCAAAAATAACAGTATACCTTGCTTAAGTAGAAATTT
>NC_051406.1:21766443-21766814 GCF_015228065.2 Penaeus monodon
CCCTATAAATAATAACCTAGGTCTTTTTGTCCCTTACTAAAAAATTAACAATAATGAAAAATAAATATTCCATCAGCAATCCCCTATTCACCAAAAAACCTACAATTCAAATCTAAAATCCACACATCCCCCCAACTTACTTCAGGGGAAGGGGGAAACAACAGCGGGGGTTTCGGCCAGCCTTCTCTACACCATTGCCGAAAATAAGGAGGAGAACTTCCTCGACCCCATACCACTGCTATTCACGGGCACTGCAAATTTTCCCAAAGGGAATTTCCGGCGGGGTAGGATCTAGGCGGGACAGAGAGGGGTGGGTAGGTCTTTTAAGGGGAAATTTTTTATACAGTTTGGGATTTAGGGGGGGGGGGGGG
>NC_051406.1:21767953-21769916 GCF_015228065.2 Penaeus monodon
TACATCCACTCCCTCTCGCTTGTTCCTCCACAGGAAGGTAATAACAAAGAAAGGAGTGAGAGATAACAGAGGAAGGAGGGGAGAATAAGAGAATTTTGAAAAAAGAAAGTGTCTGACTTGGACACAGCCAGCGAGAAGCAAAAAAAAAAAAAAGCGAGAGATTCAAGGAAAAGAAAGAAAATCGTTATCTTCCAATCTAGCGTAATGGGGATTTTCTCAGCAGCTTCCATGGAGAGGGGCCCCCTTAATAGTAAATTATGACACTCTCCCCACTCTTACTTCCCTATAATCTAGAATACGTAAGAATGCAGAAATTCTAATATACTTGTGAGATAGGATTAAAAAAAACTGCATAAAATAAAATAGGGTGGAAGAGACTAAGAGAAACAAAGGGAAAAATGAAGGAATCAAAACAAACATAGCAGTCAGTACTGTAAATCAAGTGATTGATTCGGAAAACCTAAACCCGTACCCTTCAAGTGCTCCATAGATCGTCCAGCCAGCACCTTCCCCCCTTTGTTATGTGCCAGAATGCAATGAAATTCCTATGAAACCCAGCAAACCCGAAATGAAAAAAATCAAAATTAAAAATTCCTTGCGAGACAAAATAGTCTCCATTCCAAAAAAAGAAAGAACCGGGCAAAATAAGGGGGCTGGCGGGGTTGTACAAAATTCTATGTGTGGGCAATGAATGTCTTTTCCTTTTTGTTTTTGTGGCCCTTTGGATCTTAACAGCAGTGCAGTATTAAACAGTACTTCTTTTTTGCTGACAAAGTTTTATTTTTTTTTATGAGGATTTTTAATTTAAATGTAATGGTTTAATAGGGCCAAAGAAAGCAACTGCAACTTCATCAAGAAGAAAATGCTACTATGTTGATAATGATATTTTCCTTTAGGTAATTTGGTTATCTTTTGATTTTTAAAAATCAAATATCTTTTTCATGTCTTTGTATCTATCTAAAACCCTACATATCGGTTTTGACATCTGAGATCACCTACAGTCCATTTTTGGAAAAACACCCATGACATTTTTACAAAAGGGGAAATTTTTTTCCTTGTGATGATTTTTGTGCCTGTCCAAATCTTTTGAAATGTCGTGTTCTGTGATGGGAATGAAAGTATGATAAGCAAAAAAAACAAACCCCGAGACTCGATAAAGTGTGGGTTTTCTATAAACCTTTTGGGCACTCGTAAAGACAATTAAAACAGCCCCGCTTTCATTCCTTAAATATAGTTTAAAACCCCTTATTTGATGATAATTGTGCGGAATTTGCGGGAAAAGTACCAACAGCACAAGGGCTTTAAGAATACCTAAGTTCTCTAGATGCCAGGACCCTTACCCAAACACTTGCCAAAAGTAAAATAAAAAAATACCCTTTCCAGAGGGTTTACCCTAGTATAATTCAAGCGCTCGGTCAGGCAACACCCCTTGTCAGAGGTTAAATCTTACTATTTTACCAATTTAAAAATCACCACTTGTGACTTTTACGATAAAAATTATTCTAAGTTCGCCCTTGACCCTTTCACGATGTTTCCGAAGTTTCCTCGGATTCGCAAAAATGCAAAGCCCTTTTAAAAGAGTGTTTTAAATGCAGTGCAGGGGGGTTTGCAATCTCCCTTGTCAGTACCCTTACACTGGGTACCAAAAAGGAATTGCCGATTTAACCCTCCTTCACAAAAAAATCCCGACCACATCCCCATTCAGGGAAAACAAAAAAAAAATATCGAGGGTTTTGAGATCAGCTGTTCAAAACGCTCGCCCTTTTCCCCCCCTGAAAAAAACCCAAAATGGACTCTATACGTCCTACGGTATGCGTCACAGTTCAAATTATTATCTTTTTGGTGTTTTGGGTTTTTCGCTTTTGTTTGTGATGCACCAACTTTGTATGCCTTTGGTTTTTTTTTTGCTTTTAATCTTAGCAAGTGATATTAATGGGTCAAACGTTTTAATTTTTGTTTTTTT
>NC_051406.1:21771200-21771365 GCF_015228065.2 Penaeus monodon
GCATTATATTTTGTGTGAGCCACAGCTACATAAGAGAGGGGAGAATGCATCTTGGGGGGCCCCAAGTAGGGGAAAAACTAAAAAACTGTGGGTTTCATTTCTTACCCCCTGAAGGTCGGCGGGAAAATCTTTAAGAGCTTCTTGTATTAAGTATATATTAATTAA
>NC_051406.1:21771792-21772260 GCF_015228065.2 Penaeus monodon
GCCAATATTTTATATTTATTTTTGCAATAGGCATGGTGATCACGGCAATCTTTCGTCTTAGAAGTCGTACTTTATTCTTAGATTGATATCATAGTTGTAGAAACGAGTAGTGAGTAAACTTTCTTATTTTTTCCACGGGCATTTTTCCGATTGTATAGACTATGGAAGAAGGTTTGTACTACAAAAAGAAACTGAAATAGTAAAGGATTATGCTTTTTACGTTGTTAAAATTTTAAGGTCACTCACACCGAGCGTATACGTGGTGCCAATCTTTCCTGGAAAGGGTTTTAAGGAAGGGCCCAACAGACAATTTTTTGGGCAGCCAGAAAATAAAGGGGGATCGGCCCTTTTTGTGGTACCCGTAGTGGGGTTGCCATTGGGACAATGGGAAAACCCCCCATTAACGGGCACTGTATTTCTGTCCCGCGGAAAGACGCAATTAGACCAAACAAAATTTTTTGTTTTTTG
>NC_051406.1:21773668-21773829 GCF_015228065.2 Penaeus monodon
GGGTGTGTGGGTGCCCCCGGCAACCGGGCCCGCAGGATTCACAATTTGGGGTTTAAACCATGGTTGGTAGGCGAGCGTCGAACAGAGGTGGTGAAAACCCCCAAACACGTATATAATAAAATATTACTATATCTTTTATAATCTACTATCTATCTTTCTTC
>NC_051406.1:21774176-21774434 GCF_015228065.2 Penaeus monodon
CAGGGGGGGGCGCACTCGATTATTGCGTAAATTTACATCCATGATCGATTACTAACGTTATTCCCAATCGGGGTTAACGGCCCCGTTCGTAATTCAATTAACCCCCCCATGACACTTTTTTATCTACAAGATGGGCAAGTTTTTCTTGAGTAATGAATCTTAAAGAAGATTCTTTTTCATTTAATAAAAATCGGGTTTTTGGGATGGCACTTTGAAAGGAGGGAAAGGGGGTAAAGGGGCGACGATAACCGTTTCAAC
>NC_051406.1:21774542-21774636 GCF_015228065.2 Penaeus monodon
GAGTAACGGTTATAATCGTTTGCTTTTCGAAAAAAGAAAGGGGAAAATCGTTTGTTTTTGCGATATATACTTTTACGAATATTTTATATTTAAT
>NC_051406.1:21774670-21774800 GCF_015228065.2 Penaeus monodon
TGTCATCAAGCATCGATTCACGATTATAATTTTTTCTCGTACTGGTGCCCTAGTGCTGCAGATGTGATTGCAACATTTCCCGGCGGCTGTGCAGGGACCGCTGGTGACTTACCACGGACTACGTCTCGAT
>NC_051406.1:21776046-21776129 GCF_015228065.2 Penaeus monodon
TCAGGTCAGTGGTCACGATCGTCGGAGAATGCATAGAGTTGCGAACGCTGTCCCCGATCACCACTTGGTACCTTGCTGTCCTC
>NC_051406.1:21776762-21776889 GCF_015228065.2 Penaeus monodon
CTGTTATTGCCACTGGTGTTAGAGCTGATAATCTTCACCTAAATAATATTTGTGGATTATTCGTCTGCTCGCTCCGGCTCTCCGTCTGCCCCATGGATCCTTTTCCAGGTTGCCGGTGATCATCGTG
>NC_051406.1:21777487-21777566 GCF_015228065.2 Penaeus monodon
TAAAATAATAGGTATGTCGGAATGATAGAAGAAACGGCTACCCGAACCACGAAATTCAGAGAATGTGCACTGACCTACA
>NC_051406.1:21778213-21778318 GCF_015228065.2 Penaeus monodon
TATCTTGATTAGTCAATGCTTCTTTGTGAATCTGAAAGATTGACTTGTTTCTATTTAGAAAGGTGTTCAGGCATATTATCATATATTAAGGAACTTGTTTTCCTC
>NC_051406.1:21778653-21778774 GCF_015228065.2 Penaeus monodon
CTCCGCTGTGCACAACATTGTGCTGATATTTTTTTTTTTGGTGGGCACGGGGGGGCTGAGTTCACAAAAACGATGAAGTTATCAATGAGAATAAACTATATCGTTTCATGCGAGAAGGTAG
>NC_051406.1:21778892-21779041 GCF_015228065.2 Penaeus monodon
CCATGCTTAGCACCTTTGCTAATGAGGTGTGGAACAAGAAGCGTTTGCTGGGCTAAGTGAATTGCCTTATACTTACCACAGTGTGCAGCTTCTTTCGATTCATGGAAAAGATGAAGGATTCGGACCATCAGGGATGCAGGAATAACTAC
>NC_051406.1:21779145-21779570 GCF_015228065.2 Penaeus monodon
TGGAGGTCTTTCATTCTTTCTAAGGCATGAATTAAGGGGCCGTTACAGATTATCATTACGGTTGCGCTAGCCCGATCTGCGTCCTCCGTGGGGGGGGGTCCATGGGAGGTACGCTGAGCAGCCAGACCGGGGAGGTAACAGAATTAATGGGGTCGGAACGGCGACCGTTACATGGTGCAAGAGGCCGGATCTCTTCCGTCCGAAGGATCGTCAAACGGTAGGCTCGGCAGTATTTACCAAGATCGTTGGCAGATGTCATAGAATTTCACCTTGCGGGAGGCAAATGGTGGGCGAGGAGCTAGATTTCAGCAGGTTGTGACGTCATAAGAGGGAGCGCGTGATAGCGCGTCGCAACGACATTTTGCTTCCCGGGGTAAAGAAACAATGGTGACTTCAAACTCTGCTAGTATTTCAATGGCGCGGGC
>NC_051406.1:21780360-21780469 GCF_015228065.2 Penaeus monodon
AAGCCGTAGATGGGCACGCTCTCAGGAGCCATAGGAACTTGCAGGAGCCTTTAGCAGGTCAATAGGTGAAAAAAATCTTATTATTGGCCAATGTCTTGGGCAACAACAA
>NC_051406.1:21780857-21781011 GCF_015228065.2 Penaeus monodon
CAGGGAGGGGCAGCAGGTTAAATCAAATTCGCAGATAGGCAAGTCTGTGGATTGCATAGGTATTACAGGTACACCCCAGCGTTAATTAGTCAATGGGGCCAGGGTCAGATTAAGAATACATGCACTGACATCTATTATGAGTAATATTATACAA
>NC_051406.1:21781130-21781202 GCF_015228065.2 Penaeus monodon
GTAAGCACTAGCAATAAAACCTTAGGAGCATTTCATTAGCGGTCCCAGGATTTCGCAAAGTCGTCACCGTAT
>NC_051406.1:21786874-21786941 GCF_015228065.2 Penaeus monodon
CCCCCCCACCAAAAAAAAAAAACATTTTAAATTTTTTTAAAAAATTTTTCTTTCCTTCCCCAAAGGG
>NC_051406.1:21786975-21787121 GCF_015228065.2 Penaeus monodon
CCGGGGGTTTTTCCCTTTCCCCCTCCATTTCCCGCTTTTTATTTTTCCCGGTTTTTTTCCCCCCCCTTTCCAACCCCCCGGGCCCTTTTTGTCCTTTCCAAAGTGGGTTTTTGGGTTTGTTTTTTAAAAGGGGTCGCCCCACAAAA
>NC_051406.1:21787203-21787408 GCF_015228065.2 Penaeus monodon
TTTTGGTGAAAAAGGAAATTTTAAAAAATTTGGGGGTTTTTTTTTTTTTTAAAAAAAAGTTAAAGGAAATAAATTGAAAAAAGGAAATTTTAAACAAAAGGGGGGGGGGGGGGAAAAAAAGGGAAAGGGGAAAAGGGGAAAAGAGGAAAAAGAAAAAAGGGGAAGGGGAAAGGGGAGGAGGGCCTAAGGAAAAGAGCGCCAAAAG
>NC_051406.1:21788551-21789892 GCF_015228065.2 Penaeus monodon
AAAAAAATTTTTTTAAAAACCCCTTCCCCCCCAAATCTCCCTCCGAGAGACTGAAGCGGTTGTAATTAAAGAAAACCAAAACCAAAGGGAAAAAAACGCAATCGCCCCAATGGCCTCATGCTCCAAGGGGGAAATAAAAAACAGAGTTTAACAGAAGAAACAGTTGAAAAGGGGGTTTCAAACGAAGAGGATGCCCAGTATTAAGTATGGTTCACATATGCCATTACATAAGGGTGTCGTGGGGACAGTAGGGTTATGGGGTCATATGAACTCATGCGGTGCACCCAGTTCTCCTTGCCCTCTCACGCTCATTTCTCCTCCCCTCGCCATTCTCTTGTTGTTTTGCGAGTGCGCGATATTTGTCATCGTCGATTTTTCATTAAATCGTTTTTCTCAGAATTTTTGCACTGGGGGAGAAATTAAACTAAGATTCTAGGTCACGGGGACACAGTGCCACTGTCGAAGGATGTGAACTAACGTTGTGGATCAGCGTCGCGTCGTCTCCTGTGAAGGATGAGAACAGGTCGCAGGTCGTAGTAAAGTAACGTAAACTTAGGCTTCAACTAGTAGTTATCAAAGTCAATATATATAATGAAACAAAGGTCAGCCAAAAAATTATCCTTTCACATCATTTATGATGGATTTCAATCACTTTTCACTCGTGTGGACTGCAATATTGGTTGTTTATCAGATAACCATATAAAGCTACAAATGGACTGATCAACATTTGAATATATGGCCTCCCCTCACTAAAATGGTCCGCTGAAAAGCAGATAACCCAGCGGTCCCTCAACTGCCATTAAGCCTGCGCCCTCCAAACACAACGCCCTAAACCGTCGTTCAAAATATATTGAGAAGGAGGGAGAGCGCGCGGAGAGGAGAGGGGGAGAGCATGTCTGAGATCGCCAATAAAGTGCTGAGGAAATAGTCATTAGGATGTGGGCAATAGTTCTCCACAGGGTCAGGGTGAGGCCGGTCGCAGCCACCGCTTCCTCCCGCCTCTCTGTGTCTCTCCGACGCAGACATGAAGATCCCTCTGGCGCTCATCGTGGCCGTCTGCTGGAGCCTGGGCAGGTGAGTGGCGGGCGAGGGGGAGCGGCCACGGCCTCCTCAGGGCCCGGGGCGGGTGTTCACGGCTGCAGCTTCCCTGTCGGCGCCTGCGGTCTCTCCTCCGAGCTCGACCTCGCGGCAAGTACTCGAGGAAGGGGGGAGGGAGGAGGAGGAACGGCCGGAGTAAACACTCCAACGGGGTCGCCTCCTCCTCACCCCCCCACACACCCGCCTCCACTCCACTCTCCCTCAGCCTTCCCCCCCACTTCCACTTGTAACTGCAACTAGACA
>NC_051406.1:21790936-21791601 GCF_015228065.2 Penaeus monodon
CACATTTTCCCTTCTGAGCATGTGAGTGTGCAGAAAGTATGAAGGAAACCGCGCGAAAAAATAGACAGAGAAAAGGCGAAATCAAGGAAAAAAAAGAAGACATGAAAACGAAGGAAAAAGAAAGAAAACGAGGGGAAATGGTCTCAAAAACTAAAAGAAAGAAAGAAAGAAAAAGAAGTGAAGAGGAGAAGAAAAAAAGGACGGGAAAGAGAGCAAGAACAGAACCAAGAAGCAGCAGAAGAAAAGGGAGATAAAGGGAAAGGAAAAAGATCAAAACAAAGCAGAAACGGAGCGAGAGCATCGGCCAGGGCCCATGGGACTTGCGTGAACCCTCTGGTTGTTTACATTTCCTGTGCAGTCTTAAAAGCAATAAACCAGTTCTCTTGTTTATTGCGTTGGATGTTACGTGGCTTTTCTCCAACCTCCCTTTCTCTGCTTGCGTGAGGACACTGGTCGTGCTGGGAAAATGGACACTAGTTTGGGGACATCGACGGTCTGGGAAGGAGTGTGGCGTCGGCGCTCGGAAAGGGGCTTGGAAGGGTGGAAAAATATGTTTGCAATTGACTGCTTTGCAACTGCTCTAAGTGCAGCGAGATGCACGTTGTCAGCGAGTTGCCAGTTTGCATTATTCTACTTGTGCTTGGTAGAAGGGTCGGGTGTGTGTG
>NC_051406.1:21791658-21791871 GCF_015228065.2 Penaeus monodon
CGGTAATTTTTGGATTTCCACTCTTTTATGTAATTTTTGTTTGTGATAAATATAGATGGACTGCCTAAGAAGAAAATCATGAACATGAAAAGAAGAAAATTAAGCATGAAATTTTTTGTTCTGTTTGAAAATCCAAATGACAGATGGCTATGCGCGCGTTAAGTACTCCCAGGTTTGGTACTGAAAACTTTCGCTATTTCGATCAGAACGGTG
>NC_051406.1:21791925-21792146 GCF_015228065.2 Penaeus monodon
ATTCCTCCATTGCCCGTGTACCGCCTACACGCCTGCGGTTCCTCCCCAGACGGCGCAACGCGTGATAGAATACCCTCTCCCTCTCCTTTCTCCTTTTCGAGGGGGGGATTTTCCAAGACACTTTTGCCCTCCTTTCCCTTTCCCTTCCCTTCCTACCCATCCCCCTCTCTTTGCACGTATAGCTTCTGTCTCCTGTCTAACCGCTCTGTTCTCCATTTATT
>NC_051406.1:21792346-21792635 GCF_015228065.2 Penaeus monodon
TGATCTGTGAGCTAAAGTGAGGAGGCCACATAAAGGTGCTATGTGGGAATCTGTCACAGCCTAAACCTATTGTGTCGATAAAGGAAAACAAAAACCATGGCGTTTCGGGATAACCTGGTCTCCCCTTCAGACGGCAATACCCAAAATAATACCACAATTCCGTCCACTTTGAAGAATAATTTAGTTTTATTCAAAACATCACGGGTTTTGTTTCCTCCTTAGCACTGATGTTATATTCAGTTTATTAAAGAAAAAAGTGTTCCTGTGTTTATGCTTTGTTGCTCATAGT
>NC_051406.1:21795275-21795443 GCF_015228065.2 Penaeus monodon
CCGTCACCTGAATCTGTGACTGGCCGTGCGCAACCTTTAAGGAGGCCCGCCCCCGCGCAGGGTGAGGGGGGGGTGGGTGCCCGCGCAAGGAGCCATGGAGAGAGAGGCGAGGTAAGATGCTCCTCGGCTGCTGGGTATGTGGGCGGACTGTGCGGCAAGGTGGGGGGT
>NC_051406.1:21795677-21796686 GCF_015228065.2 Penaeus monodon
ATTGCAAAAAGCTCCAGACCCCAGTTGAAGTCTCCCCTCCTCCACAGGGTCCGGGGGCGGCGTGCGGCGGCCAGTGGGCGTGGCACGGGCGCTGTGGGCGTGGTCTGGAGTGTCGCTACCCCGAGGTGCCGAAGGGCGACGTCTCGCCGCCCTTCTTTCCTGAGCGGCCTCCCGGGGCGCTGCGTCAGCACCAACACCACCATTTCCGACAAGATCAACGTCTTTTTCTCGTGGATTTCCTCCTTCATCCAGAACACGATCATGGGCGGGGACTAGGGTTGCTTCCCTCCTGAACCTCCTTTTGTTTCTCTCCTTCTCTTCTTCTGCCCCTCTTTCACCCTTTCCTCTCTTCCTTCTCCTTGTTTACACCCTCAACACCCTTCCCTCTCCTCCAACCGCCTTATCGATATCTAGTCTTCTGCTCTGCTTTCGTTTCTAAAATTATTATTTCTCTTTGTAGTTGTCACTATCTCCTCTTTTTCCGTTAGGCATTTATAGTATATAAACCTTTGTTTTGCTAAAACCATTGTTAACACTGCTAATGTCATCTTAATTTTAAGATTATCATTATTTTTCATTATATTTTTTCCATAAACTAAAACGAAGTGATAATCAGTGGCTTGGGAAAATGAAGTGATAATGAGTGGAAAAAAAGCAGGAACTGTGAAAAAAGCAAATAAAATCTGCGGACGTACACTCCGCGTTTCATTACAATTGCGGTCGAAGCTTGTTCGAGCGTCATCTCAGATTTAGAAAATTCTTCATCAAACAGGGAAGGACAGCGACAGAGAACTTGCGCGCAAGAAGGGATAGAAAGAGATAATGTAAGGAGCTTATCGGACCGCTCATCGCCACATTTTTCCCACGCTGACTATTAAGGCGTAGAATACATGTGGCTTTAACTAACAAACCAGACAGTAATATAATCATTATTCATGAAAACTCCCGTCCCTTCGCACCATAATCTTTATCACAGCTTATTTACGAATATCTCTCGACTGAGCGAGTT
>NC_051406.1:21797236-21797485 GCF_015228065.2 Penaeus monodon
ACATGAAAACTTTCCACCGCAAAGGAAATATAACCGAAACCATCTTCTCCCATACTACTGAAGGTAATATTCTCCATATAAAGGGAATCCAGGTATCGTTGGCAATGCTGTTCTTGGAATTTCTGTTGTGGCCGTATCTTGGAGGAACTCTATTGTAATCATTGATTAAATAAAGTCATAATTTCCGACTCTGTTTCACTGCCTTCCCAAACAACACATCTACATAATGGATGTCGTTCTGATTCATCA
>NC_051406.1:21800322-21800588 GCF_015228065.2 Penaeus monodon
TGGTGGGAGTTTATGCACGCATATGTCAGTGGGAAAAATAAACCTGGTCCGAGGAAAAAAGAAACAGTCACATGTGTCAGAAAATCCCACACTCTTTTATCATTTGTATCCTAGTTATACCTATAGAGTGCGTGTCTGTGTGTGTTTAGATATTTACGTAATGCTGATCTTTGCGGAGCGTACATCAATGTCTATCCAAAAAGACATAAATTTCTTTATTTTCAGACAGACAGATGTCTTTCACACTAATCACTTCATTGCATTAT
>NC_051406.1:21800724-21800853 GCF_015228065.2 Penaeus monodon
ATGGTAGCTGGAACAGACGTACGCGATCACACCTGATTTAATTCCCACGCTTGTTTGGAATTTGATATCAGGTTTGCGTCACTCCCTCCCCTCTACCTTGCCCATTTTTCATGATCCTGAGCTTTTGTT
>NC_051406.1:21801032-21801168 GCF_015228065.2 Penaeus monodon
GTGCCTTTCTCTGTTTCTCTTTTTTCTTAATTTCTCTTCTCTCCTTCCCTTTTCGACCATCCTTGTTTGTCCCCTTTCTCCCTCATTCCTCTTATCCTTTCTCCCACCCTTTCTACCACTATTTCCTCCCTCTTGT
>NC_051406.1:21801292-21801419 GCF_015228065.2 Penaeus monodon
AACAACGAAGGAACGTAGACCATATTTTCTTCTGAGAATCCGAGGGTCTCCAGCAGTGTCTCGCGAGCCGTCGTTTGTGGTGGGTCGGCGTGGCTGCATTTGTGAATGGTTGTTTGCGTGTGGCTTC
>NC_051406.1:21802995-21803220 GCF_015228065.2 Penaeus monodon
CTGATTCATAAATTTAAAAAAATCGTTGATTCCGTAATCCAGTCTTTATTCAATGTAATTATTGATCGGTATATCATCTTATCCTCCTTTTTATTTTTCCTTAGAACCAGCGAACGGAATGGCGGCGCTTATAGCCTTCTTGCTCGTGACCCTCTCTACCTCCGCCCTGGGCCAAGTACCTGGTGAGCCTTTCATGAGAATTCACGTTGATTAATTACTGTAATT
>NC_051406.1:21803298-21803674 GCF_015228065.2 Penaeus monodon
TTATATATATGATGGAATTAAAATTGGCGGTGATGATAATCATACTAATACAGACTCAAAGAGTAATACCAGTGGTAATGGAAAGAGAAGTAAAGACGTGAATCATATGCCCGGCAGAGGGATGCATCGACCCTCCCGGCAACAATGGTGTGGCGGATATTATCGTACAGGCCCTGGAAGCTGCCCGCCCCCTCCTTGTGTCAGGGATCCCTGAATTGGGTATCCCCCCCTTGGACCCCCTTGGCCCCCTGCCGAAGATACCCTTCAGTGTGGACACCAGTGGACTCTGGTAGGCGTCCTCCTGGCCCTGCCGGCTTCCTTGTTGGTCTTTCTTTTCTTTTGCTGTCATGCCGGATATTATATTATATACAGACAG
>NC_051406.1:21803892-21804443 GCF_015228065.2 Penaeus monodon
ATCCTTATAAAGGTAATTTGATTACTGCGACTCCTTGCAATCCACAGAGTAGGGAATACGCAATGCTTTATTTGGAATGAAATCGAAATATAATGAAATAACTTTACTCTCTTCATTATTCCTTCCTGTCTTGTATCCCCACCTTTTATATTTCCAATTTATCACCCTATCGTCGTCACCCTAAAAGTCACTGTTATTCGTCTCCCTTAAGCTGCTGCTCCTTTTTTTCTCTCTCCCTCTTTGTCAAATAAAAACGCTGACGTTGCTGACGACCATCGCGCTATGGTGCCACCCGATATGGTGCCGCCCGCGACCCGCCACCGCCGTGGTACCCACACCCTGCGATGTGGTGATTCAGGCTCGAAGGTATAGTGAACGACACGTACGTACGGAACATCGCCCAGTTCGTTACGTGCTCGGTCAACCTGACGTTCGGCCTCGCGCAAAAATTCGACATTGAATTCCGTCTGCAGAATTTCCACATGGATGGTTTCTACGACGTCGATGGCCTCGCCCTCTCGCTCTTCCCGATCTTCGGCAACGGGGGCTTC
>NC_051406.1:21804672-21804747 GCF_015228065.2 Penaeus monodon
CTAAAGATGTGGGATGAAAGAAGAAGGAAGGAGACGGATTGAGGGAGAGAGAGGGAGGGACTCCAGACCTTCTCG
>NC_051406.1:21805151-21806729 GCF_015228065.2 Penaeus monodon
GCCCCTACCCCCCTACCCAATACCCCCTGGCCCACTCATTACCCCGCTCAACCCCCCCACACTTTTACACAACCCCCGCCCCCCCTAAACCTACCCAACCCTTCCCATACACGTTTGCCCACGCATTGCAACCCCTCTCCATAACCCCCCTTCAACCCTGTCCCTCCCTTCCCCTTTCACCCTCTCAACCCCCCCCCTCCCTCCAACGTTTCTCATCCCAACCTCAACGCCCCTCCCCCCTCATCACCCTCCCCCTCATCACCCTCCCCCCTCAACGCCCCTCCCCCCTCATCACCCTCCCCCTCATCACCCATACCCTCTCTACCCCACCAACACAACCTCCAGCCACCCACTCAACCCCCCCTCCTCCTCCCACACGCACATACCCCACAACCTCCCTCACTCCACCTCCACACTTCCCTCACCCCGGGACCCTGAGCATCAACCCGACTCACCACCACCTGCCACATTCATCAACAACCAGACTCGTTATCAACCAGACTCAGATTCATCAACCAGATTCACCATCAACCAGATTCACCATCAACCAGATTCACCATCAACCAGATTCACCATCAAACAGACTCACCATCAACCAGATTCACCGTCAATCAGACTCACCATCAGACTCACCATCAAACAGACTCACAATCAGACTCACCATCAACCCGACTCACAATCAGACTCACCATCAACCAGATTCACCATCAACCAGATTCACCATCAACCAGATTCACCATCAACCTGACTCACCATCAACCCTGACTCACCATCAACCAGACTCACCATCAACCAGACTCACCAATCAGACTCACCATCAACCAGACTCACCATCAACCAGACTCACCATCAACCAGATTCACCACCCACCAACCGCACTCACCACCAGCCGCACTCACCACCAGCCGCACTCACCACCAGCCGCACTCACCACCAGCCGCACTCCCCACCAACCGCACTCCCCACCAACCGCACTCCCCACCAACCGCACTCCCCACCAACCGCACTCACCACCAGCCGCACTCCCCACCAGCCGCACTCCCCACCAACCGCACTCCCCACCAACCGCACTCACCACCAACCGCACTCACCACCAACCGCACTCACCGCCAACCGCACTCACCACCAACCGCACTCACCACCAACCGCACTCCCCACCAACCGCACTCACCACCAGCCGCACTCCCCACCAACCGCACTCACCACCAGCCGCACTCACCACCAACCGCACTCACCACCAACCGCACTCACCACCAGACTCACTCCCCACCAACCGCACTCCCCACCAACCGCACTCACCACCAACCACACACCACCAGCCGCACTCACCACCAACCGCACTCACCACCAACCGCACTCACCACCAACCGCACTCCCCACCAACCGCACTCCCCACCAGCCGCACTCCCCACCAACCGCACTCACCACCAGCCGCACTCACCACCATCTGCACTCCCCTCCGCCAGAATCGACGCGTACGACTCCGGCTTCAGCGGAGGAGCCAAGATCAGCTACAACCCGCTCTCCGACCACGCCTCGCTCAGGGACCTCAAGCTCGACATCTTCTTCGCCACGCTC
>NC_051406.1:21807367-21807546 GCF_015228065.2 Penaeus monodon
TCGTCAGTTCATCACATTATTTGCCCCATCATGATCATGAAATCACAAAATTGCTCTTTATATTTTTTCAAAAGACCCTGTTTCGAAAATTAACTAATTACTTTATTTTTTTCTTAATTAATTTCGTTGCTGAGTGAGCAGGACTTCAAAAGAATCACAATTTATAGTGCACACCCTCG
>NC_051406.1:21807682-21807928 GCF_015228065.2 Penaeus monodon
CCCACCCCCACTTACCAACCCTGCCCCAAGCCCTTACCCCACGCTAACAGCTGCCTCCCCCACAGCTGGAAATGGAGTGCATTCTCGGCTGTGGAGACATGTCTGACCTCATCAACGGAGCTGCCAGTGAAATAGGTAATGCTTGCGTGATTGGCCAATCTTCTTTAAATGAGCGTGGTTAGGTAATTTTGTCCAAATCTCTTTTAGATATGTGTGATATGCTAATTTTATCTGAATAAGTGTGAC
>NC_051406.1:21808125-21808240 GCF_015228065.2 Penaeus monodon
CGTTCATGTTCGACGCCGTCTGGGACTACATCAGCCCCATCCTCTCGTCGGCTCTCGAGGACGGCATCAACGAGATCCTCAAAAACGTCTCCATCTCTGACATCATCACGCCCGC
>NC_051406.1:21808684-21808808 GCF_015228065.2 Penaeus monodon
ATACACAGTGAGGGTGTAGGAGAAGGTGTACAACAAGCACGCGTCTTGGATTAGGGGTCTGTGAGGGTGAAGGGTGTAGAAACGCGTGTGTGGTGGGGACTGCATTAGAGTGTTCGTGGATTAC
>NC_051406.1:21809103-21809186 GCF_015228065.2 Penaeus monodon
TCTTCTCCTCCCTCTTCTTCTCTCTCGACCTGTTCTTTTTCCTCATATCCTCCCAATTCCTCTTCCAATATCTGTTTTCTTTT
>NC_051406.1:21809260-21809403 GCF_015228065.2 Penaeus monodon
CAGACGGCTGCTTGAACTCGGCAACGCCAATGATTACCTGGACTTGGTGATGGCCAACCTTGGTCCCATGATGGAGGCGGGGGGAATGGACCCTGCCCCCCTCCCCCCTGCCAACCTGGACTTCGGGATGGTCTGTAGCCTCG
>NC_051406.1:21809590-21809908 GCF_015228065.2 Penaeus monodon
TCCATTTGTATGATTTACTATCATTTACTTGCCATCGATCTTGTTTGTTATCATTATGATGATAATTGCAATTATTGCATACGAATAAACAAAAGAATCAGCAAAAATAAAACTGAAGAAAACATTAAAAACGTTTCTCCCCCCCCCCCCCCTAAAACGTTCCAGGGCGTGGCTGACCTGCACGACGGCCAGCTGACAGGGCTGTCCACAATCCACCGCGACGGCACCTGCACCCTCGACAGAGTGGCGGACTGGCTTTTCCTCTACGCGAACGTGGCGGTGGAGAACCTCGGGGTAGGTGGAGGTGGACGAGAGGGA
>NC_051406.1:21809953-21810251 GCF_015228065.2 Penaeus monodon
AGGTAAATGGATGTGGGTGTTAGTGAGAGCAAGTGGAAGTGGATGAACGTGGATGGAATACGGAGGAAAGATTACGTAAATTGAGTTGAGTGAGGAAAGAAAAGGGGAATAAGGAAAGATATGATTTTATTATTTTCATTTACCATTATCACTCTTTCCTTGTCTTCCATTTGTTTGCTATGTATTTTTATATAAATTATTACTATTATTTTTATCAGAACTGTTATATCTATCATTTTTAAACATTATTATAACAAGTACCATCATTATCCTCATTACTAATATCCACCCTCACACA
>NC_051406.1:21810316-21810627 GCF_015228065.2 Penaeus monodon
CCATCTTTCTTTCCCTCTAACTCTTTCCTTGGCCCAACAACCCACTCCATTCACCACCCACCTTCCCCTCCCCCCCGCAAGGTGCACTATACGGGGCGCGTGGTATCAGGCGACACAACAGTGGTAGTGGAGGTGGACACGGCCATCAGCAGCGTGGCCCTGTACTTCGTTGCTCGAGGAGATGTGTACAGCCTCGAAGCGGATATTGATCAGTTCATCGTCTCCGAGTTCGGGTGAGTGCGAGGTCGGGCTCCGTTCATCAGCTTGGTAATTTTTCCTGCTGGTTGTTGGTACGTTTTTGTTACCGCGGG
>NC_051406.1:21811121-21811628 GCF_015228065.2 Penaeus monodon
CTTATTATTTAAAGACATAAGGATTTGAGTCGGTTTGTGGTGAAAGGCTGACTGCCGTAGAATTCGTTGTAACAAAAATGTATACTTTCCTGTGCCTTATTTTCCATCTTCTGAGTCGTTGTACATACATCTCGATGAACGCTGAATTAATACACTCATGCAGATAATAATAACAACAATACGTTAATAAAAATATTCGGGTTAATACATTAGGGAATATACAAAATAGCTTTCAGTATATCTTCTTTCTTTATCATTTTGTACTACAATGGAAAGCTCAGCAGTGGATATAAATCAAGTTGATAATGCATTAAATGTCACCATAATAGCAAAATAAATGTACGTAAATGTTTTAAATAAGATTTACATGAAGAAGCCACTCAGTAATTATCATAATTCCAAACCTTCCACTGAGTGGCGCCTTCAATTTCAGTTTTCACTCTCGCCACAAAATTTCCAATACATCTTTCTTACGACTCCACTCTTACTTCACTCATTACTTGTGTA
>NC_051406.1:21811776-21812270 GCF_015228065.2 Penaeus monodon
CCCTCATATTTACTACATTATCACTTCACTCATTCTCAGTACTTGCATGCTCGTTTCACCGACTCTCACTACAACCGTTCATCTCATTTTGTTCATTCTCATGTCATCACTTCTCCCTTCGTCCACTCTTTCTACTACATTCTTGTTATTATTCCTTATTCTCGCTTCCCTCGTTCTCACAACATTTATTCGCATTTTGTTTATCCTAGTTCACTCACTCATTACCTCTATATTCATTGTCATTTCACTTATTCTTACTTCATTCACTCACTTTCACTACATTATTTTTCCTCGCAAATAGTAAATAAAGGAACACTGTAAAACTGAAACCCACAGGTAAATAATTAGAAGGCAAGAAGACCTATGAGTTGCATTCTCGTAAGAAAACGATCAATAAAAGATTCGTAACATCTCAAATCTAGCTTCAAATAAGAGAATAAGTTATAGAACACGAAAAAAAAAAATCAAGGAAATACAAGCTTATACTATTGGAT
>NC_051406.1:21812294-21812718 GCF_015228065.2 Penaeus monodon
GCATAAACAGACCTACAAGACAACAGCGGAAAAAAGAGAGAAATTAGATAAATTAAAACAGCTGATTTTTTTTTCCTTCTTCTCTCTCCGCAGGAAAATCGACGTCCGAATCGATGGCCTCGGCTCACTCGACTACGTCATGTCTCCGCTCGCCGAAGCCGTCGCCAACCTCGTCCGCGACGACGTATCCAGACTACTGGAGACGAAGGTCAAGCAGGCGATCCAAGACGCTCTCAACGAAACGCCTTGGCCGATGTTCGAATGATTAATTAAAGGAGATTCATTAATCGAACGGAAATTTTGATACCTCCCCCCCCACCTCCCTTTATCTCCCTTATCGTGGGATGCTTATTTCTTTGTACTTTTTGTTATAGTTTTTACGTTGTTGCTTTCTGTCTCTTCCTCATTGAGAGTGTTTCTGGAC
>NC_051406.1:21816630-21821346 GCF_015228065.2 Penaeus monodon
TGGGGGGGGGGCTTCTTATTGAGGTCCCCACGTTGGTGGAACGCACAGTCTGCTTCCACGGTTTATTGTGGACGAAGGCAGCGGTTAGAGTGGAGTGCAGGTGCCCGGCTTGCGCAGAGGCGCATCGGGCACGGGCTGCCCGGACAGAGCTAGGCCTCGAGGGCTGCCTGGTATGGTGACTCGTGATGTAGTAACTGTAGAGGTCAGGGTGAAGGACGAAAGTCATGGGCAAAAGGGTGTGTGACCTGAACCAATGCTCAGACCGCTCTGACACGCACCCCCCGTCATCCTCGACTGGACAAGATTGTCAATTGCTATGTCCATGGAAATCTATATAAGTCTATATAGACCTTATACCCGGGCAGATGACAAGGAATCTTACTGAAGAGGGAAGGCAATGATCTACGAACACACTGGCAGTTCTCCTGCCACTTTAGGACAAGAATAAGGCTAGGCTCCCGCTTGAAAGCCTAGCCTAGTTCAAGTGACCCACTCGTTGATGACCAAGATGCACGTCAAGAGTGCAAGGAGGGGGGGGGGGAGATATAGTCCAAGAACATTCTCTCAAGGACTAGATAGGATTTCATTCTCATATTTTACACAGACTACAAACATGAAAAAACAGTGGCCCATCCTCTAATAAGAGGATGGAACTACTCAGGATACTCTGCCAACATGAAATTAAAACTGTAAAACTCATTTCCACTCTAGACGATTCTATTACCCTCATTGACACAGACCTCTACACAAACGTCTTTGAAGATGAAACACGACAGTCAGATTCTTCCCAGTACTATCGCCAGAAAAAATCGTAAAGATGGCATTCGTTCTAAAAGGAACTGTTCGGGAAATCTTTAAAGTACCACTAAGGTGCAAATTCAAAAGTCTGCCTGTGATGCAAAAGTTGATATCATTATAATAGAGAAATCGGACATTATAGGAGTCAGATTCAGAACTATGACCATGAAAGACAAAATGTAAGAAAAAGGCTTTTTTGGTTTTGAATCCCTTAGAAATCCTGAATATGAACGACACATCAGTGTTCCCCAGTGCATGGTGTGTTACTCATATGAGAATAAAACAAATGCCTGAACAGAGAGAGGAAGGGAGAGAGCAGAATCTGCGGCGAATATGCATAGGAAGGCCACCTTTTCAGGAACTGTCCCAATACGTCCAACCCAAAATGGGTGAAGTGTAAGGAAGTGTAAGAAACTTGAAGAAAACAAATCAGTCAAGGAAAAAAGCAACAACTGAATTTCCATACATCACAGCTGCCAAAAGAGCAGGTGATGCAGCACTAAAGGAGGTAGCAATTGTAAAACAAGTGATGATTCTCCCAAATTATCTCTCCTTCAAGGTTCTAGTTACTCTAATCAAAGCCATGCTCACCAACATAGGAAGGCCAGGAACTTATGCAGAAGAGGTCAAAAAAGATCTGAAAGCAGCAAACCCTGAAGTTGATGTCCCTATTAATGTGGACTCAAGACCTCTTCCAGGTTATCCCTCCTTTTCAGCCCATTGATGGATCTGCAGTAAAACAACCAACAGAAAAAAGTATATAACACAGAAAAAAGTATATAACACAACTGTTCACCTCAAAGAAAGGCAATTACCAATAACTCAGGTGATGGAGACAGCCATTTCTCCAATGGAGACAGAGACAGGCACCGCAAATGAAAAGGCTCAGATCAGTATGCTTCTTCCCGAACCAACCACAGCAGTAAATAAACGAAAAAGAATAAAACCAGTCAAAGCCTTCGTATGGAGGAATACCCGCAGACCCTACGAACATGAATCCAAAAAAAATATGCCAATTACAACAAAAACATGTTAAGAAAAGAAACTAGGACCGGAAACGTGAAGATCCTTATTCATTAATAAAAACTTCATAAACCACGAATAGAAAGTAAAAAGACATTTGGAACCAGGGTCAAAAGAAATCCATGGAAGGGTGATATTAAGGAAACAAACTAAAAGGAGTCAAAGATTAATACTGTGAGGCACTACAATCTGCATTTAGACAGCTAAATGATAACCCTTAGGATTTTGCAACATAAAGTCCTACACTGGCAAAAAAGGAGACAAGAACTTTGCCTCTTATTATCCAGACATCATCTTAAATAGTTATGGTAAGAACGACATTGCCAGAAATTCTGGCAGTCAAAAATGAAAAAAGGGCCTGTGGTCCTTGAAACAGGACCTTTACCATCTTGCTGCCCACTCTTGCCACATATCGACCAACTCAGGCCCTTCAGATCACACAAACCAGTCGACTTTCTGAGCGACTTCAACGAAAGACACAGAACCCTTGGACATTTTGACAACAATAATGTTAGAAACAGCATAGCTAGGCTAATGGCAGATGGAGTGTAAACCATTTTGGCCCTAATTATCCCACTTTTATATGCCAGAACTCTGCTGCAAGCCCTGATATTATCCCAAAAAACAAGTATTGATACCTTAACACCCAAACTATACCTGGTAAACTTACAACCAGTAACCAAATCTTTCTGTCCCAAATCCTCATCCTGCCTAAACCTCAATACAAAAACGCCAACTTGGAAAGATTTTAAGTAGTGCTGGAAGAAACACCCCTCAAAGTATTAGATGGGAAGCTAACACAAGATATGAAACTGACATTTGATTTCAGGACATCCTAGAAGCCAAGCATAAGTGAATCCCAAAAACATCACACAGAATTTCACCACACTCAAATAACTCGTCAAAACTTCTGCAGACCATGTACCAAGGAATAAGAGACTGGACAATTTGAGAGGCTGGAACCAGAAGCCGAGACGACAGTATAAAATAATCAGAGACCAGCTTGCAGAAACCAATAAAGTAAAACAACAAGTGGGCAGAACTTACCACCCACCTTTTCTCCAAAATCAAGGACATGAAAGATTTCTGTCATCAAGTTAGAACTCTAATGGGAAACAATACTGCACAAAGCCTATAAATATATGACTTTACAGGGAACAAAATCTACTACAATGCAGGGAAAGAAAGAATACATGGTCCATACTGGAGAAATGCATTTTGCATCACAGATGAAGAAAACCATTCTTTTGACAATGCGACAGAAGAGAGGAATAGGTAAAACCACACTTGCTGGTAATCCTATGAGGCCTCACAGAGGGAGACTTACTAACCACCAGTATCACGACAGAGGAGATCCCAATAATCAGCTATATTAGAAAAAACAGAAACCATAATCCTTACAGCACCTGTCTGCCATTTTCAATGCATCCTTAGCCAATGGATCTTTTCCAGATTCAAAACAACTCTCATCACACTGACATTCAAAGCCAAAAAACCCCTAACAGACCAGAAAATTCCAGGCCAGTGTCTCTCGTGGAAATATCAAGAATCATGTGCATCATGAACACCCGTTTACGAGCATATCTCGAAAATACCGTAGTGCTACACCTAGACAATATGGCTTCCAACAGTCATGGGGCACCACTACTGCAAATGCAATTGCACATGAGGAAATAGCCCTAGCTTTGGCAAATAAGCAGAAAATTAACATTGTTGATGATGTTGCCAAAACCCTTGACAGTTTGGCACCCAGGCATTGGACACTGCCAACTTCAGTTAAACCTACACAGAACAATAACAAAGTTTCTACGCAGATTCCTGGAAATGAGAAAAGCCAAACTAGAAGTGGGCCATGCAACAGGAGAGGAATTTTCTATACAAAGAATAGTTCCACAAATGAGTGTACTTTCACCCACATTCAATATAATATAAACATTATCAATAGATAGTAAATATATTAAGTATGCAGATGACATCACTCAAATCATCTCATACCTCACCACCCCACAGCCTGTTCCTCAGGATTGCCCCCAAAGAAGGAACAATTGCTACAATGAATTAGTTTGAAGAGGACATTAATATTGGAGATGCTAAAGAAGGCAAGCTACTAGGACTGATGATAACAAACACTGGCTTTTCACCACACATGTAAGAAAGAACACAAATTGCTGGAAGAACTTAATTCAAACTAGACAGTTTTTTTAGGCTGATCTGAAAACATGAAGCTCCATTTATACAAAACATTGGCTATGTCCATCTTGGAGTACCCTTCCATGCCACTGAACACGATACTGCTTTCATCATGGTACAAACTTCAGGCTATACGAAACTAAGCAATTCTGGGAGCAAAGGAGTCAAGACCCACAGCACTCAGTCAAAGAACTGCATGAGATACAATCTTGAGCCGATTAACATCTGCATACACAGAACATGAGACAGCATAGAGCACGTAGGAGACACCAACTATGAGCAAATCATTGATGTTCACAATAACACTGACGAGCAGATGCTGGCCAAGAAGTCTGACAAGGGGGGGGGGGGGGGCGTACATACTGACGTTCATTGAGTATAGCAAAGACAAATGATAACATAAATGTTGCAATAGAACATTCCCAAACACAAACTTGGGACGAACAAGGAGTTATGCTCCCACCTTTATCTCAGATCTCTCTCGTTCCCTTCTTTCGAGAATCTAGGTTCTCCATTTTTTATACAAAGTGTATTGTATTGCAGGGGACAAGGCGAGGACTCAATATCACAGCGACAGATCATCTTGCTTGTCCGACGATGGGAAGCTGACAGTCCTCGAGAGAGAGAGAGAGCAGCTAAGAGGTACTTTCACGCCTTATGCTCGCTGCCAACTCGTACCTACGATACCTGATAGATGAGGTCTTA
>NC_051406.1:21821436-21821637 GCF_015228065.2 Penaeus monodon
CTTCAACATTATTTATATTCTGATTACATGGTTAACATGCAACATTCATGCCTAAATCCAATGCTGTATCAATATTCAATCTGCAGTGATATAGTTCAATAAGTATTTCTGACTCTGTAGGGAGCAGACCCAAAATTGTCCGGTGTGGTTCGGCCATAGCATCTATCAAACTCATTTCATTGTGAACTGCCTGTGGAGGGA
>NC_051406.1:21822306-21822939 GCF_015228065.2 Penaeus monodon
ATTAGAGTAGAATATTGTGGTAAGAACGAACTAAACAGCTCAATTAACGTTTGACGATGAATCAGAAGAGTGGGAATACAGCGAACCCAATTTACCGTGGCAAACTGAATTTTAAAAATCACAAAAATCATGTCTTGCAGTTACTGGAGAAACTACTGAGTGCACTATGGTCCATAGTGAATGGCAGAGTTGTCACTGGCAGAAAATCTACAATTTGCAGCAATGTTGCGTTTCAGTGTCAACTGCTGGTACAGGATTATCATTTTCCCAATCTAAACAAAGAAATGAATAAGCCTATATTAGCCAAGATACACCGTTTTCCTATCTTTCTGTGACCTATCATATTTGATTCACGTATTTTTCGCACAACTATCCTTACTGCAACTTTGAGCATGGTTGACATCATTTACATCACAGAAAGCTGTGGGATGTAAACTCTAGCATACTCGAGTTTGCTGCTGTTATCACTTTGTAAACAAGCCTCTGCATACAGGTACTTCTTGGGAGATAACCACATTCCCACACCGTAGTATCTTTATCGGATAAAGACGCTTCGGTATTCGCAATACAGTGTAGTTCACCAGAAAAAAAGTTTCACTACAGAATTTATTGATGTGCTACAGAACGCAAACT
>NC_051406.1:21827706-21827841 GCF_015228065.2 Penaeus monodon
AAGCTGAAATGCGTCAAGTAGAGCCTTTGCGTTAGGGATTATTCATTTTCGTTATTAATTAACCTTTTCGCCACGAAACTGGATGTTCGATCTTATTCGCTGTCTACTACATTTTCCTCTTGCTTTACAATTAGA
>NC_051406.1:21827899-21829324 GCF_015228065.2 Penaeus monodon
CTCCTGTCTGCTCATATCCCGATTCACATATTTAATAAAAATCATCCTTCTCAGACCTCTAACTCTAGCACTCAATTCACTAGTTGAAACTAAGATATAAAAGACAAATTTCAATTTGGTCTACATAATGGTATTCACATAAAATTCATTTGCCAATAAAGAGCTAGGAAGTTTCTTTTTCATCTTTATTAAATAAAAAAAAAATTACAATTTGTTTAAACTTGAGGAAAATATGTCTAAAAATTTCAGTAACTTTTTGTTCCTCTCACCAGTTTTTTCAAAACAACAAAAATTTGATTTGATTTTCTGATTTTGGTGGTGGTGAGGGATTCAGTAGTCTTGAATCCCATATATTAGATCAGTATTTTCTTCTCTATAATTTTCCCATACTGGAAAATTTATATAAACAAGGAATGACCTCTCCTGAAGTATTTTTTTTCAAACTATTTGACTATATACAATGACATACACTGTTTTGTTTTTATACAGCCTTCTAAGTTCCTTCTTTAAATAGAATAAAACAGAGTGAAAGTCAATGTCCATGTGAATAATACTGTACTCCTTCATATCAACATTTTTTTTTGTAAAATAAAATTAAAAAGCCAATGGCAAAATCTAATCGTCAACCAGAACCTTACAATTTGACAAAATGTTGGCATCAACTCCATCTATAAACAAATGAAAGGAATCTTAAATCTGGATTTACAAGTGTCATACCAGAATGATAGAACAAAAATGTATATTCAAGAACAAGGTTAAAGAAACACTGTTTCTCTGAATACTTTCTTTCTACAACTTTCTTTAAATCCAAGAAATACAGCTGAGATGAGTACAGACTTCTGTACATTGAAAAGTACAAATACACAGACTTTCACAGACTTGTTGCTGGCTACACTCGCACTTTAGAATAATTCACAGACACTGCTTACAGCAGGACACACATCTTATTTTAGTTACTGTACACAACACTGAGAGCCCTAATGCCTGGTAGGACTCAATATCACTGAGGTGGTCCTTGCAAGGGCCCTGCTGAGACACTAGGGGGGGCCCTGGGACCGGGGGGGACCCTAGGGGGCATAGTGTCACCCCCACCACACAGTTTGTACCACACATGGCTGAGAGAGGCCTACACGCTCACTGGGTTCACCCACCCGCTACTAAGATGAGGGACTTGCTGCTGACGCTTCCATGGGGACCGGGGCCGCCGCCGCTGCCAGGGACTCGCACTTTGTAGATGACTCGGAGTTTGTGGTTTGGGTGGGGGGATTGCTGGGCTTCATGGCCATTTTTTGTGGGTTAAATACAGGGCTGTTTGCAGAGATGGGGGCAGGGGTTAAATTAGGAGTTGGGACTTTACCTAGACTTGGTACAGCTGTAGGTACTGGTGCAGGAGTCGCAGCGGGGGCTGACGGGAGTGGTGAGAAT
>NC_051406.1:21829627-21831580 GCF_015228065.2 Penaeus monodon
AGTGGGCACAGGTGTGGCATTAGGGGCTGAAATAGGGTTAGGAGAAGGAGCAGAAGCAGGATTGGGGGATGCAGCATTGGTCTTATCATACTCAGTCAAAATGGAGTCATGATTGACCAGTTTTACGGCTGTGGTAATAGAAGTGGGTTGGCTGGGTGCATCTAATGGTGATGAGTCCACATCCATTGGTGCATCTGGAGTTTTGGTTAACTCTGAGGCTTGTGCTGTAGTTGGTGGGGGTGATGATGGTGGTGAGGGGCAAGGTGATAATTGGGGAAATTCATTTTGCACTTGGGCTACATTAAATAACACCTGTGACAACTGAGATGCAACATAGGTATCAAGTATCTGGCTCATGACCAATGTCAATAGTCTGTTTTCACAATTAGCTAAAACCCGAGCATTAGCTGGCACTCGCGAAAGGTGCACCAGTGTGTTAGCAGCCCGCCGCACCATGTCCAGGCTCGTCCCCATCAGCTCAGGGTTTTCCTTGAGGGCACTCACACCCTGCACATTAGCCACATTCATCGCCGCAGCCTCTGCCTCCTCGATGAAAGCCACAAGGAGAGAGACACACCCATTCTGCATGGCTATGACTCTAGCCACACCAGAGTCTGCAGCTGAGAAATAGTGGAGGAGGTTGATGGAGAACTCGCGTAGGACCTGGTCCTCCCCGCGGCACATAAAGCGGGTCAGCTGGCCACACAGGCTGTCTAACCGTGTAAAAGGTGGTGTAGCTAGAACTAAGTCTGTGTTCTGGTCAAGCACACAGAGCTTAACAAGGGCCTCCAGGGCGAGACGCTGAGGTGACAATGCAGACTGAAGAGATGTTCCACCACCTGGGAAGGGATCCTGACCATATGAGGCAGAACAGGTGGCCCAGTGTAGAAGGCCATTTAACAAGGGCCGTGAGATCTCTTCTGGGTAAATTGACAAATCAAGAGAGCCTGCCATGTTGGCCAGGGTGACCAGCGTGTTCTCATGCACATGGTGGAGGTAGGGCCACCACCAGTGCGTGTCCGGAGCCAGGGAGCTGCACCAATCGCTCAGGTCCGCCTCCTCATCACGGTCGTAATGCGCCGTGGAGGGGGTACGTTTGGGGTGCTCATGGTGCAGCAGGATTGTCTTGCCAAGTAAGGCTAGCAGAGATGCGCATTTGCTCATCACCTCTTCATTTCCTGGAATAAAGGACAGATTCCGGATCACAGTACCCACGCACATGACACGTCGACCTAACCAGTCCTGACCTTCAGTAGTTGTGCTTAACGATGCTTCATCTGGACTCCATGATTCCTCCTCTAGATCCTCATGAGGTCTTTTGAATCCTCCACTTTCCCTCTTGGAGCCACTGCTTTCACGCCTTTCTAATTTTTCTTTAGATTCTGGCTTATTTTGAGATACTTCCTCTTGTTTTCTCTCAGTTAACTTATCACTACTTGGTTCCTGTTTCACCACAACACTACTGTCTACATGCACTTCATTGTCCTTTTTCAACACACACACTTCCTTCGTCTCCCTTTTCTTATCGTCACTATGGTCCTCCATTGGTTCCTTCTTTAACTTCTTAAATATTTCGTCTAGTTTGCTCTTCCTTGCATTATTAACTCTATTTATCCTTTGACTGAAAAGTTTGTCTGTTGACTCAGTATCTTTGGAGTTGTCACACTTTTCTCTAGAAATAAGGTCCTCCATCTTCTCCACCTTCTTTTCCTTTAATTCTGCCAACACATCCACCACTTTCTCCTTCTTACTCTTTTCCTCTTTTTTCACTTCCACTACCACTTCCTTCTTAATTTCCACTTCCTCCTTGACCTCTATCAGCTTCTCTTTCTTGAGGGACATCTCCTCGATCCTGCCATCCTTGCAGGGCATGAGGCGAGTGAAGGGTAGGGGGGGCACGAGCTCTGCATGCTGCAGATAGGAAAAAGGAAAGTCTAGGGTAAAGGTGATCGA
>NC_051406.1:21831659-21831794 GCF_015228065.2 Penaeus monodon
AAGCTGAAATGCGTCAAGTAGAGCCTTTGCGTTAGGGATTATTCATTTTCGTTATTAATTAACCTTTTCGCCACGAAACTGGATGTTCGATCTTATTCGCTGTCTACTACATTTTCCTCTTGCTTTACAATTAGA
>NC_051406.1:21831852-21833281 GCF_015228065.2 Penaeus monodon
CTCCTGTCTGCTCATATCCCGATCACATATTTAATAAAAATCATCCTTCTCAGACTTCTAATTCTAGCACTCAATTCACTAGTTGAAACTAAGATATAAAAGACAAATTTCAATCTGGTCTACATAATGGTATTCACATAAAATTCATTTGCCAATAAAGAGCTAGGTAAGTTTCGTTTTCATCTTTATTAAATAAAAAAACAATTACAATTTGTTTAAACTTGAGGAAAATATTGTCTAAAAACTTCAGTAACTTTTTGTTCCTCTCACCAGTATTTCAAAACAACATAAATTGATTTGATTTTCTGATTTTGGTGGTGGTGAGGGATTCAGTAGTCTTGAATCCCATATATTAGATCAGTATTTTCTTCTCTATAATTTTCCCATACTGGAAAATTTATATAAACAAGGAATGACCTCTCCTGAAGTATTTTTTTTTCAAACTATTTGACTATATACAATGACATACACTGTTTTGTTTTTATACAGCCTTCTAAGTTCCTTCTTTAAATAGAATAAAACAGAGTGAAAGTCAATGTCCATGTGAATAATACTGTACTCCTTTCATATCAACATTTTTTTTGTAAAATAAAATTAAAAAGCCAATGGCAAATCTAATCGTCAACCAGAACCTTACAATTTTAGACAAAATGTTTGGCATCAACTCCATCCTATAAACAAATGAAAGGAATCTTAAATCTGGATTTACAAGTGTCATACCAGAACTGATAGAACAAAAATGTATATTCAAGAACAAGGTTAAAGAAACACTGTTTCTCTGAATACTTTCTTTCTACAACTTTCTTTAAATCCAAGAAATACAGCTGAGATGAGTACAGACTTCTGTACATTGAAAAGTACAAATACACAGACTTTCACAGACTTGTTGCTGGCTACACTCGCACTTTAGAATAATTCACAGACACTGCTTACAGCAGGACACACATCTTATTTTAGTTACTGTACACAACACTGAGAGCCCTAATGCCTGGTAGGACTCAATATCACTGAGGTGGTCCTTGCAAGGGCCCTGCTGAGACACTAGGGGGGGCCCTGGGACCGGGGGGGACCCTAGGGGGCATAGTGTCACCCCCACCACACAGTTTGTACCACACATGGCTGAGAGAGGCCTACACGCTCACTGGGTTCACCCACCCGCTACTAAGATGAGGGACTTGCTGCTGACGCTTCCATGGGGACCGGGGCCGCCGCCGCTGCCAGGGACTCGCACTTTGTAGATGACTCGGAGTTTGTGGTTTGGGTGGGGGGATTGCTGGGCTTCATGGGCATTTTTTGTGGGTTAAATACAGGGCTGTTTGCAGAGATGGGGGCAGGGGTTAAATTAGGAGTTGGGACTTTACCTAGACTTGGTACAGCTGTAGGTACTGGTGCAGGAGTCGCAGCGGGGGCTGACGGGAGTGGTGAGAAT
>NC_051406.1:21833584-21834593 GCF_015228065.2 Penaeus monodon
AGTGGGCACAGGTGTGGCATTAGGGGCTGAAATAGGGTTAGGAGAAGGAGCAGAAGCAGGATTGGGGGATGCAGCATTGGTCTTATCATACTCAGTCAAAATGGAGTCATGATTGACCAGTTTTACGGCTGTGGTAATAGAAGTGGGTTGGCTGGGTGCATCTAATGGTGATGAGTCCACATCCATTGGTGCATCTGGAGTTTTGGTTAACTCTGAGGCTTGTGCTGTAGTTGGTGGGGGTGATGATGGTGGTGAGGGGCAAGGTGATAATTGGGGAAATTCATTTTGCACTTGGGCTACATTAAATAACACCTGTGACAACTGAGATGCAACATAGGTATCAAGTATCTGGCTCATGACCAATGTCAATAGTCTGTTTTCACAATTAGCTAAAACCCGAGCATTAGCTGGCACTCGCGAAAGGTGCACCAGTGTGTTAGCAGCCCGCCGCACCATGTCCAGGCTCGTCCCCATCAGCTCAGGGTTTTCCTTGAGGGCACTCACACCCTGCACATTAGCCACATTCATCGCCGCAGCCTCTGCCTCCTCGATGAAAGCCACAAGGAGAGAGACACACCCATTCTGCATGGCTATGACTCTAGCCACACCAGAGTCTGCAGCTGAGAAATAGTGGAGGAGGTTGATGGAGAACTCGCGTAGGACCTGGTCCTCCCCGCGGCACATAAAGCGGGTCAGCTGGCCACACAGGCTGTCTAACCGTGTAAAAGGTGGTGTAGCTAGAACTAAGTCTGTGTTCTGGTCAAGCACACAGAGCTTAACAAGGGCCTCCAGGGCGAGACGCTGAGGTGACAATGCAGACTGAAGAGATGTTCCACCACCTGGGAAGGGATCCTGACCATATGAGGCAGAACAGGTGGCCCAGTGTAGAAGGCCATTTAACAAGGGCCGTGAGATCTCTTCTGGGTAAATTGACAAATCAAGAGAGCCTGCCATGTTGGCCAGGGTGACCAGCGTGTTCTCATGCACATGGTGGAGGGGGGCCCCCCCC
>NC_051406.1:21835360-21835428 GCF_015228065.2 Penaeus monodon
GTACTGTGCATCCAAATACTCACACACGCACTCGCATATTCAAAACATCTACAAATGCATGTAGGTGC
>NC_051406.1:21836002-21836146 GCF_015228065.2 Penaeus monodon
TAGGAAAGCCATAAAAACAACTCTGGATTACTCATTAAGCAATAAAATCCAGTGTGTAGAGTACCAAGGGAAGAAGGCCGATACCAAAGGGTAACGGTACTTTATCCGCTGACATCGAATTCTATGGAATTCCGTCTGGACCCT
>NC_051406.1:21837084-21837214 GCF_015228065.2 Penaeus monodon
AAGCGTAGTGTGTTTATTTTTTATGATCTATCTTTTTTTCTTTTTTTTTTTGGGGGGGTGGGGGTATATATGTATATGTTTCTGTGTAAGATAGAAGTAAATCAAGAATTGGCAGCAAATCAAGGCCACT
>NC_051406.1:21837314-21837470 GCF_015228065.2 Penaeus monodon
AGGGATGTGGTGGAATGTAGGAGTAGGCAGATCTGAATAACTTTGTTTCTCCCTTTCTTTTTCTCTTTTTGTCTCTGCTTCATGACACCATTTCCCAACTAATCCAAGAGATTTCTTAACGGGTTATTTAACTTAACAAGGGAGAATATATATTCA
>NC_051406.1:21838521-21838631 GCF_015228065.2 Penaeus monodon
GAAGAGAATAAAAGGACATGGTGCACTCTCTGAAATAGTTTGGAGAACAGTGGACAATTTACGGAGAACAGTGGACAATTTACGTGACCTTATAAGAAAAAAAAGTGTAG
>NC_051406.1:21838661-21838780 GCF_015228065.2 Penaeus monodon
CTGTGCTTCCATCTAAATATTTGAAGTGACATGTGCTAGCACAATACAGGGTCGAATGGAAGTACGCACTTTTTTGAAAGGAGAAAACGGGACAATGAAAAATAAATAAAAATTGCAAA
>NC_051406.1:21840086-21840265 GCF_015228065.2 Penaeus monodon
CGCTCTACATGCTACCCCCCAAATCGTCCCGATTTGGTAAGAAATAAAGTAGGAAGCTATATACTTAACTGAGGGTAAGACTTCCTTGATCAGGGGAACTCCATAAGAGTGATATACGAAGAGACCGCAAACATCTGGTAGTGTCTTGATTGATGCACAGTACTACACGGTTGTGCAGC
>NC_051406.1:21840397-21840500 GCF_015228065.2 Penaeus monodon
GTGGGGACGTAGGGTGGAAGGCATAGTTCGAGATATGAAAATAGTTCGTGCAACAAGAAAAAAAACGTAAGTTAAGTAATATATCGAATATTGTATCAAATGC
>NC_051406.1:21840763-21840888 GCF_015228065.2 Penaeus monodon
GAAACGGGCTGAGCGTGGTAAATACATCAAACTGTTGCAAAGTAGGCGTCTGTTGAGAGATTATACTAGGAAGAAAAAATGTTTATACGGATGGCAATGGGTTGCAGGTAGAGGTATTCATTGCA
>NC_051406.1:21841032-21841115 GCF_015228065.2 Penaeus monodon
TAAAATATTAGGTAATGTCGGGAAATGAGAGAAGAAACGGCCTAACCGAACCACGAATCTCAGAGAATGTGCACTGACCTATA
>NC_051406.1:21842895-21843286 GCF_015228065.2 Penaeus monodon
CTTGAATTAAGGGGCCGTACAGATTATCATTACGCTACGCTAGCCGGATCTCGTCCTCCGTGGGGGGGTCCATGGGAGGTACGGCTGGAGCAGCCAAAGCCGGGGAGGTAACAGAATGAATGGGGTCGGAACGGCGACCGTTAACATGTGCAGGCCGGATCTCGTCCTCCGAAGGATCCTCAACGGTAGGCGCGGCAGTATTTACCAAGATCGGTGCAATGTCAGAGAATTTCACCTTGCAGGAGGCAAAGGTGGGCGAGGAGCTAGATTCAGGCAGGATGTGAGCGTCAGATAGGGGAGCGCGTGATAGCGCGTCGGCAACGACATTTTGCTTCGCGGGTAAATAAACAATGGTGGCGTCAAACTCTGCTAGAACTTCAATTGCGCAGGC
>NC_051406.1:21849615-21849745 GCF_015228065.2 Penaeus monodon
AATCTTGCTTACTAAATGTGGATATCTTTCTATGGCAGAGCCAGCACTGACATGGAGGTCATGAACGCCTGCCGAGGTCATACAAAGGACATGGGCAGTGCAGGTGTTAATGCCAGAGAGAAGTAAAAAA
>NC_051406.1:21850036-21850214 GCF_015228065.2 Penaeus monodon
CACGTCAAAAAAAACGGCACTGAAATTAGTATGAGATGCACTTGACCGAAACACATGTGGCTGTTGGTCTTCATATTCAGAGGAAAACGTAAAAAGCTAGTTACAAATTAGTATAATATATAGATGGTACTTATGTATACTTAAAAACAAGGCAAACATATAATTTTTTTCTATTGCA
>NC_051406.1:21850629-21850824 GCF_015228065.2 Penaeus monodon
GCTTACTCAACACTATTCGTAAGCAATGGGATCCCTGATGGTATTTCCATGGCACATTTAGAGATGGACACGAACCGTCGTCAAATATTTTCACGTTATATGTCAATCAGTTAAACCACTCTTCTAAAAAATTCCTAGACCCAAAAACGTGCCAGGAATTAAGTACTTTGACGTAAGAAAGGCTTAACGGCTTTT
>NC_051406.1:21851752-21851846 GCF_015228065.2 Penaeus monodon
CAGACAGATGGACAGATGAATAGAGTGAGCCAGGAAGTGAAAGTAGGTCCTTTACCCACACTATACCTTGCATCGGAGGGCTTGTCACTGCTGA
>NC_051406.1:21852325-21852551 GCF_015228065.2 Penaeus monodon
GTGATTTCTTAACCTTACATACACCTATTGAGATATAAAGTTTCGTTTGTCCTTCTGAGTGGTAATAATGTTTTACTTCCATTAGAACACATTCGATCACTTGGAGCATTTTTTCGTCTTGCTCAGTTTGTGTTTACTCTGTATTTGCTAAAACACGGAATGTGTTCTTGATCTTTTTCATGCATCTTTCCATGGTAAAATTGCTGTTTCCTGCCCTGTTCTGATC
>NC_051406.1:21852822-21853241 GCF_015228065.2 Penaeus monodon
GGTATTATGTTATGTGTTGTGCATGCAGCAGTGCAGATGTAAGCATCAGGAGATTGATGGATTCATGTTCCTATTATTTTTTTTATAACGTCGGATGAAGGCTTCCCGTGGAGGCCACGTAGCATTGAAACTAAAAGCCGCGTCCTTTTCTTTCGGTGGAAACCGGGGGGCGTTGTTGATGCCCCTCCCACCCTGTGCAGTTGACAAGTGATAGTCGCACAGCAACATGCATGCACCCTGGGTATCCCCCTGGTGGCCCCCCACGACATGGCAACAGGCCCTCCCTCTGGGGCCACATGGCTACCCTACAAAGCTAGGCCACATGCCACCATGGGCCTCCCTGGACCCCCATATGGGCAGCCCAGGCTACCAAGCAGGCCACCGTACCCCCCATAAACCCCAGGGGCCCATGATGCAGT
>NC_051406.1:21853281-21855197 GCF_015228065.2 Penaeus monodon
AATATCCCACAAAACTTTCCCCCTGGCTCTCCAAGGGCCCTCAGGGCCCTCAGGGATCCCCCCCTTCTTTTCCATGCCGCCACGGCCATCAGTTATCCCCCACGGCCCCCCCCAACAACCTGTTCCCCACCAGCCAGCCATCACGGGTATCCTCCTTTTCGGGACGCAAGGGTTGGGGAGGACAGACCACCATGACCAGGGCCCACCGGGACCAGGTTGATATGCCCAGCTCCATGATGCCTGGGGGAACCTGGTTATCCAGGGAGAAGGTGGAACCCGTTCAGATGCCGAGGTCATCAAATCAACCTGGAGCCAGTAGTATTGGTGGAGGTCCTCGTGACCCCTACACACTCCCCCACACACCCACTACCTGAAGCAGCACATTCATCTCACAAGATCAGTGGGTTGGCGCAACCCAGATAGTAACCCTCAATGCGCCACCCACCGCCCCCCCGCCCCCGGGATGCCGGGATGGCCTAACCCAGCCCCCAAACAACAATGCACCCTCCACGTCCACCCCACAGCCAATCACCCCCAACCAGCCCCCACTGGAGTCTGGGGACCGGACTCGGGGAGTAACACTTCTGTCAATAACACCAACCACACCTTCTATAGGCCCAGATGGAACCCAGTTGTGGATGAGGGCTTCACAACAATCCACTGTTTTCCTAAACCCTCTGCTGGTAAGATGTTTTTCACTGCATTAATTTCTTTACGTTACAAAACCTCTCTTTGATAAAGGATATACTCTAACATCTTGTTGATATGGAATCTAGTTTCAAAGAAGGTTATAGATTTGATTGAGTATTTTTTTGCTATTTTCCCCAATTAGCGGGCATTTTTTTACCATTTAGAAGCTTTCATTTTAAATTTTCTGTGTTATAGTTTTATGTATAGAACTTTGGTTTGTTTTACAGTTTTTGGGAATATCCAAACACTTAATTTCTCCTCACAGTATTACTTACATTTTCCAGCTTCAGTAGAGGAACCGTTCAGGCCACCAAAACCCATAAGGACGGCCCAAAATAGGAGAGACCAGGAAGGCATCCCGGTGGAGATTACGGTGGGCATCATCCCTCCCTCCCGATCACCCAACACCCTATCAACTCTGCCCCCTCACTGGTGCCTGCCGGGGTCCGCCTTCCATGACCTCACAGATGACGAATTTGAAAATCTAATTCCCTCCTGGCTGGCCAAGGAGCCCCAGCGCTCAAGAACTTAGGGTTGAAGATCATGTGTTGGTAGTGCCCTTGCTTGTTAGGGCACCCTTAGGCTTAGGAGTTGGACTAGACAAAATCTGTTCCCAGTTGGTCAGTGCTAGGGGGAATTCGAAGTGCGAGGGATTGCTTGTGACTGGAAGAAAATAGCTGAGGCAAGAAAAGGTTTAGATGTGCTTCGTATAGAAATTGGTGGCTGTCCTAATGTTATGGTAATGAATTGTAGAAGAGGTGCCAGTAACTGGAATTTTCACTCAAGTATATTACGGACTTGACATTGAGTTAGGGATATATTCATAAAGCTAATTGTGATCCTTTTTAAAAAAAATTACAGAGAAGAAAATGAATGGTGCATTGATTTGCTCATAGTATCTATTCTCATATACTCAACTAGTTTCCATTATAAGCAATACGATATATATTTTTGTTTTCCTTAATGAACTTGTTTTTGTTGATGCTGTGATGTTACTGACTTTTGAATTTTTTTATTTATTATCTTTATTTTAGCACTGTTTATGGTTTTTTCTCCAAAAAATGCCAAAATATCCTACCTCAGTAGATGGAACATGTTCAAAGTTGTTAATTGTGACAGTTTTACATGGTTCATAGTACCAAGATTTTTTCAGGAAGTTTTGTATCTTTCCAAATGGTTATTGTTGCATTCTTTCTGCAAAACAAAACTTTTGGCTCCCCCCCCCC
>NC_051406.1:21855218-21855510 GCF_015228065.2 Penaeus monodon
GCAATGTACTAGTTACCCCCTTTTGAGAGTCTATACTGTTTACAACCTGTTTCTTGATATTGGATCTACTTTGACAGCAATTGCATTTATATAGTAATTCTCATCTCACTTTTGATTCCGGTTGCTGTGATCCTCAGTTGTGTGGTGTTATCGTAGTGTGTCGTAGATTTCTATGAATGGTGGAGTGACTCTCATGAGCATAATTGCCATCACAGCCTTTTGAATTAAACTAAACTGTGCATCAATGAATAGTTTGTGGCTTTTCATCCTAATAAGGTTGTTCTCATTATTC
>NC_051406.1:21855573-21856193 GCF_015228065.2 Penaeus monodon
GTGGTTTTTTTTTTTAAGGTAAGTATTGACTGGTCTATGTTGTTACCATGTATGGGGAATTTTTATTTATAAGTGGGTAAAAAAATATAATCTGTTTTTGTTAAATGATGAGGATAGTCTTCTTTTACATTTTTATGTTCATAAGCGAATGTTAATGTTGTGATTTCATTATTTCAATGTACTTTCTTGTGGTCACCTTCTACAATCAGTGATAGATGCCTTAGATTAAGGTGTTGGCTAGTTAAAGGCTGTCTTCCCAGATATGACATAGTTGCCCATTTCAAGAAAAAGAAAGGGGCAATTTTCATAATTGTGATAAAAGTGATGGTTACAAGTGCCTTACTACTATAGATATAATTTAAGGTATTCACTCATTCACTACATCACGAGTCATGTGCATGAAGAACACGCAAATCACTTCAAATGTTTTTAGCTGTTTGAATAAGCTATTGCACCAGCTAGCATATATTTTTGAGATGGAGAGTTGAGTGTCCTGAGGAATGGTTCAGGTCCTGTCCAATCTTCCATTCTTGGTGTGTTTGTGTTTGGTATTTCTAGTGGTTGGTGAGGGCAGTTTCATACGTTCAGCGACTTTTTTTTATCAAATTAATTCAATTTAG
>NC_051406.1:21856231-21856344 GCF_015228065.2 Penaeus monodon
TTTCATTGTTAACTGATGTTACATTGTTCATGTCTGCTTGTCAGTCTTTACATTGATATATTTTTGTTGTACAAAGAAAATTTGAGAGGAATTTGCCTTCAGTACATTGCCGA
>NC_051406.1:21856647-21856916 GCF_015228065.2 Penaeus monodon
TTCTAGATTGAGAATATTAAAGACAGTTCTTGGTAACCTCCATTAAGTTTGGGTGTTCAGTTCATTGTGTGTGTGTGGAATGTGTTTTCAACCCCTATCTATTTCACTGACCCTGTAGTTTCTGTTCTCAGAGTATTGCAGCAAATGGCCCAACCCCTATACCCTCAGACTTTGAAAGCAGTCACAGCTGTCCTGGTTGTTGTATTATCAAGTAAAACCAACCACCAACATTTTTTTGAGTGGGAAGTAGAGTTTCCCGGAGGGAATTT
>NC_051406.1:21856987-21857121 GCF_015228065.2 Penaeus monodon
ATAGTCCGTTTACAAGCTCCATGTGGTTTGTAAGGGGTTTTCAAGAAAGGAATAAATTGAAGGGTCTTTAATTTCTTGTAAATTGATGCAGAAAAAATAAATTCAGTAAAGGATTTTCCCAGAGAATTAGTCAG
>NC_051406.1:21857197-21858011 GCF_015228065.2 Penaeus monodon
TTCCTGCTTCATATGAACATGGTATACTTTTTTCATCTATTTTGGAAAATGAGAATAAGAAAATTAGAAAAGACAATGTCCAGGCATGGTTAGTATCAGTAGTGCTGAAACTAGATTTGTAAAGGAGTAGTGGAAACGGTACAGTGGAAATGGTCATTTTGGAAACAGACATTTGGTCCCCATGCTAGGGTGACTAACATTTTTTTATTAGTTTGTTATGATTTATATTGTTAATTGACCTTGACAATGATGGCAACGAAAGGAGTGTGTCCTTCACTCCACCATTCTGTGAGTGAGGTCAAGATTTTTTGTTTTTATTTTTTAAAGAACTTTATATTGATAATAAAGATCATAATGATAAAAGACAAAGTGAGGAAGAAAAGACAGAAATCGACATAACAGAATTTTTTGTATATCTAGTTTTTTGTATTAAGGATTTTTTAAAGCATGAGATAAAAGAAGATGGATTAAAAAAAAAAAAAAGGGACAAACTCATCCCTTGCTTGCCCAGTGAAATCGAGGTAAATCTCACGCTGACATTTTTCAGGTGTATGCTAACAAGTCCACCACCGCCCACCCCCAGACATCTACAGACCATCCAAGGTTAATATCAAGTTTACACCCACCCATTTTGGATTTACTACGCCAACTGAGAGGAACAAGAAAGTGTGAAAGGAAAGAACTGTTGCCGAGCTGATTTGCCCCCCACTCCCTGCAGAACTTTCCCTCGTCCCCTCTAACCTCACGTACGTTCTCATTGGTAAGCTGCTTCCCTTCCGCCCCTCTCTTAGTCTATCTCCCGCTTACTAAGTCT
>NC_051406.1:21860019-21860085 GCF_015228065.2 Penaeus monodon
TTATATATATAGTACATATTTATTATTGAAAAATTTCCTTTTTGTATAATTTTTTTTTTTTGAAAC
>NC_051406.1:21860820-21861000 GCF_015228065.2 Penaeus monodon
GGGTGTGCTCGTTTTACGTGTGCGGTTTTTACTTGTGCGTATTTTAAGTGTTTTGTGGGGTTTACCTGTTTCTGTTTTGGCTTCCCAATGTTTGTGTTGCATTCATGAAATGCATTTTCATTTAAGTTTTGCACATACATTTGTTTTTTGTGTATACTTTTTAGGGTAGTATGTTGTGGG
>NC_051406.1:21861072-21861278 GCF_015228065.2 Penaeus monodon
TTTTGTTTTGTGTTTTGTGAAATAGGGTGTGTGTATGTGTTGGTGTGTATGTGTTTTATGTTTTTGGTATGTGTTTTTGTGTGTTGTATGGGGTATGTGGGGGGTTTTGTGTAAAAATATGTGGGGTGTGTTTTATGTGTGTGTTTATTTTGGGGTGTATGTTGTTTGTGTTGTGTGGTGTTTTGTTTTGTGGTGTGTGTGTGTGT
>NC_051406.1:21861300-21861459 GCF_015228065.2 Penaeus monodon
TTTTGGTGTGTGGTGTGTGTGTTATATTGGGGGGTTTTAAAATTTGGTTGTGAAATTATTTTGTTGCGTGTATATGTGTGCGCGGGGGAATGTGTGCGTGAAATAGGTTTTGTGCGTGTAAGGGGGGTGCTTGTAAAATTTTGTGGGTGGGTGGTGGGG
>NC_051406.1:21861545-21861810 GCF_015228065.2 Penaeus monodon
AAATATTGTGTATGTGGGTGTATGGGGTGTGTTGTGTGTTTAAAATGTGTGTTATGTGGGTATATGTTTTTTGTTGTGTGTGGTGGGTGTGTGTGTTTTGTTTTGTGTTGTTTGTGGTGTGTTTGTGGTGTTTGTGTGTGGGTGGGGGTGTGTGTGTTGGGGTGTGTATAAAATTTTAAAAGGGAAGAAATTTTTTTAAGAAAACCCAAAAACTTGGTTTACAACAAACCATCATTGCAAATAAGGGGAGGGGGAACTTGTGTCC
>NC_051406.1:21861827-21862874 GCF_015228065.2 Penaeus monodon
TTAAATATTCATCTGTTTCCTGCAATAAGTCACATTCATAAGCTGTCCAACATACAGAGAGAAAAGGAAATGAAATGCTTATAAATATATGTACTCAAAAAATACAACAGAAATCTAACACTCTCATTCACAAAAAGAAAGCAAATGAGGTGAATCAAAACTAATCCTCTTATAAATAAAGGAAAAGATACAGATGCAGGAATCGCTGATTGTCAAATCCTCGAAATGGAAAAAGTCAAGATAAAGTCATTTCTAAAAATATTCCTTTTTCCCTTTTTCATTTCCTTAATTTACACTTAAATGATGCTGACAACTCTCATTTGAGAGCAAACAATAAAATCATCTTTAAATAATAAAATCATCTTTAAATACTGCCTCCTCTGACTTCCTTTCCCTGAAGTATTTCCTGGGCAGCTTTTCCTTGGGAAATTTGTTAAAAATTTTTTTTCCTTTTTGGGCAAAAAATTTTTTATTATTATGGTATTTTTCCCAATACCCTCCTTTTAAGTGAAAAAAATAGGGCTCAGGGGGTTTGTCCCAAATACTTTTATATTGAACAATAACATATTTTTCCAAAATGTAAGGGAAATGTACATCCCCCGGAACCTCAGCCCTCGGGAAGAGGTTTTCCCATTTGTCTACATATATTTAATTTTTTATTCCAATTATATAAAACTTATTCTTGAACATGGCCCTCAAACAAATTTGATATTGGAGCATGCAAAACCTAGAAAGAAAAAGTTAATACAAATAACTGAAAACAAATTATTGGTTACAAATGCCCAAAAAATAAAATTTTTAACACAAAAATCCCTCTATTCAGAAAGAAAACAAAAATAATGAAAAAAAAAAAAACCCAAACCAAAAAATAAAAAAATGTTTCGAGCAAATTGATCAAAAAATTTAAAAAGGGGGGACTCTATCTTACATTTTACAATATGCATTCCTATTTCCCAAAAAAAGGTCTAAAACGTCTTTTTGGTTCTTCCACTTCATTTATCAATATTAAGATTTTTCTTCATTGTACTGACATATATGCACATACAA
>NC_051406.1:21862949-21863451 GCF_015228065.2 Penaeus monodon
TTGACCATGGGGAGGGCACCAGACACAGCCACCCCCCAAGTTTTAATGCACCTCAGATGCATGGGGGTTTTGGGATGGGAACAGCACCCCCCGACCTAAGGCCCCCTTCCCGGGGTTCGGAAAGGGTTTTAGGGAAATGCTTGAGTATTTGACATGACATCAAAGGGTTTTAAAACCCTTCCCCCGGGTTTTCCCCTTTCCACTGGCCTGTGGGCAAAATTTGGTCAAACCATCATACCCGGGCCCTTGCTGAAAATTTAGGATTTTTTGTGTCATGGGGTTTTTTTTTTTGGGATTTTTTGCTTTTTTGTGGTTTTGAAATTTTCCCCTTCCCATTAAAAAAATGTAAATAAGCATTAATCTTAACTTATAATTTTTTTAAAAACCAAGCATGTGCTCTTTGGAATGTGTTTAATGCTTACATCTAATTTTTTCCTCAAACAGGAAGAGGAGAAAGGACCAAGCTAGACTTTAAGGGAGAACATAACTTACAGGCCACAGC
>NC_051406.1:21863539-21864313 GCF_015228065.2 Penaeus monodon
TGAGAATCAAATCAATATCCTAATAGAGCCTGTGCCTTTCCCACCCCAATAAGCCCGGCTCAAAACCCCCCCCCTCCCCCCCTCCAGCCCTGGTTGGGGTTTGGGGGGGACCAGGCCCCCCGTGAATTGGGAAATTTTGGGGGAAAATCTCTAAATTTGGGCCCCAAAGGAAAAAGAATTTCCATACATAAAATTTAACCCAAACCCCTGTTTAGTGTAAAACCCAAAAACATCTTGTTTTATGTGTAGAAAAAAAACGTTTGTCAATAAAAATGTCATAACTTTCTTTCCATTTTCCTATGTCAACAATACTCCAGAAACGGGGCAGTAACATTTCTGGCCCCGTCAAATTTAAAAGTTTTTTTTTAAATTTCCCCCGAAAAACATAGTATCTACCCCGATTTTTACTGGGCATGGGCCCAGGGGCTGTAGTACTATTTATTCTCTTAACCCACCCACTCTGGGGTGCCCTTTTATTTCTAGCTACCCCTCAAGTGCAGTCAAACCCGTGCAAGCTTGGGGTTTGGCCCGGTTTTCCCCCGGTTTCAGTGATCGGGGGACAACCTCTTTTTCGACTCCCTTTCCGGGTTTACTAAAACCCCGGAAACAATTTGACAAAGGCTAATTTTGTTTTCAGCAATTATCTTTTTTCCCCTCAAACCCGCTGACACTTTCGCATCCTAGTCTGGTTTAAATATTTTTTCCGGGGGCTCCCATCATGAGTGGCTTAAGCAGCATAACAATGCATAACCAATTCTTGCCTAGTCCAAATGC
>NC_051406.1:21864360-21864475 GCF_015228065.2 Penaeus monodon
TTCTACTATTATATTATTAGCTGAGCATTCTGCAAAGCCATTTTAATCCCCCTATCCGGGTGTGGAAAAAATTTTGGGTTTTTGGGGGGTTGGGGACATGATATAAATTAGGGGA
>NC_051406.1:21864762-21865030 GCF_015228065.2 Penaeus monodon
AGTCTCCGCAAGGAAAATGGTGTATTACCATCCCATCAAAACCCAAACAAAAAACAAAAAAAGATATTAAAATAAAAGGCAATTAAAACTAAAAAAGCTTTTTGCTAAGACAAAAAAACTTTGAAAGGGGGATTTCGTCCCTTTTCCCAGCACATTTTTTTCATGTGTGGGCCCCCTACAACCAAAACACCTGTAAAAAAACAGCACTCACTAAGTCTAAAGCTTTTTTTCATATTTTGATTGCCACGAAACACCCGGATCCAATGGG
>NC_051406.1:21865061-21866611 GCF_015228065.2 Penaeus monodon
GAGGAAAAAGACTTGATATTCAAAATACATCAATATGTAATCGTAAGAGAGTGCTCTACTTTCTCGCCACATAAAAAGAGAGAACATCTAACATGACAAACACTCAACACACTCACTGGTGCTTTTTCTGAGAGTTACACAGCACATACAGTTAACCTATTAAATGACTGAGCTAATTTTAAAAAAAAAGTTTTTTTTTAAAAGGGCACCTGGGGAAATCTTCTTTTCTAAAACCTTTTCTAGGGGAAACTTTTTTTAAAACTGTTATACCCTAATCTTTAATACATAAGTTTTTCAACTTAAAAACTTTTAAACCAAAAATGAAAACCCACTAATTTTTAAAAAATTTTTGTCAAAAAATTTCCCGAATACTTTAAATTAAATTTCTCTGAAAATTCAAAAAATTATTGGGGACAGATTTAATTTGTCATTTTAATTTTAAAAAAACTTTCTATTCCCTTCGCATCAATGGGTTAAAAAAAAAATGTATTTTTGTATGTTTAACTGCATACAAAATATCTAAACCAATAAAAAAGGCACAGAAACAAGGGCCAGACTGGCTGTGTCAAGTTCACTTTCAGAAAAACTGGAAAGAATGAATGAAAGATTCCTTAATAAACTCATTACAGCAGCTATTGATACATATTTTCTGAAATCAAAAATCTAATTCACAATAGTAAATTGTATTTTCAAAACAAATTGGTATTTCATTAACTCCTGTCTAATGTCTTATGACTAATCCATGAATGCCATGGAGATGCCAGGTGCCTCTTCTCTGTCTGAAATTCACTGAATTTTGTGCAATCACTTACTGGGCCAACTCTAAACAATGATCACTAAAAAAAAATAATAATAATAAACTATTAACTTGTGAAATCCCATGCTTTGTTTGGGAGGCATAGACATAATTGCATAAACAAAGAAAAATAATGATATTAATCCTTTTAAAATTCTATAAAAATATTGGTGGGCACAAAAATAAACTACCATTCTATTATGATTAAAAATGTTTTCTAATAAAAGGGAAGGGTGATTTCAACATACACTAAGGCCAAAAACTGGGTCCCCAACCTTTTCTGTGAGGGAAATTATTAAAATAATTTTGAGCACAGAAAGTCTTTCAGTGCTGGCCTTTCCCCATCTCATATCTTCTGTCACATTAGCAATCAACAATTCATACATACTTATAATCCCATGTACAAGGAGAGGCAGGAGAGTCAGACAGGTTATTATTAACACTGGCTGGCTTTATTACCATTCCTTCCACAATTATTTTAGAGGTGGAGGGGAAAGCATCATAAGAATAAAAGTAAGAGTACTAGGAAATAGAAAATATGCAGAGAAAACTGGAAACACACTGTTGCTAGACCTTCCTCACAAGTGGGTTGCATGCAGACTTACCAGGAGTTGACTGCGAAGGAGGACGCTGCTGCATATGAGAGCCATACTCAGATGCCGGAGGATACTGGGGGGTAAGGCCCGGCACTTCCCCTGGGCCACCAAAGGGAAAGTGTGGCCATTGGGAAAAACCCCTCCCCTTTTAAATGCTG
>NC_051406.1:21866638-21867583 GCF_015228065.2 Penaeus monodon
GGGGCAGCTGGCGGAAGGGAAACTTGAGATTTTGAAGAAACCTTTGGGGGGAAAATTTTTTTTTAATTAAATTTCTGCTTCATTTGAAATTTCCCCTTTTTAGAGTAGAAAAAACCTGATTTTTTTTGGGATTCTTTTTTTGCCCCGAAAAAAAATCACCAAACTACCTATTTGGGAAAGGTAAGAACCCACCGGGGAAGGGGGCCCCAAAATCGTCTTGTTTTCTTCCCCTTTTTGGCTCCGATTCGTTTTGTTGATGATGGGGGGGGTCCAAAGCCGCCCCTTTAAACTTTCACTCATTTGGCCGGTTTTGCTTCAAAGGAGTGCTTCGGGGAGTGTACGAGCCACTGGACCAAGCCCCGATGCCCCCTGACGGGAGCTACATCCTTCCCTGTTGTTCTTGTTTAAACCCTTTTTGATTAAACAAAGTGTTTGGAAAGTAATTATGGGATTTAACAAAAGAAAAAATTAAAACTGTAAAGTAGTACATGTAGGAAATAACAGAAAAAGAATCTGGTCCTGAATAAATGGAATTCATTAAAGGAAACAAAGAAAAAAAAAAGGAAAACAAAAAATGTTAAAAACAAACTGCAAAGACCCACCTCCACAAAGCCGCCTCGTTCCCGCACGTGCAGATACAGGGCATAGAGAAACAGTGGTTTTTCTTGCTGTTTCGACCCAGTGATTTGGGGTCTTTTTTTCCCATGAAAAAGAGCAGCTTTTCGAGCCAAAGGGACGGCGCTCAAGGGGAGTCCGCTCTTCCCTTTCCGGGGCTTGCGATGTTTTCTCCTGGCTGTTGGGAGGGAAAATGTCACACTGTAAAATGCTCTCTCAATCAGGGTCATAAGAATGAATGCTCTCTAAAACTTCCCTTGATTTAGGCTGGGTGAAGTCCATGACATTCCTAAAAGTTCCTTATCAATGAATTCTGTAACAATGAATGTA
>NC_051406.1:21867601-21867820 GCF_015228065.2 Penaeus monodon
CACAGAGAAAAGAAGAAAAAATCTCCACTTAAAGTTATGTAATAGAATGAGGGATACTGTGTACACATACAAATCTTTAATGGCAATACAAGCTATTATACCTGGCTCTCATTAAAAAACTATATGAACTTTGTACTATGAAAAATATGAAAACAAAAAATATAAGTTGGTATTATCATAAAAATACAAAAAACATAATAGTCATATAATACCAAGAAG
>NC_051406.1:21867860-21868063 GCF_015228065.2 Penaeus monodon
GAGATCCTGCTAAAGATCCAGAAAATACCTGAGTAATAGTGAATAAAATAGAAAAATATAAAAATAAGTAGAGGTTGTGGTCATAGTTGTTAGCACATTCACAGCACGATATCCTCGATCTAGTGTGATAAATAGACATCAGAATTCTGTTATCTTATGCAATCTCTATGCAGTTCACATCATGGTTATTGGCAGTAGCGCAC
>NC_051406.1:21868154-21869570 GCF_015228065.2 Penaeus monodon
TTGGAATTTAATAAGTCCATTTATGCTTGCTGTTCACTACCTCAAGGTTCATGGACTCTCACTCACTTGTCTTTGGGGGGGGCTTACATTCAACTGAACTTGTAACATGGATGAGCACAGTTAATTATATTCTCTTTTATAAGACAAGTATATCAGGAAGTATAATCTTGGAAGCTGATGTAGAGACAGCAAGTAAAATCATTTGAAGAAAAACTGACCTTAGGCAATTAAAATCAGTTCATCAAAACAATTTGTGGTCAATGTACAAAACCAAACAAAAAAGCTTTTAAAAGAATGGAAGTTATAGTGAAGTCCTGAATACAATTAGAATAAGTATGATCAGCAAGCTAGGATGGTCTTCATGTGTTTTTCAGTGCTTGACCATCTCTGAGGAGCTGAAATGACTCGTTTTATCAATGGACATTTTAGTATTTAAAAATAAGAATAAACTCATCATGAATAAACAAATATGAACTGCAATATATAAATAGATATCTAAAAAGCCTACAGCATCACATGGAAGTATCGGCTGCAGCAGGCCAAGCACACAATTTACCAGGACGGACAGAAGGCCACAGAGCCACCAGAGAAGAACAACTTGGAAGACATTTTCACAGTGTCCTTTTCTCAGCTGGGCAGGTACAAGACACACTACCAGTCTGTCAATACAATGTAACATTAAGGTACCATAATATTTAAGGTGATAAACATAACTAACATATTCTCTACATAAGAGCACTATTAAAGAAAATTAGGATTTCTTTCATAAAACTAGGAAAGTGAAATTAAAAAATAAAAACAAAATGTATGATCACTCCACTATCATGTGTAGGACTTGTTCAGAGATGAAATGTTGTAGTTTATCAGCAAAGAGTCACAGCTCTATTCTACAAAGCTACCATTGATGCACAGCATTAATCCATCATTTAACAGCCAGCATCAGCTCTGAGGATATCACATGCGACAAGCTAGATCAGTACTCAGCTACTGCTGTGATTATCACCATTGCAAGACTAAACATGCTAGTGCATTAAATCCATGTTCCTAACTAATTGTGGGGAAAACTGTTAAGCTAAAAGTCAAGCAATCAAATGCAGATGGACTCTCAAGCTTGTTCTGACATACCAATAGTTATAATGTAATCATCCTGGAAGTTGCTACTGAGTCTCAAGTTCTCTATTTAGACAGAGAGTTTACAATTATTTTATGTATTTAGAAGAGATAAGAGTAATTCTTTTATAACATAAATCAAAATAACTAATTTAAATAATATTACTTTAATATGCATAGAAAACTTAAGAATTTTATCCTTTACTAAAAAACTTCTCTTAAAGAGCCAAATTATTCCACATCAATTAATTTCTTTTAAGCATAGGTAGGAGAGTATCTTACCTCCACGAGATATATGTAACACAT
>NC_051406.1:21870529-21871113 GCF_015228065.2 Penaeus monodon
GCATTTCTATATCTGAATGGTTAATGTATAAGATAGACTACGGAAGCACAGGAAAAGACTTAGTAAGCGGGAGTATAGACTAGAGAGGGGCGGAAGGGAAGCAGCTTCAACCAAGAGACTGGTCATGTGGTTAGAGGGGGAGGGAAGTCTGCTAGGGAGTGGGGGGGCAAATCAGGCTGGCAACAGTTAGGTAGTAAATCCAAAAGTGGGCTGGGTGTAAACCTTGATATTAACCTTGGATGGTCTGTAGATGTCTGGGGGTGGGGGTGGTTGACTGTTAGCATACACCTGAAAAATGTCACGCGTTGAGATTTACCTCGATTTCACTTGGAAGTGAGTGAGTTTGTCCCTTTTTTTTTAATCCATCTTTTTTTATCTATGCTTTAAAAAATCCTTAATAAAAACTAGATATCAAAAAATTATGTTATGTCTATGTTCTGTCTTTTCTTCCTCACTTTTTCTTTTATCATTATGATCATTATTATCATTATATAATTTCTTTAAAAAATAACAAACAAAATCTTGACCTTCACTCAGAATGGTGGAGTGAAGGGACACACTCCTGTTGCCATTCATTGTCAAGG
>NC_051406.1:21871137-21871332 GCF_015228065.2 Penaeus monodon
AATAATAAAAAAATGTTAGCACCCTAGCATGGGGACCAATGTTTCCAAAATGCCATTTCCACTTTCCACTACTCCTTTACAAATCTAGTTTCAGCACTACTGATACTACCATGCCTGGACATTGTCTTTTTAATCTTCTTATTCTCATTTTTCAAAATAGATGAAAAAATGTATACATGTTCATATGAGCAGGAA
>NC_051406.1:21871402-21871557 GCF_015228065.2 Penaeus monodon
CAGACTGACTAATTCTCTGGGAAAATCCTTGACTGAATTTATTTTTTCTGCATCAATTTTCCGAGAAATTAAAGACCCTTCAACTTATTCCTTTCTTGAAAACCCTACAAACCACATGGAGCTGTAAACGGACTAAAAAAAAAAAAAAATCTTAT
>NC_051406.1:21871574-21871866 GCF_015228065.2 Penaeus monodon
AAATTCCCTCCTGAAACTCTACTTCCACTCAGAAATGTTGGTGGTTGGTTTTACTTGATATACAACACAGACAGCTGTGACTGCTTCAAGTCTGAGGGTATAGTGGGTTGGGCATTTGTGCAATACTCTGAGAACAGAACTACAGTGTCAGTGAAATAGATAGGGTTGAAAACATTCACACACACACAATGACTGAACACCCAAACTTAATGGAGGTTACAAGAACTGTCTTTAATATTCTCAATCTAGAATCTTACCACTCCAGACAGACAGACCAGTCCCATACACACAA
>NC_051406.1:21871972-21872088 GCF_015228065.2 Penaeus monodon
TCGGCAATGTACTTAAGGCAAAATTTCCCATCCAAATTTTCTTGTACCAACAAAAAAACATCATGAAAGACTCGACAAGCAGACAGACACAATCTAACACACAGTAACAATCACAA
>NC_051406.1:21872139-21872752 GCF_015228065.2 Penaeus monodon
TATTTGATAAAAAAAAGTCGCTGAACGTATGAAACTGCCCTCACCAACCACTAGAAATACCAAACACAAACACACCAAGAATGGAAGATTGGACAGGACCTGAACCATTCCTCAGGACACTCAACTCTCCATCTCAAAAATATATGCTAGCTGGTGCAATAGCTTATTCAAACAGCTAAAAACATTTGAAGTGATTTGCGTGTTCTTCATGCACATGACTCGTGATGTAGTGAATGAGTGAATACCTTAAATAATATCTAAAGTATAGGCACTGGTAACATCACTTTTAACATAAAATTTGAAATTGCCTTTCTTTTTCTTGAAATGGGCAACTATGTCATATTAGGAGACACCTTTTTACTAGCCAACACCTTAATCTAAGGCATCTATCACTGATTGTAGAAGGTGACCACAAGAAAGTACATTGAAATAATGAAAATCACAACATTAACATTCGCTTATGAACATAAAAATATAAAAGAAGACTATCCTCATCATTTAACAAAAACAGATTATATTTTTTTACCCACTTATAACTAAAATTCCCATACATGGTAACAACATAGACCAGTCAATCTACCTTAAAAAAAACACACTGGGGGGGGGGGGGGAG
>NC_051406.1:21872789-21873055 GCF_015228065.2 Penaeus monodon
CCTTACTTAGGATGAAAAGTCCAACTATTCATGATGCATAGTTAGTTAAATTACAAAGGCTGTGATGGCATATGCTCATGAGAGTCACTCCACCATTTCATAGCAATCTACGACACACTCCGATAACAACCACAAAACTGAGGATCACAGCAACCGATCAAAAGTGAGATGAGAATTACTATATAATATGCAATGCTGTCAAAGTAGATCCAATATCAAGAACAGTTTGTAAACATGTATAGACTCTCAAAAGGGGTAACTAGTAC
>NC_051406.1:21873078-21873231 GCF_015228065.2 Penaeus monodon
GGGGGGGGGAGCAAATCTGCTTTGCAGAATGCAACAATAACATGAAAGATATCAAAACTCCTGAAAAATCTGTGTCTATGAACCATGTTAACTGTCACAATTACAACTTATGAACATGATCATCTACTGAGGTAGATATTTGCATGTTTGGAG
>NC_051406.1:21873271-21874398 GCF_015228065.2 Penaeus monodon
TCAAACAGTCAATAACATCACAGCCTCAACAAACAAGTCATTAAGGAAAACAAAAATATATATGTATTGCTTCATAATGGAAACTTTAGTTGAGCATATGAGAATAGAACTATGAGCAACATCAATGCAGCATTCATTTCTCTTCTCTGTATTTTTAAAACGGATCACAAGTTAGCCTTATGAATATATCCCTAATCAATGTCAAGTCCGTAATTATACTTGAGTGAAAATCCAGTACTTTGGCACCTCTCTACATTCATTACCCCTAACATTAGACAGCCACCAATTTATATACAGAGCACATCTAACACCTTTCTTTGCCTCAGCTATTTTCTTCCAGTCACAAGCAATTCCCTCTGCCCTTGCGAATTCCCCCTAGCAATGACCAACTGGGAACAGATGTCTCGTCCAACTCCTAAGCCTGAAGGGCTGCCCTAACAAGCAAGGTCACTACCAACCCTGATCTTCAACCCTACCGTCTGAGTGCTGGGGCTCCTTGGCCAGCCAGGAGAATTAAGATTTTCAAATTCGTCCTGCTGTGAGGTCATGGAGGCAGCACCAGGTGAGGGGGCAGAATTGATGGGTGTTGGTGGATGGGAGGGAGGGTGCTGCCCACCCGTCATTCCACCCGGGATGCCTCCTGGTCCTCCTATTGGGCCGTCCTTATGGGGTTTTGGTGTGCCTGAACGGTCCTCTCCTGAAGCTGGAAAATTAAGTAATACTGTGAGGAAGATTAAGTGTTTGAATATTCCAAAAACTGTAAAACAAATAAAATTATATGAATAGAGTTCTATACATAAACTATAAACAGAAAATTATAATGAAAGCCTTCTAAATGTAAAAAAATTGCCCTGCTAACTGAAAATAGAACAAACTACTCAATCAACTCTATAACCTTCTTTGAAAACTAGATTCCATATCAACAAGATGTTAGAGTATATCCTTTATCAAGATAGGTTTTGTAACGATAAGAAATAATGCAGTGAAACATCTTACCAGCAGAGGTATTAGAAACAGTGGATTGTTGTGAAGCCTCATCCACAACTGGGTTCCCATCTGGGCCTATAGAAGGTGGGTTGGTGTTGTTGACAGAAGTGTTACTCCCCGAGTGGTCCCCAGACTCCAGT
>NC_051406.1:21874445-21875317 GCF_015228065.2 Penaeus monodon
CATGTTGTTCTGGGGGCTGTTAGGCATCCCGGGCATCCCGGGGCCATTGGGGTACATCTGGGTTGCGCCATACCCACTGATCTTGTGCTGAATGTGCTGCTTCAGGTAGTGGGTGTGTGGGGGAGTGTGGGGTCGAGGACCTCCACCACTACTACTGGCTCCAGGTTGATTTGACTGACCTGGCATCTGAACGGGTCCACCTTTCCCTGGCATACCAGGTCCCCCAGGCATCATGGAGCTGGGCATACCACCTGGTCCCGGTGGGCCCTGGTTCATGGTCTGTCCTCCCCAACCCTGCGTCCCGAAAGGAGGATACCCGTATGGCTGGCTGGGGGGAACATGGTTGTTGGGCGGGGGCCGTGGGGGATACTGATGGCCTGGCGGCATGGAAGAAGGGGGACCCTGAGGGCCCTGAGGGCCCTGTGGAGCGCCAGGGGGAAAGTTTTGTGGGTATGGCTGCATCATGGGCCCCTGGGGTCTTACTGGGGGGTACTGGTGGCCTGCTTGGTAGCCTGGCTGCCCATATGGGGGTCCAGGGGGCCCACTGGGTGGCATGTGGCCTAGCTTTGTAGGGTAGCCATGTGGCCCAGAGGGAGGGCCTGTTGCCATGTGTGGGGGGCCACCAGGGGGATACCCAGGTGCATGCATGTTGCTGTTGCGACTATCACTCTGTCCACTGCCAGGGTGGGGGGGCATCACAACGCTCCCCGGTCCACCTGAAAGATAAAGGAATCGGCTTTTAGTTTCAATGCTACACGTGGCCTCCACGGGAAGCTCTTTCATCTCGTATAAAAAATAATAGGACATGACATCCATCCATCTCCTGATGCTTACATCTGCCTGCTGCATGCACAACACATAACATTAATACC
>NC_051406.1:21875516-21875729 GCF_015228065.2 Penaeus monodon
TCAGAACAGGGCAGGAAACAGCAATTTTACCATGGAAAGATGCATGAAAAAGATCAAGAACACATTCCGTGTTTTAGCAAATACAGAGTTAAACACAAACTGAGCAAGACGAAAAATGCTCCAAGTGATCGAATGCTGTTCTAATGGAAGTAAAACATTATTACCACTCAGAAGGACAAACGAAACTTTATATCTCAATAGGTGTATGTAAGG
>NC_051406.1:21876550-21876691 GCF_015228065.2 Penaeus monodon
GCAGAGTCAGTATGGAAACAACTACTCTTGGCCAAAGACTTGAATTGCAAGACTAACAGATTCACTCTTAGCTCTTCAAGCTTCTTTGTCAACCCAAAAAAAGGGAAGCAGAAAGGGAGGAGGGGGGGGGGGGGCAAAATC
>NC_051406.1:21876763-21877343 GCF_015228065.2 Penaeus monodon
TAGGGAAAAAGACCACTAATAAAGTCAATAAAGCAGATACCGAGTTTCCAACAAAAACTAGGGAAATAAGATATCCAAAGTTTAAAAAGGAATTAATGACATGACACCACTGCGGCTTTCTGGAAATGCAAAACCACCACATTTCTTCCGCTATAGATCAACTTGAGGATGTCAACTCTTGCTCATTTCTGTGATCAAATTGGAATGTGTTTTATACTTCATACATACATCAATACCACCCGTGTTGAGAACTTTCTTATCGCTTAGGACACTCAAATCCATACAGTATTCCGTTAACAACTAAATATGCAATACAAATGGCAAATTTTAGAGTTTCATGTGTACATGGGAAGGGAAATGTGTACTATTTACTGGCCTGCTTTATGCAAGTAAATATTTCAATTCAAAAGGTTCTAGTTTATATACTTCAAAATATGAACTGCAACTTCCACACTGTCCCTAATAGTGTACCTACAGAACTGACAATAAAAATTACTGCATTTCATGATTCATGGATTAATCACCACATAGCTACATGTAAGTCTCTGGCTGCGTTAATCCTTTGTTGATAGCCTGAAGC
>NC_051406.1:21877370-21877992 GCF_015228065.2 Penaeus monodon
GAGGGAGAGGGAGAGAGGAAGGGAGAAATAAAGCTCCCAAAGCAAGCCAATCAGAAATGAAACAGACAAACCATTATCACATATGAAAATAATGGGACATATACCCAACATCCTCTCCCATCTTCTCTTTTTCCCGAAAGGGAAGTCCCTCCTAAAAAAACTCTATAGCAAAGGCCGGGAAGCACACAGCGACGCTAGGCCCTCCGCCCAGGCAAAAACCCAAACCCGCCCGAACGCAAAAATACAGGTTTTTTGGCGACGCCGACGCCGACGAGGGCCACGTCACGAGACTCTTTACAACTCTCCTTAATCCCCTCCTGACTCGCTTCCGCCTTCCCCTACCCTCTCCTCTCGTACGTCATATCCTCCTCTTGTTTTCCTTTCTTTCTGTTGCCACTGAACATAAACAAACCACGTTTTTAACCATTCAAGATTCTTTAGTACTATGAACTGTGCAAATGTTGCATGGGGGACATGTGACGTCCCAACCCCTTTTCCACGAAACTCAAATATCGGGCTTAATCGACAAATTCCAATTCAAGGTGGGGGGAATGATTACCCTTTGTTCATCATAACCTTCCTTTCGGAGGGAAACGTTTGGCGAGGCAGGGAGAAAAGTAAC
>NC_051406.1:21878021-21878377 GCF_015228065.2 Penaeus monodon
TAAGCGACTTTACATGATTGGGCAGCTGGCGCGGGGTGAGGGGGAGGCCACAGCACCGGGGTTCCGGCCAGAGGTTAGGCGAGGCAGACCGGCAAACCACCGACTCGCGTGGGCTAGTGCCAGCCTCATCTAATAAGACCAACTTTATCAGTTACACCGGGCAAAGCCAAGGTGGGGTAAGCAAGGAAAGGGAGAGCGGGAGAAAGGGGGATGAGAATCATTCATAAAAAAGACGTATCAGCTAGGCTCGCCAGCTCGGGATGTGTGGTGAGGAAGATACCTCCTCAGTGCCTCCCTACCCGCCCTTCCCATCGCATAAACGGCAGCGCACCACGTAAACCGCCCACTATTACTAT
>NC_051406.1:21878443-21878531 GCF_015228065.2 Penaeus monodon
CCATCACCGGTGACGAGCAATAAATCCGCATGACTAAGGCACTCGCCGCTTTTTAAGAGTGCTCGTATATTTGTTTACATGTCTCAAG
>NC_051406.1:21878646-21879300 GCF_015228065.2 Penaeus monodon
AAGCCCAAGAAAAGAAAAGTTCGGTGTAAATTTTGCGCGCGCGTTGCTGTCTGGCGTGCGCATGAAACGAAGATCAGCCAGCATTAGCATTCCCTCCCCCATCTCCACGCAGTGAGGTGGCACGGGTCCCACGGAGGGAGGGGCAGGGGAGGCGAGGAAGTATGTACCGGCATCAACCCCCCCCCCCGACCTCGATGACGCAACGTCGGGGGCCACGTGGCTTGGAAAACCACTTGGCGCACACAAAACATCAGCAAGAGATACACATACATAAAAAAGAACACTCGATAAACGAGCGCGTGTCCAGGTGCCACCGGCTTTGCGCGCGCGCGTTGATGTTTGCGTGTGATTTAGTGCAAGTGTACATGTATGTATTGCATGTGCAACCAAAAGTCCAAAACAGACGGACCGTTTCCTCTTCCTGCCTTCCCTTTCATTTGCCAAGAATTCATCGAACAAAACAAACAAAAGTCGCACATGTGAAACCGCAAATTGGAACCCAATCCCCGCCAGGCCGGAACGTTCACACGGACAAGAAACAAAAAAACACAAACATCAAGAAAAAACTCAATCCCAGATTTTTGCCGATCTTCGTAGTTCTTCCTTCAGATGATGGTGCGCGAACAGCAGCGCGCGCACGCACATACATGAACG
>NC_051406.1:21879344-21879436 GCF_015228065.2 Penaeus monodon
GACACTGACAGCGATCAACGGCTCCACCGCTTACAACAGACAATGTACACAGCCATCGAGAAGGAACCCCACGACAGGAGTGCACAGGGCTG
>NC_051406.1:21879515-21879626 GCF_015228065.2 Penaeus monodon
GTTGCCTTGTTTTCATCGTTGTAAACTCCATGGGTGAGTATCCAAGTACTGATTGACTTCCTTGAATTTTCGGCAAAATGAGTTTATGGAATGCTATTAGAATACGAACAG
>NC_051406.1:21880505-21880672 GCF_015228065.2 Penaeus monodon
CTAAAAGACTGCGAGAGTCGCATCCAACTCTCCCAAACGCTAAGCTGACGCGTCCGCCAATGTCAAATCCATTTCAGTGCCGAAAAATTACGCGCGAATATTTAAAATATTTAAGTAGCTATCTGCGTCGGTGTATTATAGGGCGAGAAGACCAAACATCAATAACG
>NC_051406.1:21880757-21880949 GCF_015228065.2 Penaeus monodon
TCTCAAAATGTAAATGCTGTTCAGCCGCCGGGGCGTTCCAGTTGTCATTAGGCAATTTGAGTTTTATATGGAAAGGGGGAGTGTGTGAAAGAGACGGGGGGTATTGTAGAGAAAGAGAGTCCTATTAATAAAATAATTAAAAAAAGAAACATCAGAAACCTGAGGAAGTTGGGATATGAGAAGCAACATCGA
>NC_051406.1:21881032-21881324 GCF_015228065.2 Penaeus monodon
AAAGCGAGCTGTTGGGGATGGTGCAGGAGGCGACCACGGACATCTGTTGGGCAGCAAATTACCAAGGTCACGTCACAGTAATACCAGAACAAACAATGTCCCCTTCTCTCTGATATACAACTTTTTCCTCACTTCCGTTCCTCACCTATTCTCTTATTGCTCCTTTCGGATCTAGGGTCTATTCCTTTTACTCTTCCTTTCTTTCGGTCTCCTCCTTCATTCCGTCCTTCACTTCTTAAAGTCACGCCCACGATACACCTTATACGAAGCCACCAGGAATGGACTCGCTCTA
>NC_051406.1:21881383-21881580 GCF_015228065.2 Penaeus monodon
TGGCACCAAATCACCTTACATGTCAATTACGGAATATCATTGCAAAGGACATGGAAGAGGACACAATACACCGTACGATACAATACACACTACACTTGATACAGAGATGCTTGGACTTGGGTGGGAAGAGGGGGAGGGCGGGAAGGAGGGGGCTGGAAGCAGCGTCTCATTTATACTAAGCAACACAAATGATTAGG
>NC_051406.1:21881637-21882293 GCF_015228065.2 Penaeus monodon
CCACGGAACGGCCTGTGTGGAAGTGCATAATCACACACGGGGGAGGGACTGTCATACAAGAAAGGGGAAATCACCACGCGCACGACCCAAAAGCTATCAAGACGAAAGAGTGCAAAAACGCCTTACCAACGAATCATAGCAGCTGGCAATAAAGATGGACGACAATTTCCCTACGACAGAATGAGAGAGAGCGAGAGGGGGGGGGGGGGTGTCATGAGCAACAGAGAGGTGAAGTTAAGAGGCGCGGGAAGCAGAGGAAGCAACAGCGTCTATATCACTATGGCAACGGCGTGCCTCTGACCTTGTGTATATCAGGCTTATCGGTGCCGATCCCTCCCCAGGTAGCGAATGCCTGATTCGAGAGAGAGCGCCAACCGAATCAGTCTACGTGCGTATACGTCGTCTACCTCAGACAAGCACGCACAAAGACAGCAAGACCTCGCCAATACCACACAGTTTCTACCATAACATAACCCGCCTTTACCTAGCGACCTTTCATATCTCTTCTCTTCCCTCTTACCTCATCCACCTCCTTACGACCCTAGTTCATGTGTACCAATCTATCTTTGCAACAGCGCCTCTAATTGCCCATCCACCTCCTACCCGCCCCTAACACTTCCCCCTTACTCACACCCTACCACAAAAGGGTTCAAAAT
>NC_051406.1:21882639-21882740 GCF_015228065.2 Penaeus monodon
ATATCATGAACACCAAGGAGATCGATACGTGTGTTGCATACGTGCGTGCGTTTGCGTGATTTCCAGATTAAAAAAGGAGAACGTGGGATGTTTGGGAAAAA
>NC_051406.1:21882955-21883114 GCF_015228065.2 Penaeus monodon
CAACGGTAAGGAAGTATGGGAAAGAAAGGCCAGGGGCTGGCTCGCGTGTTCAGGGAGATCACTCACCTACGGCAGGAGACATGTGCGGAGAATGAGGGGGGTGAGGCGGGTTGGCTCCTGCAGACAGCGGCGGTGCAGGCGACACCCTCATCCCCGCCG
>NC_051406.1:21883175-21883345 GCF_015228065.2 Penaeus monodon
AGGAGGAGGGGTTGGCAAGCGTCCACTTCCCTCATGGCCCGTCCCCACCGCCTCCTGGAAGCAAAGGGGAAAACAAAACGTTTTAGTATCACTCTCCATGTTGATTAGCTGTGTCAAGGACATGTTTTGGTTTTAGTATCACTTTAATTAGAATAGAGAAAAAAAAAAAA
>NC_051406.1:21883691-21883918 GCF_015228065.2 Penaeus monodon
TCAAAACATCGAGGTTTGCCAAGAAGCAAGTGTTAAACACGTGCATGCAAATGGGATTTTTATATATAACAGAGTAGACACATCGAAATCACTAATACACACAGCCATACAAATACACACACGCGCACGCAATCGGGCTTCAAACATGTTACTTCATTACCCTCGCGAAAGCAAAGTCTTGCTGTTTTGGACTGGAGGTAGGAGGGAAACAGAGACAACGACAAACA
>NC_051406.1:21884043-21884133 GCF_015228065.2 Penaeus monodon
GGACGACGTGGGAGAGATAACCGTCTTTACAAAGCCCGAAGAGGGATGGGCGGGTGGATGAAGGTTCTGCGTGTGATGTAGGTTGAGAGC
>NC_051406.1:21884168-21884349 GCF_015228065.2 Penaeus monodon
CAGTGACGTAGTGAAGAAGAGAAAGCTATTTAAACAAAGCAAGCTTATTAAATGCAATTAGATGAAAAACAATACACTAACGAATTCCAGACAATCAAATCGATATATGAAATGTAAAAATGTACTAATCTTGCCCATCGATAGGAAAGAAAAAGGGCAAGGGACTAAGAAGGGAAAATGT
>NC_051406.1:21884632-21884768 GCF_015228065.2 Penaeus monodon
CGCAACACCTCGGGACAAAAGGTCAACCACTCGCCCAACTTCCGCCACACCTTCCCCGAGCGAGGCAGCTTGCAACGTTGCAACCTTAGCGGGTGTGGTGGGAGAGGCACCCCACCCTTCGCGTTCTCACTTCTCT
>NC_051406.1:21884877-21885175 GCF_015228065.2 Penaeus monodon
AAGGGAAAATGAGAGCGACGAAGCCAAGGTGATAAAAGAGAAAGCAGAAGGACGGGCCTGTAAACAACCATCAAAATATACTTGTCAAACCGACCGTGTCAAAATCTACGACAGAGGAGGGGGGGGGGGGCGAACCTTCATCCATGGGAATGTTTATGCAGGGAGCGGAGAGCAACTTCATTTCTCGCAGTAAGAAGGAAAAATATTAAGCGTGCCCCCCCCCCCCAACGTCGGCACTGCTAAATCTACCCGACCCGAGACCGTTTCTTTCGCCACCGCCGGTCCGTGGGTGGTCTCG
>NC_051406.1:21885206-21886282 GCF_015228065.2 Penaeus monodon
TTGTCTTTTCTCTTCTACGACACCCTTTCGGGAGTTCTTTTGGTTTCTGCTAATCCCCTCCCCTCCTCCTCTTCTCTTTGCTGCTAATCCCCCAGCTATTCCTCACACCTGCACCCAACTTCCTTCAGATATGTGCGTTCTTTGCAGCCTGCTTCGCACCGTCCGACGTGCTTTCCTTTTCCCTCTCTGAGAAAAAAAATCCTTCTGGGATGTAAACCTTTAATCTCGAACCTGTCGACATCGAAGCCTCTCTCCGTCTGTCTGTTTCTGTCACCTTCTACTGCCCCCCCCCCCCCCCGCTCCCTACTCCTTTCGCATCTATCCTCTCCTTCCGCGGAGAAAACCCATAACGCGGGCGTGACGTCATCATCTCTGCCGTTTTAGGAGCCTCAAGAGGGCCGTCTAGGGCTCCTGAAACGCTGTGACGTCATGGTGTGTCTCTCTCTTTTGTCGGTCGTGTAATGGGATTTGTTGTGGTGTCGGCGGCCGAGTGACGTCATCAAATGGGCCATTAGAAGGATAGGGGAAGGGGATACTGTATTCCCTACCCACCACCCCCTACCCTCTTCCCCTTTTCTATACCGGATGATGGATCAGCTGTTGAACGAGTCCCAGTCACGTGGTTCAGGGAAGCACGTGGCAAGTATGGTGGCGAGGGTTGCTTGTGTGTGCGTATGTAGAGATGCAGGCGTGTATGGGTGTATCAAAAGGATGGGAATGGGAGGGGGAGGGAGAGGGATGATGAAACACAACACGAAAGAGTTCCCTCGTTTTCTTGGAAGAGCGATGAAAAGCAGTAAAAAGTGAAAATTAAAGACACAGACCCTTACAACAATGCCCTCAAAACAAAACCCCCTCTAAAGAAGGGGGAAAGAGCTACCCCCTCACCCGTCTACCTATCCCCTCTCTCACATCCCCTTTGCAATCCCCTCGGGCCAGGCAGGTACTTGGGTACACGGGTCACTGCAGCGAAAGCAACAAAGCTTCCCCCACCCCCCCACACCCCCCCGGATAAAGGGTTCCCTCCTGAAAGTAATTTACTCGAAACGCGAGACACACGACCGCCCTCCTTTTTC
>NC_051406.1:21886391-21886750 GCF_015228065.2 Penaeus monodon
CCCCCCCCCCATAACGTCACAATCGCCTGACCCTCCAAAGCACGTCCTGCCTCACCCCCCTCTCCCCGGTCACGTCCCCCGAGGGCGCCACGAGCCATTAGCCTCTGCAAAGCCCCACCGCAACGCATAAAAAAATCAACGCATCTGGAGGCCATAACAGGACCTCCCCCTCTCCCATTCCTACCCGCCTCCATCTCCTGCACGAGCACGCGTACAAACACACAAGACAATCTACAGCAGGTTCAAAAGACAACTCTGCGCTGACGACGACGACGGTATGCGCACCCCACAAGCTAAATAAAACTGCCAGATCGCTGGACAACCTATGCCACATATGCCCACCCTAATCGAACGTGTGT
>NC_051406.1:21886793-21886868 GCF_015228065.2 Penaeus monodon
CTACAAGCGTTACTCAGGAAGGACACGAGCATAAAAGATAGCAAGAGGGGAAGGCAGGTTGGGGGAGGGGGTGAA
>NC_051406.1:21886984-21887215 GCF_015228065.2 Penaeus monodon
AAGGGGAGAGGAGGGAGGATGAATGGGGGAGGAGGAAGATAGAAAGAGGGATGAAGGAGGGAGAATGAAGAGGAAGAAAGGATGGAGAAAGGAGGAGGGAAAAAACAGGAAGGAAACGGATTAATACGATTCACGTTTCGTCCAAAAAAAAAGTATTGAACTGTATTCTTTTGATATTAACAAATCATTCAACAAAGGACGAGAAGCGGATGGCGAAGGAGACAGCCGGGA
>NC_051406.1:21887306-21887504 GCF_015228065.2 Penaeus monodon
AAAAAAAGCTTCCAGGGGGAAGAGGATGGGGCGACATGATAATACACAAAATAGCAAAAAGAAAGAATCCTCCCCCCCCCCCTCATCCAAACTTCATTGCAAACAGAAACGAGGTTGCAGGGGTTGCCGCTCGTCTCAACCACTTATCTCCTGATAACCAAAGGCAAGGTTATTTCCGCTGGCTAATTGGAAGCTGGA
>NC_051406.1:21887548-21887621 GCF_015228065.2 Penaeus monodon
AAGAGAACAGTTATGCAAGTGTTCAAGCGTTCACCTCTTGCTATTTTTGTTGGGGTTATTCTTCGTTCTTATT
>NC_051406.1:21887779-21888385 GCF_015228065.2 Penaeus monodon
CAAGAGTAAAGGCGGTAGAGGGGCAGAAACATGTCGAATGCGAAAAAACAAGAGGAAAAAATCCGTTCGTCGTGACGGCACAGTCCCGGCGATAAACAAGGCAGCGAGATTATCAAGAACACTAATTAAGCTTTTTCTTCAGCAGACACGAAAACGACGCAGGGTAGGAAAGCAAGGCTTGGCGAGAAGGCGGAAGGCGGTCGAGGAAAGGAGGGGAAGTGGGAGAGGGGAAGGAGGGGAAGTGGGAGAAGGGGAAGGAGGGGAAGTGGGAGAGGGGAAGGGGGAGAAGGTAAGGAGGGGGATAAAGGTAGGCATGGGGGCATGGGTAAAAGGCGACCATGGCGAAGGGAACAGTGGCAGGTGGAGATGAGACCGGGGAAGCGAGTCAGGGAGGGGTTAAGGGAAGGAGATAGTGAAGAAAAAGGGAAGAAGAGGAGAGAGAGGAGGAGGGAAAGGGGAAAGTAAGAGGGGCAGGGAGAGAAGAGGGACCACGAGGGTGCCAGCCAAAGCTCGCGGGGCTGGTGGTGGCGTCCGTGGCTCCCAGAATAGCGTAGGGCGGTAGGGTCACGACCCTAATGTGCTGCTCGCATCATGCTGGCTGGCTCT
>NC_051406.1:21888423-21888560 GCF_015228065.2 Penaeus monodon
TTGCAACGCCCAACTCGTCGTTCGCAACGAACACCCGAGTGTGAAAGCAGACGAGCCACGAGGGAAATAAATAAATTGCGGGATGGACGGCCATGGCTCGTGCCGCTCGCGCATTTCGATTTGAGGGAAATTACAGA
>NC_051406.1:21888891-21889171 GCF_015228065.2 Penaeus monodon
TTCCCTAAACAACTCCCCGAGCCCGAATAATCTCTAGTAATCTCAGGAGGAGTTACGACATCTTAAAAAGCGCATTTTGTCGGGCCATTCCGCCCACTTGTGGCATAATACCCCCACCCCCACCCAAGACATACGTGCGAAGACGAAGAATCAGGAACAACAAAACCAGCCTGAGCTTCACCGCGTGGAATCTGCGATAAGTTCACGCAGTGTGGCACCTTGTTCCGCACACGCTGGATAGCCCCCCCCCCCCCCCAACCCCAACCATTACTTTTCCTTG
>NC_051406.1:21889267-21889594 GCF_015228065.2 Penaeus monodon
CTAGGAGGCTCAAACTTCCCACCAAGAGAGAATGGGCTGAAAGGAACGCTAGGTGACAGCGGACTACAGCGTAGAGGGCAACGACACATCAATGGCAGTCGCAACAGCAGAAAAGAGAGCAGCAGACGTAACGGCATCGCTGATACCACTCGTCGCAGCATTCAGAATAGCAGCAGGAAGTAGCAGCAGTACCATCGAGCGACGGAGGCGATACGATGGCGTCCGCGCAGACACTGACTAATCATCTCGCGACGGGAGGCTCGCCAAAACCGCCTGCCACCTCCTCCACCTCCAAGGGCAGGGTCAAGGTCGCCACGCTAACTCAGT
>NC_051406.1:21889647-21889775 GCF_015228065.2 Penaeus monodon
TCAACCCTATACCCGGGACCCCTTTCACCCAACCCGCCTATCTGACCCATTTAGGGCACATGTGCTCAACTTTCTCGTATCATCATTATCATCACCATTACACACACTGATTACGGCTACTATCCCCC
>NC_051406.1:21889866-21890017 GCF_015228065.2 Penaeus monodon
CAAATTCCTTACCTTAATCTGCCATTCCAGCCCCTAGCTCCCCCTTCCCTGCCACGATGCCCACGGGTCACAAGGGTCAGAGTCGCGCAAATATTGACCCCGTCAATGGCTCCGGTTGGTCTAGTGACGTCAAACTCGGAGGAGAAGGAGA
>NC_051406.1:21890164-21890326 GCF_015228065.2 Penaeus monodon
CAAAGCGTGAGAAAACCACAGACTGGAAGAGGGGGAGGGGAGGAAGGTGAAAACGTTTGCTGACAGACAAAGGCCACGGGAGTCAACCCAGATATAGAGTTGCAAGAAACCTTGCTGCAACAGCAAAGCTCTCCCTTGTTTGTGTTGCAACGTCCGTAGCGA
>NC_051406.1:21890366-21890431 GCF_015228065.2 Penaeus monodon
TAGCTGATGCAGCAGCTACTGCGACAGTACCGCGGTCTCCGCTCGCTTCTATCCTCTATCATTTA
>NC_051406.1:21890547-21890655 GCF_015228065.2 Penaeus monodon
GCCACGGTATAAACTGACCCGTCAATAAAAGTGCCCCAACCCCCGGCCGGCAGCGACCCCCACCCCCCACGCCCGTGTAAACCGATCCAGCCGCCAATAAAACGCCGC
>NC_051406.1:21890684-21891012 GCF_015228065.2 Penaeus monodon
CACCGCCCTCCGCGCTGCCGCCACACGCACCAGATAAGCCCGATAAGGATTAACTGGCAGATACGAAATAAATGATATAGGAAATAGTGAAAGGGGATTTAAACGGTTTGTTGGGGCGGGTTGAATTTGTAATCATATATATAAAACTGTCTTCTTCTTGGACCTTTCATCACCTGCAGAAACAGCCCATAAAAATCAAACGGGAGAGAAATCCCTGCTTTGGGAAAATTCAAATAAACCGATTTTGGGAAGAATATTCCAAAAAATCAAGACGAAGATGACACTGAAATCAAGAAGGAAAAGAAGTAAATTCGCAGGGACTGCGCAC
>NC_051406.1:21891138-21891213 GCF_015228065.2 Penaeus monodon
CGCACCGGCGGACTCCAACCAACACGCGACTTGCCTCAAAACCTTCAACCGTGTTTACTATGCATTCCAAGACTA
>NC_051406.1:21891618-21891830 GCF_015228065.2 Penaeus monodon
TATCTAACATACATGGCACATTATACACTTAACACAATCAATGTAATGATTTAAACATTCAACAAAAATCACCATCAGATTTGTTCTTTTTCACACTAATAAACATGGAAAATATATTAAATTATGCACACCAGACTACACGCGCGCGCACTGCAAAAACGAACAAAGACAACACGAAAAGGCGGGTGACACTCAATATGCAAAAACCTAAA
>NC_051406.1:21892072-21892330 GCF_015228065.2 Penaeus monodon
AAATCCGTGCAGTTCTTGACACCCGCCCCGTACATCTGCTACCAATTATGTCATGCGCTCAGTTTTCGGCTCTATTAATGTGATTGATTACATCTGTAGTTCCATTTCCTTTTTTCCATTTTTTTTCAATGCTTCTTGTTCATCAAAATTTTACTCCTTTTAATATCGCCTCTTCCTTTATTCGCTGATCTTATCTATTTCCTTTAATAAATGCTTTAGATTTGCACAGTACTTGTAACACATCCTGGAAAGAGTTAA
>NC_051406.1:21892366-21892603 GCF_015228065.2 Penaeus monodon
TCAAACACTCCGACAGGTGAGAATAAATGAGAAAAAAAAATCACACTGGCAAAAAGAGACAAAACAAAGCAAAATCTTAAATCTACCAATCTATTTATATAAAAAGAAAATCCGCTTCCCCGACGACACCACTTCATTTACTTTTTTGTAATGGCAAGGTTGTTATATGTAACAAAAACAACAACAGAGTTCATAATGAACTCAGGATTCCCATTACGTAGATAAGAAATCAGCATT
>NC_051406.1:21892649-21892821 GCF_015228065.2 Penaeus monodon
ACAGCATACATGCCGAGAGGCTATACAAAAATAAATATAGATAATAAAAACATACCTGAACAATAAACACGGAGCCCACGGGAACGTAAACAACGAGAACAGGTGGCCATGATCCTTTAGCTGTACGTACGTACGTACAGCTAAAGTTCATCTATCGTCTTACTTACAATGG
>NC_051406.1:21893140-21893883 GCF_015228065.2 Penaeus monodon
TCGAAACTTCTATCAAGAACTCCCCACCAAATAAAAACAATAAAAAGTACATAACCGAATATTCTCTGTCTCTGCTCGAGTCTCTCCCGTCTGTTTGTCTGTCTCACACTCCTCTAAGAGACGACCAAACGGGGGCATTACGCGAGGGAGTCTCGCTTTTGATCCCTCGATATCTTGCGTTTTGGCTCCGAACTCCCTTCCTTTACAACTGTAAAATGGACGCCTATTCCTATGTCCACGTGCCAAGACCAGGTACGGGTACCTGGACCATACACCTGCCACGCCCCTTCACGACCTCCCCCCCCCCCAAATCCCACACCCTATACCTTCCCTCCTCCCATCCCTGACCGTGGTGTTCCCATGATATCGTAACCCCAGTTGTGCCAAGAATACGATACAGATGAGTGGAAAGATTAAAAGAGGAGAGGAAAGGGAGGAAAATGGGGAAATTTTACGAAACTTGAATCACTCATATTCCCATAAAATGATATACAAGGTTAACGACACTGCCATACACACAATCAAAACAGGATAAACAAATCAGAATCTCTTTCCACATATCTCCAGAACTGCACGCAGGACTGGGGGCCCGTTCAACCAATGGAACTTTCCGCTCCGTCGCCCGAAAAACAACTCGTGAACGCAGCATTTTTTCCCATTCTAAGTTTTATACATATTTCTAACAACGATAAGATGATAATCTACGATGTGAATGAAAATCAATGAGAATGTGAAGAAGGATT
>NC_051406.1:21893929-21894067 GCF_015228065.2 Penaeus monodon
AGGGGGGCTGGTGGAACGATTCCTCTAGCGAGGCTGGCGAGGAAGGAAAAAAAAACATCGTATGGACAATGGACACAGTGCCGTGAGTCGAGTCTTTAAGGATCCAAAACAATACACGTCCACTACTCCCCTTCCAAT
>NC_051406.1:21894111-21894242 GCF_015228065.2 Penaeus monodon
TTACCTGTCCCCAGCTTCAAGCCCTCCCCCCTCCATTTTCTCGTACTTTTCCCCGCAATTGTATGCTATTTCAGACTATACATGCATAGCTCTGCCCTTTCCCTTCCCTTCCTCCCCTACACCAATCCAAA
>NC_051406.1:21894274-21894419 GCF_015228065.2 Penaeus monodon
GGAAGTGCAATCTCGTATAGAGCGCACGCCGACTAAAACTTGGGACTGCACAACAAACAGGGATCCGTAAAATTGGTCGCCGCGCCGCTGCCTCCGCCGTGACGATTTTCACCTCAAAATTAAGCGACCGGCCCCACCCAACCAA
>NC_051406.1:21894609-21894741 GCF_015228065.2 Penaeus monodon
AGCAGACAGACAGCTCCCCTCCCTCCCTCCTTGCGTCAATCACGCCCGTCCGCCTGTCAGGGGAATTAGAGCGCGCGGGGTTACGTGTCCGTCCGGCTCTGTGACGACAAAAGTTTACTTGTATTTTATTGT
>NC_051406.1:21895173-21895417 GCF_015228065.2 Penaeus monodon
TGTGTGCATGACTTCAATCCCTATAAAGAGTCTAATCCCAAAAGATAAAGAGAAAAGAGAAAAGCTCAGCGAGGAGAAGAGTAACGCCACCCAAGAGCATCAGCCCTTCTCTATCACGCCGACTCAAGGAACGTTTCCTCCTTCAGAACTTGCCTCACCCTGCATCCCCTTCCACTCCCCTGCACGCAGTGTTTCCGCTCCAGCTACTCTACAGGGCTGCCACTATGGGAGGACGTTTGAGACT
>NC_051406.1:21895478-21896014 GCF_015228065.2 Penaeus monodon
AAGCATTACATCCACGTCACGCCCGTTGGACAGGTGGGTGGATGAAGGAGGGGAAAGAAGTGGAGACTGGGAAAGTGTGCGAGAGACAGAAAAGGTTGGGAGCGAGGAAATGAGGAGAAAGAATGTTGGAGAAGAGAAAGGAGTGAAAAGAGTATTAGATACAAGTGTCAAGCAATACTGTCGGCAGGAAACCGACCTAAAAAAAGGCCCTGCTTTGGCACAAATAGCGACCCATCTACCTACCAGGTGCCTCCCTCCCCTTCCTGCCCCCCCGAGCCCCAAACGCATCTTGGCCGCCGCCCGAACACAAAACCTGATCACAGACACTTATTCTTTCTCCTCTATGCCCCCTTCTCTCCTTCCTAATCACTCGTTGCTTAGTAACACCGACCTTGCCAAAAGGGCCTAAGCCACCGTCGCCCCCTCCTCCCTCCCCTCCTAACCCTCAACCTAACCCCGTCCCCCCCGCCCACGAGCCCCCTTTATCAGCGGCGCTAAGCCGTTACATTTGCTACCTTACGTAAACATCGATTCAA
>NC_051406.1:21896126-21896561 GCF_015228065.2 Penaeus monodon
ATAAGGATACCCCCTCCTTGTTGGTGGGTATGACTAACCCAAGATGAGAGAGCCGCCAGACCACGTGGCTTTTGTTTACCAGCTGATGAGTCACGTGACCTGTTGTTGCTGCTCTTTCAAATGTTGCCATTTGTTACTACTGTTTCCTCGCGCCCCTTTCTTTCTGTTGCTAGTCTTCCTCTTTCCAATGAAAACATTGGCTTGAAAAACGCAGAGGGAAAAATAAAAAAAAAGAAAGGAAACACCCATCTTCAATCACTGCATTTAAGACCATCAATGGAGCGGAAAAAGACGATAAAAAACTGCTCAGATTTCACGGCCGCGGATGACGCCTTTGACAGGAGTCGCCGCCGCTAAGCTCCTTCCTCCCTTTATCCACCTCTTTCTTACTCATTCATCTTCCCTTTTTCTCAACTTGCTTCTTTCCTTTGCCTT
>NC_051406.1:21896606-21896687 GCF_015228065.2 Penaeus monodon
TCATTTTCCTGTTTCTTCTCCACTTTATCACCATCGCCTCCACTTTACCGCCTTCCTTTTTTCTCTCCCCCCTTCCCCCTC
>NC_051406.1:21896744-21896888 GCF_015228065.2 Penaeus monodon
CGGGTTATGCTCTAGTTCACATCCCCGGCTTTCGCAGTCTTGGCGGTCCATCCCCAACAAACATCTCGTTGACCCACCGCTTCACACACTAATGGCGTCACCTTTCTGTTTTTCTTTAAAGCCTACTTTGAGAGAATGACGAAG
>NC_051406.1:21897121-21897306 GCF_015228065.2 Penaeus monodon
CAATAAAGGATAGCGAGACAAAACAACCTTTAGCACTGGTCAGCAGCACTTGAATTAGAACTCTGCAACACCAGCAAGCAAGCTTGCAAATATCTAACCGCCCTCGTCAGCACATACCAGAGAGAGAAGTCAGTACAACACCCTGGGAAATCTTTACCTAGAGTATGTGCTGAACGCAGAAGGGG
>NC_051406.1:21897464-21897636 GCF_015228065.2 Penaeus monodon
TGTCCGTCTCATTTTTTTCCCGAAAACCGGTTATAAACTCAAAATACCAAGGAGAAGCAAAGCTCAGGGTCGCTAAATTGCGCAAGTATCACTAATGCGTCTCTTGCGCAAGCCCTAAGTAGCATCGGCGGCTCACCTATGCTTTCCAATACATGCGAGTGTCTGAGCAAGC
>NC_051406.1:21897740-21897819 GCF_015228065.2 Penaeus monodon
ATTTCGAGGCGTCGCCGTCGTCGAGCAGAAGCGAACAGATGAAGCCGCGGAAGGAGAGGGGAATCCCCGAGTGGACATG
>NC_051406.1:21897841-21898114 GCF_015228065.2 Penaeus monodon
ACAGCCAAGGTTTGTTTACATTCCGACCCGGATACACGTGGGGGCCACCTTTAAGCTCAAGTAATCAGCTGATTCAGGTGCAGGCCGGACACAACAGGGCACCCCTCCCCCTCTCCCCTCGTCCCACCCTTCCCATCCTTGCATTCACTGGGCCTCCCCTCCCCCGCTGCTGCTGCTACTCCTCCTCCTCCTCGCTTTACTCACTCATCACATCTCATTTGTGAGAGGGGGGCGGCGGAGGAGATCGAAAGACGGAGACGGCGAATAGGGAAA
>NC_051406.1:21898206-21898849 GCF_015228065.2 Penaeus monodon
TAAAGAGAAGAAAGTGTACGCGTGAAGGTAAAGGTGGCCGAAGTCGATGTCGTCTCAACTTCGTTCGCGAACATGGTTTGAGAACTAGAGAACGAAGTCGAGACAAAAGGCTGGCGTGCGATCCGTTACTTTCATTCCACTCCTCTCCTCCAGACCATTATCATCCCCTTTCTTCTTCCATTCTTCCTTTCCCGCCTACCACTCTACCTCGCCCAAACCTAAGCTGGGTCTCACAGCCGACCGCGCTCCTACCGCCGCCGCGCCTCTCTCGGCGGAAAACGCGGTGATAATTGTGGCTTCTGACAGGATGTCGCGCTCACAGAGGGGGAGCGATAGCACAGAGGCAAATGAGAGGGATAAGGGGAAATGGGGGAGGGGGGTGAGAGAGATGAGGGGAAATGGGGGAGGGGGTGAGAGGGATGAGGGGTAATGGGAGAGGGGGATGAGGGGTAATGGGGGAGGGGGTGAAAGGGATCGGGAGATGGGGAACACGAGGAAGAGAAAGGAGGTGGAGAGATGGGAAGAGAATGGGATAGAAAGTCGGAAAACAAGAGGGAGACGAGAACTGAAGAAACGTCTTAAGTAAAATGAGAGGAGGGGGAGGAGAAACAGTAAGAACTTTAACTAGAGAGAAAGAGAAAAA
>NC_051406.1:21898964-21899266 GCF_015228065.2 Penaeus monodon
GGGGGGGGGGGGGGGCTTTAAAACGTCTTTCTGTCCCTTCCTTTCCACCAACACGTGAAGCCATTTTCCCGTCTCTCACTTCCTCTTCTGACTTTCTTCCTTCATCAACCCCTGCCTGAACCCCCCCCCACCCACACAAATCAAAGTCAAGAATAAAAACAAAATGGAAGAGAAAGCCAGAGCTGCCTGAAAGGTCTCTACCAACCATCTAGCCATCCGGTGAGCCAGCCACCCTCACTACGCTCCACCTTGCATGCAAATGAAGACACAATGAGCTGGTATTTCTTCCTGTTCTTTACGAC
>NC_051406.1:21899306-21899387 GCF_015228065.2 Penaeus monodon
GATTTCCTCTGAAACCCGAGGCGAATCGGAGTAAAAAGGGGAGAAAGGAACACTAACCCCCTTCTCCTTCGCCCCCCCCCC
>NC_051406.1:21899743-21900113 GCF_015228065.2 Penaeus monodon
CCTCCGCCGGGATGGGCGAGGGTCAAGAAGGACGAACGGCGAGGTAAGGAAGGGTGGGCGGGCAAGTGGGGCAGAGGGGAGACGGCCGGGGAGGCGGCCGGAGGGGAGCGAGAGGGTAGGGGGCAGAGAGAGGCAGCGGCACAAAGTGTGTGTGTGGGTTAAAGCAGAGATGTCCGCGGGGGGTTCCCCTTTCGCCTTAGTCCAGTCCACTTTAAAGCGTAGAGTCACAACAGTCAAGTCGAAGTGTGTGAGGCAAGCACACCGCCGCAGCCGCCTTCCTCCTCCTCCTCCTCCGTCACAGCCGCCTTCCACTCGACAAGCACCCGCCGCCCGACGCCACCCGCGCGCCCGCTATTCCAGGCCTCGACGC
>NC_051406.1:21900185-21900584 GCF_015228065.2 Penaeus monodon
GTTTTTAGCTTTTCTATTCCTCTGCAAGTAGCTCGAAGCTCGTCCTTGCCACTGTTCAGTCACCATATCTTAGGATTACAGGATCCCCCATTCTGGTTGTCATCAAAATACTTCGTGGGGTATCTGCCTCTCAATGATTTATAAAGGAACAAGTATCACCAACAACATTCAATAATCAATAACCGAAAACAGAAAAAAAATCAAGAGCATATGCAGACGCAGCCAGCGCAGACGAGCCGGACGGCCTGGCAGACAGACAACAAGCTCCCACCACGGTATTTACACACGGGGAAGCCCTTCAAATAATAATAGGTCACACGTGCTCCGTCACATCCCAAGTGCACACAACACGCTAACGCCGAGAGTTGCACAAGTAGCGAGTGCCTGTGCCAAAAAATG
>NC_051406.1:21901193-21901581 GCF_015228065.2 Penaeus monodon
GCACCGGGTCTACCATCAAAAAACAAAGAAATCGCGAGACGACACCTAACCGCACCTTTTGCCCGGCTGAGTGGGGGAAGGGGCGGGAAGAGACGGGAAGGGAGGAGGAAACCGGAGAACGGTAGATACAGAGACAAGAGAAAGCGAGTGGGAAACGAGGCAAATGGAGTGACAGAGAGGAAGAGGGAGTGCAAGTGAGGTAGACATAGAACAAAACAAGAATTATAGGAGCAAAGAAAGAAGGAAGGGGGAGAGGTAATGGAAGAGCGAGAGACGGTAGACGGACAAAGAGAAAATGAAAGAGTGGGAGGGAGCGCGAACGACGGGCAGCGGCAGGGCGAGAGGTGATGGCGGGTGTAGCGGCGGCAGAGAAGATGGCGGTTGGGAT
>NC_051406.1:21901612-21901769 GCF_015228065.2 Penaeus monodon
CGCCCCTCCCGCAAAGTGCCGGGACCCGCTCAGCACGGACGAAAGCATATTCAAATATAAAGGGTGGAAGTATACAGACCCATATGAAACCAATAATTATATTTACAGCCGTATACGCAGTTGGGCCACAAAACCCTGAACAGAAAAAAGAAAGCCT
>NC_051406.1:21901788-21901952 GCF_015228065.2 Penaeus monodon
AACGTCAGAACCCGCACTGCTACTCCCCCAGACCAGCGCCCCTCCCCGCCCCCCCTCTCGAGACCCGGGAATGGCTGCACAGAGACAAAACTTAGTGACGCCCGAAGCGCCGTTGCCTCGCCGGGAGAGATTTCTCCTCTTCAGGGGGACGAGGATACGCTAGA
>NC_051406.1:21902581-21902751 GCF_015228065.2 Penaeus monodon
AAATACCTTGTAAAAACATTTATAGTAGGGTTGGTAGGGAAACGTACACGAACAGATAGTATGTGGAGAAATAGGAGCTTCGCGAGAAAAGAGGAGGAAAAAGGGGGTGGGGAGATGGCAGGCCAGATGGTAGTAGGATCAGAGAAGGGAAAGGCTCGCCGGACCGGATT
>NC_051406.1:21903082-21903159 GCF_015228065.2 Penaeus monodon
TTGCATACGCGTCATTTTCCGTAGACGTCGGGAGAGCAGCCAACAAGAAAGCAGACACACAAACCATCTATATGTAT
>NC_051406.1:21903196-21903903 GCF_015228065.2 Penaeus monodon
TGCTCACCATTACGTAATTGCTCCCTCGACTTCATATTCCCACATCAAAGGGGAGCGATTTCCGCGTTCTGCACCAGGAAACTTGGCACTCTCAAACGTCCGCTCGGTTCGGGAGGCGCGTGGGCGTGTGTCCGCGCGTCTTTCCGTGTTTTCCCGAAATAATGGGTGCATTTTTTATTTTTTATTACATCTTTAATGGGTGGTCTTATTGAAGCCTCCCTTATATCTTTCTCTCTTCTATTTTCACAGTCTCTCCTTTGTACTTTCGGATACATCCATTTCCTAATCCCATTCTCGTACTCTAATTCTTTGTTGTCATCAAGCTCTAACCTATTTTATTCTATGCTGTCAACTCTTGCCTACTCCTCCAATAATACCTGATTCATCAACCTCCGTCTTATTTTTTCATTGATTCGTTCGCGAAGCACCCCCCTATCCGCTCCCTTCCCCTGCCTTCCTTCCGCGAGCGAGCAGAAGCGTGCTTGTCGCCGTGTATTTTGTATTCCGTGCTGCTCGAGCGGGCCTCCTCCAGTTCCAGCGCCCGTCCCTGCATGCCGCGCTGGCGACTCATTCACGCCGCCGCATACCTGAGTGTGCCCGAGTGACCTTTTGACCTCCCCGACCCGACCGACGCCCAGCGACCGTAGGACGCCCGACGCCGTCAGCCAACTTGCCAGCCATCCTTTACGCCGGTCCATTCGCCCTCC
>NC_051406.1:21904094-21904262 GCF_015228065.2 Penaeus monodon
CGGTCGCCCGTCTTGTCTTGCCCTGTCTTGCCTTGGACATCCCCTCCCCTTAACCTCCCTCGCACCTACCCCTCCCAGCTCAGCCCTCGCCGACAGCTCGCTCGCTCACTGCTTGCAAGTTTTCCGAGATTCGTTCCTACCCCTTAGGCTCTATTATCTCCCCCCCCC
>NC_051406.1:21904348-21904564 GCF_015228065.2 Penaeus monodon
TCCCGCATCCTAAGGTTTCGTGTTCCCTATGACCCCCACAGTCTGACACGGGCCCCGTCGCGGTACGGCAAGTCACGTATGCATAGAATCCTGTTTATATACCACCATACATGCAAGCAAGCAAGCTGATCAAATTCACATACATACATACATATGTAGAAGTATTCCTTCTGTTGATCAGTCTTTGTCCTGAAGCGTTTGGAGTCTCTCTGACTG
>NC_051406.1:21904763-21904862 GCF_015228065.2 Penaeus monodon
GGCGAGCGTGTGTAAGAGCAAAAAGAGAGGAAGTGTGTATCCCTTGCAAATTACGCGGGGGGGGGGGGGGAGCGCGTAGCAGGTGGGATTGCCACGCTG
>NC_051406.1:21905026-21906426 GCF_015228065.2 Penaeus monodon
CTTGCGTGAATACATGAATATAAAGTAGAGAGGACTTTATCCATCGCCATCTCCCCTAAAAGAGGACCACAATCAATGACGACTCACTCAACTTAAAAATATAGTTTGAAGAGAAGTTCCCAGCCTGCCCTCCCCTCTACCGACCCCCTCTCCCCCACGCATCCACGAGCCTCGCATCGTCATGGACGTGACAGTAATTGAGACCCATGATCTGGCATCCTCGCCCTCCCCCCGGCACCTACGAGCGCGCGCACACACGCACACAATATATCATCGCCTCTGCACCCTTTGGGCATGCCTTCTGCAACCTCAAGCCAAACCAAACCAAATATTAAAATCTGGCACCATGCACTACGAACCGGTTATTATACAATTATAGATGCACGTTTACACTAACAGGTGTCTGATGATAAACACATTTACAATTGCTGTCAATAATTTGCCCAGACGCCTTTTACCATAATAATACGAAAATAACTACAATAATGACGACACAGTGCCACCCTTCCCCTCGTCCCTTTCCTCTCAATCAGGCAGCCGACAGGATTATCAACACCCCCTCACATTCTCCACTCCCCTCATCCCCTACCAACCCGGGTCTACCCGTCTCCCGTCCCCTCTCACCCCACTACCCCGTTTTTCTCCTGATGCCACGATAAACAAATCCACGCGGCTTCCAACGTCATCAAGTCACAAACATGTAGAGACCCCTGTCGTCTCCTTTCCTCCCTTCCCCTCGCTTTGCCACCCTTACCACCCTCCCTGCCCAAACTTTGCTTCTCCCACCCCCTCCTCTCCTGCTCATACCCCTCCCTTCTCCCACCCCCTCCTCTCCTGCTCATACCCCTCCCTTCTCCCACCCCCTCCTCTCCTGCTCATACCCCTCCCTTCTCCCACCCCCTCCTCTTCTGCTCATACCCCTCCCTTCTCCCTACCTGACCTGGTCACGTGACTTAGTCACCATGTTAGCGCACGGGGGAAGGGTGGAGCAAGGGTGAGGGGACGGCGGTAAGGGAGGAGTCCCCCACGAACCACAGAATAGAGATAAGAGTCCGCGCCGCCTAACCCTTCCCCTTCCCCCTCCTTCCCTCCACCTCTCTCTTTCTCAGCGGTTTTATCACGCTTTAGAGATAAGGTGATATATCCCTTCACTTGTCGGTATCACCATTCCCCCCTTCATGGTATAGAGGGAGAAGGAGGTGGCTTGGGAAAAGACGGGAAACGTGCATGCAGGGAATACGGGAAAGAGGGAAGGAGGGGTGGCACGCGAACGGAAGGGCGGAATGAGTGGGGAAAAAGGAAGAGAGAGCGAGCCAAGAAGAGGAGAAAAGTGAGTGAATATCGAGAATAATTCTAAAAGACAAAGAAACAAAATATCAAACCCAGGCTGGCCGTAAACA
>NC_051406.1:21906559-21906849 GCF_015228065.2 Penaeus monodon
CTGGGACAACAAGCAAAAGCAGCCAAAATGAATACACGTATAAATAAACGGTTATAAAACACAAGAACTAGGAGGAGGAAGAGAAGAAAACTAGAAAAACAGAAGGTTGAAGTCCCAAGGTGCTAGGAGAACTGTAGCTAAAGTCAAAGCCTTGGTGCACTCACAACACAGCGAGGGGCAGTTGCACTACGACACGTGGTATACCTAGGTAAGGGAGAGAGAGAAAAACACATGAGTAAATCGCACATAAGCATGGACCTCAAAATAAATCCCAAGGCATCAAATAATAG
>NC_051406.1:21906877-21907058 GCF_015228065.2 Penaeus monodon
AACAAAACCAAATAACTCTTGTGGATATTAATAGTTAAAATACATGGTCGAGAGGGAAATCATGAACATGGAGGCAAATAAAAAAAAATTAAAACATTTCAAATAAAAAACCTGTACGTAACAAAGTGTGAGCAATCGAATGAGGAAAATCTGATTTCACGCAAGATAACCGAAACAATTC
>NC_051406.1:21907121-21907397 GCF_015228065.2 Penaeus monodon
GGACCAGTGAAAGGACCCAGAACCAGCCAGCCAGTCTACACCTAAAGCGACAGCAGCAGGAGAGGCCGAAGCAGGAGACAGAGGAGTGGGAGGGGGAAGGAAGAGGAAATATAAGCGAAGGGGAAGGGGCAACACAGGGGAGAGGGGGACAGGAGCAAAGGAGATAAGAGATGGAAAGGATGAAAAGGGAGAGGAGAGGTGGGCGGGTGAAAAGGGGCGGGACTAGGACAGCAAGCAAGCCCACCCCTGGCAAGACACGAGACAACACGATAACAG
>NC_051406.1:21908251-21908460 GCF_015228065.2 Penaeus monodon
TATACGGGCAAGGCCCTAAAGGGAGCTGAGGGAGCGTGTGAGCGTGTGCATGTGGAAGTGTTTACACATGTAGGGAGGCAGCAAGGGTGAGCTAGCACCAGGGCGGGAGGGTGGTGAGGCAATACACAAGCAGGCACAATGATATGACCGGCAAGTATAGTTACCATGTCACTACGAGAGGCCGCCCACGAGATCGGTGCTGAGGCCCT
>NC_051406.1:21908537-21908627 GCF_015228065.2 Penaeus monodon
CGTCCGGCCTCTAGGCGTCGGCAGAAGCCCTTGCGACCTGTGCAGATCCTAGGGACACCACCACGGGGAGGTCCTCTAGTGCCATGGCCA
>NC_051406.1:21908871-21908969 GCF_015228065.2 Penaeus monodon
CGTCGCTCCCAGAGCACGACGACGAGCTTGACGGCGCTCGAGGGGGTGGGGGCCGCCAAGCGCCTGTCGAGGTGGGCAGTGCGGAGAGTTAAGGGCTG
>NC_051406.1:21909550-21909656 GCF_015228065.2 Penaeus monodon
AAGTCAGCAATGAAAGAGGAATATGGAGAACACAATCTATGCTATTTACTCTTTGTTAATATACAATACTAATTGAGGAATCGCACAGTAATATTTGAAAAAGAAT
>NC_051406.1:21909764-21910014 GCF_015228065.2 Penaeus monodon
ATGGGGGGGGAGGCAGGCGGGAGGGGAAAGGGCCTGTCCGAAACTAATTGGGTGCGTGTGTGCATGTCATTTCCTCACTCCACTCAACCCCTTCCCTCCCTTCCCCCGACGTTGGCCCGTTATCATCCCCTCCCCTACCCCTTACACACCACCACACAATCAGCTGATCAGTCCACGCGGCAACGTTTCATTACACACTTCCGGCCTCCACCAACGCAACCAGCAACGTTCCTCCGGGAAAATAGATCTT
>NC_051406.1:21910154-21910235 GCF_015228065.2 Penaeus monodon
TAGCTTCTCTTCCAGCAGTGTCAGGCGTTTATACAGACAGGTCTGCTAACCAGCCGTTTAATTAATCTAATCCATAATAAC
>NC_051406.1:21910281-21910352 GCF_015228065.2 Penaeus monodon
TGTTGGCGGTCAAGATATTCCCAACTCATTTACATTAGCGAAGACGCGATAATGAGACTCGAAGGGCGAAG
>NC_051406.1:21910415-21910629 GCF_015228065.2 Penaeus monodon
CGGAGATCTCTACAAGGTTAAATAAGCAAATAAACAAGCAAGACATTCCGAGATCATAAGATTTGACATAGAATGCAGAACTAGACTTAAAAAGCGAAGATTAAAATATTGAATTTTAGAGAGAATATAGAATAAGAGAGGGGGGGGGGGTAACGTTAAAGGTGACGCTGTAACGGTAAATTAACAAACTTACGAAGAGTCGAGGAGGAGGTGG
>NC_051406.1:21910763-21911468 GCF_015228065.2 Penaeus monodon
AAAGGGGAGGGATGCAAGAACCAGACAAGACAAGTCTGAGTCACACGGCAAAGAAGGGTTTCGAGACGTCCAAAGCGTTACTCCAAGTGGGTAGCGCCGGCATTCGAAAGAGGTAGCCGGTGGCTCTGCCTGGGAAGAGAGGAGAAGCGGAGAGATGGCAGTATAGGGGGAATGGAAAAGGGAGGAGGGGAAGGAAAAGGAGGGAAGGGAGATGGGGGAATGAAAGGGGGGAAGGCGGACGGAGGAGGGGAGGGAAAGGGGGAAAGGCGGAGGGAGGAGGGAGAGGAGGCGCCTGGAGAGAGGAGAAGAGGGGGAGATCAAGTGGGGAGATAGCGGCAAGGGTCTGAGAAAGGAGAGAACCATGCACTTAGGACAGCTTAAAAGACAGGGAGGGGAAGAAGGGGAGACCGAAGTACAAAAAACGAATTAGAGTGATAAGGGAACGAAAAAGTGGAACGAGATAAAGAAACAGATGCAATAATAAAGATAGGGAAAGGGATAGGGAGACACTGGGCACTAAACCAAAATTCAAACCCTTCGAGCAATGACAAAAGGTGCAAGTGCAAGGGAAATACACTTCAGAAAGCAGGAGAAAAAATGAAGAAAGGAAAAGAGAAGGGAGGGACAATAATGAAGGCAAGCGGCGCTGGTGATGGATGAGGGGCGGATCCGCGGAGGCCAGGTGTCGCATCCAGGTACATAAAC
>NC_051406.1:21911525-21911629 GCF_015228065.2 Penaeus monodon
CACCCCTCTCTTCCGAGTCTGTTGACCCTTGGCCCTTGTCTACCGTCCGCGTTCTCATATCCCCTAGTCGCCCCATCTTCCGCTCAAACTAGTATTTTTCCTTT
>NC_051406.1:21911786-21911906 GCF_015228065.2 Penaeus monodon
TAGTCCACCCCGACGGAGACCTAAGAAGCACAGGGCAGATGGGCGGGAAGGCGGCAAAGCGAGAGGGGAGAGGGGAAGGAGAGGAAACGCCTGTCACAGCTTCCCTGCCTCTGCTGATGT
>NC_051406.1:21912096-21912214 GCF_015228065.2 Penaeus monodon
TGATGCTGACTGGCCTAAATAATCAACCAACGTAAAGGGAAAAAAGGAGCACAGGTAAAGAGCCGAGACCAAGCACGCCGGACCACGTGGCGGCCGTCGCATCGTATACATTATAAAA
>NC_051406.1:21912247-21912442 GCF_015228065.2 Penaeus monodon
CAACTTCGCTCATGACAAAAACATCCCGCAGTCCCCCAGTTCCCTTCCTCCCCCTCCCCTGCCGCCACTCCAACCATAATACTGCACGACCTCCTCTCAATATTGCACACGGGGTATAAAAACTGGATTACCTGTCAACAAGCACAATGCGGCATCATATAAATACACACGCGCTCGCTCGCTCGCTAACGCACG
>NC_051406.1:21912733-21912901 GCF_015228065.2 Penaeus monodon
CGCTCACGCCCGCATCGCCTGCAGTGCAACATGGATCGCTAGCGTGACCAACCCCTCCCGTGCCCCCATTCCCCCTCCCCATCTCCCCCTCTCTGGTCTCTGCCACGCTGTTGCCTTCCCCTGCCGCCCGCCCTCACGTCTCGCCGTGTCTTATTCAATTATCCGTGC
>NC_051406.1:21913041-21913138 GCF_015228065.2 Penaeus monodon
CAAAAGACCATCTCCCTCGAGAAAGAGAGAGAGAAAAAAACTTTCTTCAGACGTACCCAAATAACATTCCCACGCCGAAGGGAAGAAAAAATGTAAG
>NC_051406.1:21913218-21913318 GCF_015228065.2 Penaeus monodon
AGAAGAAAGAAAAATAGCGCTCGCCCTCCAAGCAAAGCGGCCCCAATAAACAACAGATCTTCAAGACGTTTGCAACAATAACAAAAGAGGCAAGGCCGCT
>NC_051406.1:21913359-21913424 GCF_015228065.2 Penaeus monodon
GCAGTGGTGAGGAAAAAACAAGAACAAAACACTCAAAACACACTGCTACTACACCACCACATTGA
>NC_051406.1:21913674-21913870 GCF_015228065.2 Penaeus monodon
CTGCAGCCACTAGCGTAACACACACCTATAACCTCCCTGCCCCACCGTCACATCATGTACGGACTCAGTGCGGCAGAGAGCGAGGAAAGGGGACTGGCAATGGTGGGGGATAGGGATGGGGAGAGGAGATCGAGGAATGGAAGAGGCAATTTAAGTAGTGAGAAGAAATAAGAAAGCATAAACAGCGGATACTGAA
>NC_051406.1:21913938-21914036 GCF_015228065.2 Penaeus monodon
AAGGGGGGGGGGAGTGGAGCAGCGTGACGTCAGCACGCCCTCGCGACAACCGCTCCTCGTCAACACTGAGGTCATCCTGGAGTCAGCGAGCGCCGTCA
>NC_051406.1:21914202-21914298 GCF_015228065.2 Penaeus monodon
TTACCCTCACACTAAAACTCATCCACACGAGCCCACTTCGAAACCCCTTCCCCGCCCTCGCCTCGTCTGTGGCAGCCCTTCACGCCCGTTCTTCTC
>NC_051406.1:21914320-21914423 GCF_015228065.2 Penaeus monodon
TTTTGACTGTACGCCCACACACACGCCCGCACGAGACGCACCCTCCCTCCCTCCCTCCCAAACCCGCGCTGGCTGCCATTCACCCAACTCCTCCGCCTCCGCG
>NC_051406.1:21914783-21915540 GCF_015228065.2 Penaeus monodon
ATGAGTGGCGGGTCTGCACAACACGGTCTCGCAGTAATGCTAAGTGATCGTCAGTGTCAGAGGCCTCTCGGGTAAACATCCCAGCTCAGGGATTATTGCTCTTTCCTCTCGTCTCTCTTCCCTCCGCCATTCCTGTCTTCTTCCCCTCTCCTTCTCCACCTGCCTCGTATCTCGTCTCTTCCCTCTTACTCTCGCTCCCAGTTTCTTCCTTCCCTTCTCCTGTTCTCCCTCTCAATAATCCGCTTTTTTTTAAATCAATTTTCTACTTTCTTTTCTCTGTCACTTATTCCTAGACCCATTCATGAAGAATGGAATGGAAAAAAGGCTTTTCTTCTAGACAGCAGACAAAGACAGCAAACAAAAAAGAAAGGGATAGAAGACGGGACATACAGAACAAAAATGAGACGGGGAGATGAAAATAAAGATGGCCACTCTGAAGACACTGATATAGACTACCGACAAAGGAAATAATGATGCTGATAACAATTTCCATTCTCCTTGTCTTATCGTCCCAGCATCTCTCTTAATTTGCCTAAGATCCACGCACCGCCGCACATAATGCATGCACATAAGGGTAACGAAAAAGAGGGGTGAACAATATGTATGTTTATACATAAGCGCAGATGAGAGTGGAACACAAAGCAAAAATGTAAATAGAGCTCATAAATCCGAGCAACAGAAGAAAGCAAAGGGAGAGATCACAAGCCTCCAGAAAGAAGACCGGCTCAATGGCTCCTCCAATGAAGACGGAAAGGTG
>NC_051406.1:21916837-21916961 GCF_015228065.2 Penaeus monodon
AGATAATGCTTGCTTATCAACTTCCCTACTACATAATGAAAACTCCCAAAAAAAGGAAATGTTACGAAACAAGCGATAAACACACCGCATACAAATCAGATTAAATCAATAAAATATAACAGTG
>NC_051406.1:21916981-21917078 GCF_015228065.2 Penaeus monodon
CTCCACTGAAGCCGCAGTAAGAGGAAGAGCAAACAACCAAACCCGGCGAGGAAAGGCGTGACATACGGACCTACATATCAGCCGAGGATCAACACAA
>NC_051406.1:21917150-21917455 GCF_015228065.2 Penaeus monodon
GGGACCGGTTATGTAACTCGAGGTTTAAACACTCCAAAGAATCAGCTGATCGCCTTTTCTTGTCATGAAGCCCTGACTGGTGAGCAGAACAGGTGCACGTTTACATGGGGAGTATGCCTATCAGCATGCAGGCTTTGCATCATGCGCATGAAAACTTTCTTTCTTTCTTCCCTGTTTCTCTGAAACTTTATTTACAAACATACATATGTATCATATGTATGTTTGTAAATAAAGACTATATGTATTGCTAATTCAGTCGGAAACAAATTTAAACAAAACCGCGCCCGTCTGCGCCGCCGCTTCCA
>NC_051406.1:21917547-21917729 GCF_015228065.2 Penaeus monodon
TAGTGAGCGTGCAGCGTGGGCCGTCTACCCAGCGACGTTTATGGACACTTGCCAACGGATTTTATGTATCGCTATAAACCTCGACATGTGGTACTTCAGCCTCCTCTGCCTCCCCTACCCAATTCCCGGACACGTGGTTGGCAGGCTCCATACACACATTGCTGCGGCGGCGGGAAGAGGAA
>NC_051406.1:21917790-21918147 GCF_015228065.2 Penaeus monodon
AAAGAGAATTTTCAAACTCACACTTTCCCCTTCCCGTGACTCACCCAAACCGACATCCGGCAGCACAAATAAAGACTCTACAAAGCGGAACCCAACGCAATGGGTGGGCACAGAGGGGGGGGGGTGAAAGGAACGGAGTATATCGCAAAACAAACATGGTCGCATACTTTTTGGAAATTTACTCCACACTTCAAAACATTCTAATACCAGTAATATATTTTCCCCCTTTTCTATCTATCTCTTCCCTTCCCTCTCTTTCTGTCTTCCCCATCTCGCCCCCTTCCCATTTCCACGCCCAATCATTCCCTTCCCGTCTGTTTTTCCGGTGCCTGCGAGCAAAACAGGACGATTAAGGAA
>NC_051406.1:21918205-21918516 GCF_015228065.2 Penaeus monodon
ATTTCTCAGAATACTGCTTGTGCTTCAAAACAGTAAAACACACGATTGCAATAATGAACCAAAACAGGTAATACCCTCTCAAAAAACATACATAACACTCAGGAAAGTTTAATCGCACTTCTTTGCCCCTCAATAATTCTCTTAGAATTGGTTAATCTCTCCTCTCTTGTTAGCTATCTTACTCTTAAAAGAACTGAACAATTGTAACGAGTGGACATAAGGATGCAGTGTACATGCATATGTGCGTAATGTATTTATTAGGAAGAAACAGACGCATACAAGTAAAAACAGCTTGAACGTTCCCCGTAACC
>NC_051406.1:21918623-21919126 GCF_015228065.2 Penaeus monodon
TGAAGCATTAAAGTTTGTATCATTTTGGCTTATTCACCTCCCCCCCCCCCTCATCCCTTCACCAAGCACGAGTAACTTCACTTACACACGTGTATACATAAAAAGAGAAGTGTAGAAAACTTTGTGCTGGCAAAGAAGGATCAAGTTAATTGGCTCCTTCGGGTTGAAAGGTGGGAGGGGAGTGGGGAAGAGGGAGGGGGACGTGGGGGATAAAGGAGATGAAGGGGGGGGGAGGAAGAGAAAAAAGGGCTGGGAGAGAAACAGAGCAAAGGCAGATGGAAAGAGATTGTCGGATAAGAAGGGGGAAAGTCTGTAACGAGAGGAGGAAGGAGAAAATTGTGTACTCGAGTTAAAAACGAGAAAAACGACGACGCGAAGGGGGTGCGATCCCAACGGGGCAAAATACGACGACAAGAGATAAAATGGCTGGTGACAGGGGCGCGGCCGCTCTCGCAAGAGGATACCTGTCACATCCGATTGCCCCGAGCTCAGCCGGGGGTAAT
>NC_051406.1:21919279-21919440 GCF_015228065.2 Penaeus monodon
GAAGAAAAGCGGGTGAGGGAGATGGAAAGAACGCTGGTGAGGATTAGCAGGAGGGCGGCACGGGCAAGGTAAGGAGGAAGTGAGATGAAAAATGTCTTAAAGGTGGAGACAAAAACTAGAACTTAAGATAACGAAAACCAGAGAATCCCCGGAAAAAAAAA
>NC_051406.1:21919466-21919670 GCF_015228065.2 Penaeus monodon
TAACGAAAATCACGAGAAAACAAAACAGTATTTGAGAATGGGATAGACAAGCAAGAAAAAGTGGAGCGATATGTCCTTCAACGACTCTTCCACAGTGGCAGTGGCACTAGTGAGGTCACTCCGCAAATAGGTCATACAGGCAAGGCAAGGTTGAGGGTTCTCTCTGACATGCATTTTCTCTTTGCTCCATCATCATCATCCGCT
>NC_051406.1:21919732-21920092 GCF_015228065.2 Penaeus monodon
GGTACACCTTGGCCGAAACAATACAAAAATACCCATGCATATGAGCCAGGGAAAAAAAAACAATCAAACATACAGATACTATGCAAATACATAAAAACAAACAAATAAGACGCAAATGCAATAGACTAACCAACAAATAAATGCCGCACCCAAAAATAAACAAGATGGGAACTCTCATTAACCAAGCAAGGAAACAAACAAATAAATAATACCAATCGAGCGAACACGTCACGTCAAACTAATCACAAATCGCTTGTCTGTTCCCCGATGACTGACATGGGAACGCGACTTGTTTAGGCCCGGAACCATCCAATCAAGACGGGTTTTGTTTGTGTTTCGGGAATCGGGAATCAGAAATGT
>NC_051406.1:21920340-21920543 GCF_015228065.2 Penaeus monodon
GAAAAAAAAAATGATTAAACGGATACCTTTAACGTCTCTCGCCGGACTTTCCACTAAGCAGCAAGCTAACAGCTTTCACAAACAGGGTAATTTGGTCAAAACCAACACACCCTTCTGCATTACGCTTCTAACACCATTTCAAAGACATGACCAACACATTCAGATATACAGCAGAAAACCGAGAGACAAGTCCTAAACACAGT
>NC_051406.1:21920633-21920721 GCF_015228065.2 Penaeus monodon
AAGCGGAGGGAGTGAACCGCTCCGGAGTCCAATTCTCGGGGGGCAATTGATCCCGTCCAGCCGCGGCGAGCCCGACCACCAAGCCAAG
>NC_051406.1:21920775-21920906 GCF_015228065.2 Penaeus monodon
GTTTGGGCCGCTGATTGGCCGCCGAGGCAACACCGCCAGTTTCGCAATTGGTCGCCCGACTTTCCGCCAATTACTCAACTGGTATTTGAAAACGATTGAAGCTCTTGGTACGAGAGGCTGGCCATGTGGCA
>NC_051406.1:21920931-21921324 GCF_015228065.2 Penaeus monodon
CTGTAGAAGGGGAAGGGGGTGGGAATAAGCGTATTTACGGACGGGGCAGACGGAAATAAAGGTGATAAGATGGGAGGGGGGGGGCTGAAGGGGAACAGTATGTGCCTTTTAAAATTATAAACAAGTAAATCATAAAACGGCAGAGAAAGAGAACGCTCGAAAACCGAGAAGATAAGGCAGTAAGAAAAGGGAGGAAAAGAGGAGAGCAAGTGAGATGAAAATGAAAGACAAGGGAAGGGGGTGAGGGAGGGGGGAGTAGCGTGTGCTGCAGCAACAAACTTGCCAAAAGGTCTCCCGTTTACCCCCTCCTTTCCCTCCCTCTCCCCAACGCCCGCGTGTTGTTGACGTCGACCACGGTAAGTTGCAAACTTTAACAGAGCGGAGCCGTGTGAT
>NC_051406.1:21921541-21922112 GCF_015228065.2 Penaeus monodon
TTTCCCTCGCTGGCGTCACTGCGAGAGGTATTTGGAAGGAAAGGCTAAGGCAGAGTACTGGTCGACTGGGAGCATGAGGCAAAAAAGAGGAAAGAGGGTGAGGCTGTGGATGGCAAGATAAAAGAACCATCTCTATGGGGATTATAACGTAAAAGTAAATAATAAAATAAAACACATATACCGGAAAAATAAAAGGCGGAGGACGGCCAAGAGTCAGGGGGCTAAATAAATAAATAAACATGTATAGGGAGAAAGGAAATAGTAAAACCGCAATAGGACAGCCGGATAACTTTAGCTGCAGGTGTGATCTCGCAACCCTAACACCTGAAGACATCTTAGGACATGTCACAAGAACACGAACAAGAACAACATGCGAGGACAGCCCAGACGCGAAAGGGTGAGATGAGAGGGTACAGATGTGTTCCTGCGTGGTGGGGAGGGAGAGGGTAAAGGGAAAAGAGATGGCATTTCACACTCACAGAAGGGAAGGGGAGGGATGGCAATATGCAGGGGGATTGAAGGTGAGGAGGAGGGGAAAACAAATCAGGTGTAAAGGCTATTTAAGATGTAC
>NC_051406.1:21922460-21922714 GCF_015228065.2 Penaeus monodon
CAATAATCCACCTCGAATGAAAAGAAAAGAATGACCCATCAATATACTCATCTTGTCATACAGACTAACATCATACCAAGACTATAGGTCAGCAGATCAAAGTGCGCTTGACCTGTAGGGAGGGGGGGGGGGGGAGCCCAAGGTCAATTGTGATGAGGCCCACTTGTTGCATGTCACGCAAGGCCCACCTCTTTGAGTGTGTCTTTCCCTGGGAGGGGGGGGGTGGAGTAAGGAAGAGGAATGAATAAAAAATT
>NC_051406.1:21922806-21922948 GCF_015228065.2 Penaeus monodon
ATGGGGACGCTCGAGGGGGGTCAACGCCCTCCCCTCTCCGCAAGTGTGCAAGCGCGCGAGGGGAGAAATTACGCTCATTTGCGCTCCTTAACGGTTCTTCACTCCATCTCATTCTCACTCATGCCCCCCCCCCCCTGTCTTC
>NC_051406.1:21923041-21923496 GCF_015228065.2 Penaeus monodon
ACATTTCATCAACCTCCCCACTCCCCTCGACAATGATTCTCCCACTTTTCTTTTCATCTCGCCAAGAGGAAATTAAGAAAGCAAAAAAGAAACAGGAGCGAAGTGACGCCCGAGACGACGCGGCATGACACACACCAGGGGAAGGAAAACAAGTGTGCGTTTGAGTGCGGTGCAGTGCTCTGGCCTCCGCTTTCACTCTCCGCGACTCAATTACTCATTGACTCACGGACTCATTTGCTCACAAACTTGCTCAAACCCAAAGCTACCGAGGTGGAAAAAATATCTACGATCATCAACATTCACTTTGCAAAGACAAAAATACCAATTATATATGCAGCTCACATTTAATTACTTTAAAATCCGTAAATGCAATGCTTCACTCACCCATACATTCTTCTCCACACATACAAATACAACGCACAAAGAAAAAAAAGGAATGAGAATGAGAGACAAAC
>NC_051406.1:21923533-21923671 GCF_015228065.2 Penaeus monodon
AAGAGGAGAGGAGAGAGGCACAGAGACGATGCCTGATTGGTTATAGGAAATCCATTATGCGGGAGGCAATTAGTGTAATTAGATAGACTTCCGATAAGGCCAAGATCGGGGTGCGGTCAGCCGTGACGGGTGGAGGCT
>NC_051406.1:21923753-21923872 GCF_015228065.2 Penaeus monodon
AGCGCGCGCGCCTATCTCTGGGTATTGGGACACTGGCGAGATGGGGGAGGGACTTGCGGCATAATAAACTTGTATTCTCAAGGAGACAATTCTCATTCACTTTGGTCTTCCTTTTCGCT
>NC_051406.1:21923958-21924237 GCF_015228065.2 Penaeus monodon
AATCATAATCCCCAAGGCCATCAAAGGTGTCTTACGCTAGTTAACACGACATCCCGCCCGTGAAATGCGGTAAAGACGTAAAGACGCAACCCGCAACAGCAGTTCAACGGAGGGGGGGGGGGGATGAGACAAGAGGAGAAGGGGTTAAAAAAAGACGAGAGAGGGAGAGAAAGGGAGACAAGGCAAAATAATATACATATAAATAAAAATATGACTGCATCTGTAATCAGTTCATGAGCTCACCCTCCTTTGACTTGGACCGGGAGACAAGACAGGAGA
>NC_051406.1:21924355-21924614 GCF_015228065.2 Penaeus monodon
AAACAAACCGGGAAGCCACACTCGCCGCATGGGGCTGGTTTCGCGTACCTCAACCTACCCTCCTGTTCACCCATCCACCTTCCAGCCTCACCCCTCTCCCCCTGCACTCATTCAATCCCCCCCAATACCCCTTCCTCCCGCCTATCCCCCGTCACGCCCATCCCGAACCCAAATCAACACTCATTCGACACTGCTACCTCGGTACTGTCTGTATGAACGGACACCTGACTCGCTCCCTTCCGCTGCTGTTACAACACTG
>NC_051406.1:21924638-21925376 GCF_015228065.2 Penaeus monodon
TACTCGTCTATCTAGACCTCATTGACAGTACACTACTCTGTTCATCCATTCAATAATCTATCTATCCACAGACCTATCTCCCTTATTGAAGCCACTCTGTAAATCCGTTTCCACTTACTAATCTTTCTCTATCTATTCAACTACCTCTATCCCACTCTATCTCCTCACACTCTATTCCTTCTCCGTTTTGCGTTTTACTGGACGGGATGGAGGGAAGGAGTGAGGGTGAAGAAGGGATAGAAGGGGGGGGCGTGAAGAGGAAAGAGGGAGGGAAGGAGAGGGGAGAGGGGGAGAGAGAGGGAAGGAGGGGGGAGTGGAGAGGGAGGAAAGAGGGGAGTGGAAGGGAGGGAAGGAGGGGAGTGGAAAGGGAGGGAAGGAGGGGGGAGTGGAGAAGGGAGGGAAGGAGGGGGGAATGGAAAGGGAGGGAAGGAGGGGGAGTGGAGGAAGGGGAGGAGGGGGGTGAAGAGGGAGGGAAGGAGGGGGGAGTGGAGGAAGGGGAGGAGGGGGGAGAGGAGGGAAGGAGGAGGGAGAGGGAGTGGGAGAGGGAAGGAGGAGGAGGGGAAGTGGAAGGGAGGAGGGAAGGAGGGGGGGAGAGTGGACAGGGAGAGGCGGGGGGGGGAGAGTGGAGAGGGAGAGGATAGGTGTAAAAGGAAAATTGGGATGGATCTACTGTAGATAGATGGATGGGGAGGAGGAAGCGTGAACGCGAGAGAGAACCCTCTTCCCACCATTAAGCCC
>NC_051406.1:21925436-21926350 GCF_015228065.2 Penaeus monodon
CAGGCCTACATCCCAGTCATAACTATAATACCAATGACAGCAACAACTATAAAATAAAGATCTCCTCCCAATTAAAGTAATTACAGCAACAAATGTGATGATAAAATGCAGGCCACATCCCAATATCCATACTAGCACTACCACCGACCAAAGAGCTGCACCAGCGCCGCTAATCAAAATATTCCCGGCGTCAAACACGCAAGGTCGGTGACCACCAACCACGCATTTCCTCGCTCGCTTCATTTAACGGCAGGAAGACTCGTACAACTTTCTCTATTTGTCTGTATCTCATTTTCCCCTTCGGTGGAGCTTCGTGCCTGGCTGTCGAGGTGCGGGGGGAGGGATCTACTAAGTACCTGCCGTCTGTATATTGAAGCCTATATGATCGTGTGTCTGTCAGTATGTGTTTAAGAGTGCATCTATCTTGCCTGTGTTAGCGTCTGTCTCTTCAGCAGGAGTGTGCCAGTCGGCCTGAGTTCGCCCGCCACCCGCCTCGGCTCCCCCATTCCTCGCCGATCTCCTCGCCTCCGCCGCCATTCTCGTAACCTCTTTAGCAGCCGAGTCACTCACTCGGCTCGCAAGAAAGGCAAGTGGTCAAGCAAGCCAGCAGGCCAATCGGCCATCAAGCACGCAAGGCAAATGGAGGGTAAGGGGCTGGGGAAGGCATGAGGAGGAGGGAGGTAGGGAAGCATGCGCGATGGCAAAGTAGGTTAGCCAGCACCAGTCCAGGTCACCACGCAGAGACCCGCCTCGCCTCGGTGCAAGCAAGCGAGCGCACAGGAGTAGGGGGCCAACGTAGGTAGATATAGAGAAAGTAGTAGTAAAGGAAGGAGGCATAGAAAAAAATAGACATGTAGAGATGGATTCATAAAGAGGGCACAAACTAACTCTCACTTTCATGTTTTTTTTTTTCT
>NC_051406.1:21926407-21926654 GCF_015228065.2 Penaeus monodon
AGCACACCGCACCCACCCCCAGCCTCACTCCACCCACTCAGCACGTGCCCTGCCAGCGGTGAAAGTGGCTCCCTGCTTCAGCCCATTCTGTCTGAGAAGGCGAAGGAGGGGAGAGATCGGGTGCGGGGAGGGGGCGGTGTGACTGGGAGGGTGGAGGAAGGAAGAGGGAGGAGGGGAGGGGGAGGAGGAGGGGAAAGGGAAGAGGAGGAGAGAGGGAGGAAGAGGTGAGAGGATGTATGCGTGTGAC
>NC_051406.1:21926880-21927182 GCF_015228065.2 Penaeus monodon
GGTGGCTGGCGTGGTAGTTTAAAGTGTTGTAAAGACATGCATGTGCATGTAAGTATACATCTTAATAGTATCACGTGCATGAGCATATGTGCACGGTCGCACGTGAACTACTAGCATGACAAGACACAAATCTGGCGGCGCAAAGTTCAAAAGACACACAATTCCAAATATGGGGTTCAAAGTTCACGGAGTCCAAGGCTAGTGAAAACGTGAGCCTCTCTGTTTGTTTCTTCATCTTGTTTCGCTACCTCCTCCCCCCTCCTCCCTTTGCCATTACCACCAACGTTGCTCTGCCACGCTGA
>NC_051406.1:21927303-21927693 GCF_015228065.2 Penaeus monodon
ACCGAAGGTCTGGGTCATCAGATTCCAATATCTCAAAAAAGATAAGAAAAAAAAAACTTGTTCATGCCCTTAAGCGCTCTTTCATTAAAGGTCACGGCGACAAGAACAAATGCACTATGATCCTCCCCCCCTCCTCCCCTTCCCTCTCTTCATCCTCATCTCCCCTACCAGACAAAAACAAAACAAATAAAAAATCCGTTTCGCGCTACACATTTCAGGACACTGCCGCATTTCACTTGTCAGTTTACTAGCTCTTCATTTTCTCTCCATTTTCTTTTACACTCAAGGTGAAAGATGTGGAACGGAAGGAAGGTAGGGGAATGGGGCAGTGGGCAAGGGGAGTAGCAATCTCTAGGCAACAGTGCAAGAGAAAGACACATTAATATAATG
>NC_051406.1:21927816-21928058 GCF_015228065.2 Penaeus monodon
GAGACAAATGTAACTTTGGTCTCCCTGTCCCATTGCAAGACCCAAAAATCAATTCCTATCAAGGAATAAATATTAAGTACCCAACCTCATCAAACCCACATAAAAAACAGGCAATAGACATACAAATACACAAACTGAAGTCAAGACAGACATATAACAGACACGCTCACACACCGCTGAAACTCGCAACCTACCACCGCGGTAATTCCGCATTCCTCGAGGGTGAGCCCGCATTCACACAC
>NC_051406.1:21928103-21928754 GCF_015228065.2 Penaeus monodon
GTACCTGTCATCGGAACCGCTCAAGGGGAGCTTAAAACAGAATCCGACCTCGAGACCTTCTTCCTATTATACCGCCGCAAATATTCATCACGCTCGTCTTCCTCGCTAATGAGAACGCGCGACACACATAAATAGGTGTACATACAAAAGAAAGGTAAATTGACGAATGCAGATGCAGACATACACAATTGTAAATTAATCTAAAAGTGGTTATTTCCGACTCAAATTTGCATTTCTATGGAAATACATATTGCTAAGGAATTTCTCAACCACACTGAAGTATTTTCTTTAAATTCATTCATCATCCCACTTTCAATATTCTCGGTCTGTACACATTTACTTTCCAACTCTCCCACTCTTGAAAAAATGCTGTCAAAATGCTTCACTGAAAACACTCTCAACAGACACTTATCACAGACGTTTTCTGCCTGCCTGACAATTTGTCTGTGTGTCTGTCTGTGTGTCTCTGTGTCTCCCTCACAAAAACACAACAGCGTATAACCAACATGCAGGCTATGTTCTAACACTGACCACAGATGTGTTCGCCATCAACGCAAATGTTCAATGACATACGCACCTTCAAAATGATTACTGTAGAAGTGTCACAAACCAGATTTAGTGAACTCTTTTATGACTGGTACTGAGGGAAAC
>NC_051406.1:21929003-21929266 GCF_015228065.2 Penaeus monodon
CAAGCACCACATGACAGTGTGCAAAGAGCCTCCTCAGCACTCGAGCAATACGCTGTCACTGAAAAATGCACAATGATCGCTACACAGCCAGACCTGCGGCATAGCATACCGCATTGAACACTACACCGCTGCCACTATTCGCCACAACACGCACCAAACTGGCATATAAAAAGGCATACAAGGCGCGGAATTAGCCTTCTCCCAATAATAACATGAAGCGAATCTTTAGATATATGTGTATGTACATTTGTTTAATCATATCT
>NC_051406.1:21929322-21929472 GCF_015228065.2 Penaeus monodon
GTCAGGTTTCGTCCCCTCCCCTTAGCACCCCAGCCCATCACCGGCGTCACACCCGCGGCGTCCCCAAACACGCTTGGCTGCGGTCATGAGAGTTTGCGGTCAGGAGTGCCTGCGGACGGTTGGCAGGACCGAATTGCGGCTCTCTCGATT
>NC_051406.1:21929561-21929796 GCF_015228065.2 Penaeus monodon
GGAAACGGCGAAGAGGAAGCGAATGGAAACAAACGGGAGCGAAAGTAGATACAGGCTGACATTGTAGTCGTTGCAGTAGGTGGAGAAGAGAGTACAATATTTCGATTATCTTTCTAGTCCCTCCTCACAATGACACAATCAATGACAAATTACACTCCACGCCACACACACCACACACCATGTACAACCTAAAACAACTACCATCTGAATTTACCTTTCCACGTTTTATTCTCAT
>NC_051406.1:21929884-21929987 GCF_015228065.2 Penaeus monodon
GCACACGCCAAGTCAACAATAGCAAGGTGACTCACCCGAGTCTCCTTAAAATAACACAATCGAGCGCTAACCTTAGTGTCCTCAAATACAAATTCATTCTCAT
>NC_051406.1:21930219-21930663 GCF_015228065.2 Penaeus monodon
GTTCACAAAATCCTGCAGAGTCATCACCACAGAGATGGCTGGCTGGCATGTAGCCTCCCTTCCCTGGATTAAACTCCTTCAACGCTTCCCCATTCCCTCACTTTCGTGTCACCACTTCGTCCCTCGACACTCGCTCGCCCAGCCACTCACTACCATCAGCAGCAGCACCCATCGGAAGCGGTCTCGCGGACGATGGCACAGTTCTATGACGAACGGAAAAGTGTGCTTGTTATATTTCTTCACTTTCCTAAGCACACACGAGGAAACCAAGCACACAAGCACAGACACAAACACACGCGTAAAAATGAAATTGCGAGTCACTAGCGCCACCTCCCCTCCCCTCCCCAGCTCCTCATCACATACACCTCTCGATTTGCATATTATGCCAATGCTCAAACGTTCCACCAATGAAAGCGTGGGAACGTTTGGATCTCCGTGACCTTG
>NC_051406.1:21930742-21931584 GCF_015228065.2 Penaeus monodon
TCATTACCAAGCTGAACCATTATCAGTCGCGTCATCGCCTCCTGAATTTCCCCGACACGAGACATTTCTGGTTGGGCGAGGTGGCGAAGAAGAGGACGGAATACACAAGAACGAGGAAACTAAAGAGGAAAAGGAGGTAGGCGTGATGTAGGTTGATCAATGTACAAATCATATCCCACTTCCTGCCTACTTCATTTTAGTCTTTTCACCTATAGTCCCTAAACGGCTCTCGCCTTTACCCTGCAACGTTTCATGCAGATTACCGTATAACACATCCACATGTGCCCGTGCGTCAAAGGGGGAAAGGGAGAAGGGGAGAGAGGGAGAAGGGGAGAGAGGGAGATAGGGAAAGTGGGAGAGAGGGAAAAGGGGAGAATAAGAGGGGAAGGGGAGGGGGAAGAGGGAGGGGGAGGGGGAGGGAGAGGAGAGGAGGAGAGAGGACAGAGGGAGGGAAGGAGGGAGGGAGGGAGAGGGGGAGGAGGGGAGGGGAAAGGGGAGAAAGGGAGGAGGGAGGGGGAGGAGGGGGAGGAAAGGAGGGGGAGGGAGGGGAGAGGAGGGAGGAGGAGGGGAGGAGGAGAAAGGGAGGGAGGGAGGGAGGAAGAGGGGGAGAAAGAGGGAGGGAGGGAGAAGAGGGGAGAGAGGGAGGGAGGAGGAGAGGGGGAGAGATGAGGGAGGGAGATGGGGAGAGAGGGAGGTGAGGGAGGGAGAGGGGGGAGAGTGGGGAGGAGAAGGGGGGGGAGTAGGGAGGTGAGAGTGGTGATAGATGGGGATAGTGAGGTAATGTGGTGGAAGTATGGGGGGAGGATGGGTGTGTATAGGAGGTTGAGAGTTGTGTGTGAGTA
>NC_051406.1:21932340-21933175 GCF_015228065.2 Penaeus monodon
TCTTCAAATAGTAAGGAAGCGCAGTCACCCCCCCCCCTCCTCCACTTAGCCTCCTCCCCTACCGACCCCATCCCCTCAGCAAGGGAAGGCGTGAGTGATGTTACTTAGCAGCAACAGCAGCGTTAAGTGCGTACGTAACGATCACAGGCAGCATGTTCTTGGGGACCCACGTGGGGGACCATGGATGGGGTGGAGAAGAGGAGAGGAAGGGGGGGGGGGAGATTAGGCTTACAGGGGTCCAGCCGACGAAGCAGTGACGTCATGACACATACAATCAGAGGGATAAAGACAAGCCACGCTGTTTTTGTTTATATCCGAGGACAGGCTGGCGAGGCAAGATGGCGATTATTCCACAAATATCTCTTGCACTCCCATAAGCACAGGCTTACACAAATTCTTCGAACTTGTAAATGTACTTCCCGAAACAACGCATGCTAGTGATCTCAAGAGTGAAATTTACTACATTAAAACCAAATAGGTTTAACGCAAAATATCAGCCACGAACATGCAATCAATAACACTACAGACAACCCATTCCAGATTACTGTCAGTGGGCCAAGAGCCCCACAGAATCCACGTACCGACGCCATTCCGAGGAGACCTATGTAACACGGCCTATCGCCACCAGGCAACTCTCCCCCTGGGCCAACCAACGATCAATGCCCGGCTCTCTCTCGAACATCTGGCTGCACACCGGTGTTCCAGCAACACTTATCATAGCACACAACTCCAACCATGTTCCTCTGTATTAACTGATAGCCCTTTTATACGGTCTACCACCGAAAGTTTGCTCACGCTGGCCGTTTCTGAAATTTTCATACGCATCACTCTTCCC
>NC_051406.1:21933200-21933873 GCF_015228065.2 Penaeus monodon
ACTCGAAGGACTTAGGGCTTTACTACAGTGGCCAGGCCCTTATGCTTTTTCGTTCCTCTCACAGCGTCACTGCCACTGGCCCTATCCCATTTACAACCCGTTAACATGATGCGCCCCCTCTCCTCTTCGCACATTTTTCACTTGTTTTCCTTTCCCTAGCCTACTTGTGTTCACAAGTAGATACGCAAAAATGTACACCCACAGCTACTGGTATATTCCCACTCGGCGATTAAATGATCATACCTCTGTAGACAGCATGTCAAAAACAACAGTATTCACCTTCCACACGCCAGCTGATTTCATGACCACGTTCAAACGGACACCACATCGAACCATAAGAGCTTTTGCAGCTTCTGCGTCCTACTCCTACCCACTACAGAGGTCTCGCCTACAGGCTTAACGTGTCGGTCTCAACTCCTGATCCTGCCGCCTAGTACCCTCTCCAAGTTGGCTTGGTGGATCTCAAATCTCATCCCCTCCCTGTCTTTCTCGGTTCCCCTATCTCCCTCGCAGATCGTAAACAGTCTCCCGCGAGATATTGGGACACAGGTCCATCCTTCCCATAGGGACACATCTAGAGCACAACCTCACACTAAACGTTACAACTACATGTTCCACTACACTGACAATGGCCTTGAACCTCAATATATCTCACCAACTCGCTGTCATTCTT
>NC_051406.1:21934353-21934560 GCF_015228065.2 Penaeus monodon
CCTCGCCGCCCCATAACTCCGCAACGCAAAACCCGGCGCCGTTACCTCGCAGCTTGCAATAAACATTCTTGCAATATAAAGAACGGGCTAGCATCGGCGATAAGGGACATAGAGCCTAGCTCGTCACCAGTCTGGTGAAACAAACCCAGTCTAAACACGAGCACTAGTCTATGGCCTAAGAGATTCACGTCTATCATTCACTATAAT
>NC_051406.1:21935945-21936634 GCF_015228065.2 Penaeus monodon
TTGTTATTATATACACAATCAACAACGTAGAACTGTCTGAAATTCTCGTATACTCTACATGGTACATAATCATCGCATAAATGCGATCACATTCATCACTTCATGACCTGTCAAAACCGGCCACAATGACATTTCGAAGTGACATCACTCCTGTATGGTTTACACATCCGATCCAAAATACAGCAAGGCATACAATCACCTACATTCAATAACATCTTTACCAAACAGCTGTACATCCACAGAAACGGGAAAATAAGACTGGAAAGTAAGAGAACCATTCACAAAATCCCCGAATTAAACACCGAAAATTCGGGCCTGAATACACTGTATTGTAAAAACTCGTTCTGCCTAACACAATCTCCATACCCGTATCTCAAAACAATACCAACACACTCATCATAGTAGGAAAATAAACAACCCCTGCCTAAACTACAGGCACGACTTCACCATACCATAGGCAGGCACACCCCGAGCACCGTTAAAAGCAAACTAACCGCCGCACTGTAGCATTCACAGCGACCGCCCGCCCGTTCACATTCCCCTCCCTCGCCAAACTCAACACGGCTTGTGTTTGAAGCACGAACGAACCAAGCGAACTCGAACCCACCATGCCCACACAGCTCCAAAACGCAAGAGCAGCAAGCCCCTCTCACAAGCGCAACCTTAGCCCGTTATTCGAAACACAGCTT
>NC_051406.1:21936730-21937136 GCF_015228065.2 Penaeus monodon
CTACCCCCTAACCAACGCTCCATGCCACACCACCCGCCTCTACTACAATCAAACACCACCTCCATTCCCTATCCTTTCTATCCCCTGAACCAAACCTATCCACCCAGTCCCAGCGCAGCGAATTTCCAACATTTCTACCCCCCTGTTCCCCTCCCTTCCCCCTACACGAGTAGCGTCCCTCACACAGCTGCTTTCCAGAGCACCGCGAGAGACCGGCAGGCCTATCCCTAGCCAAGCTAGCCCCTTTCCCTCTGGCTCTGTTCCCTTCCATTTCCTTCTCCGACACTGGCTACTATCCTATCTATCCTTATGCCAGAGGGATTCTGAGAAACACAGTCGACTGAGAGAAACAAGTAAAAATCGGCGAGACTGCATTACCCAACACTTCGCTTCGCCTCCATTGCTT
>NC_051406.1:21937179-21937331 GCF_015228065.2 Penaeus monodon
TGGGCCTCTCCTTCGCGGTTTTGCAAGAAACAGACACATATTGCAACTTCTAAACACACACATATGTGCAAACAATAAAATGCCCAAAGAGGCTAATGCGGCACACACACGCTCTGCGGGAACGACAAAGGTAAGCGTGGTGTGGTGGCGAG
>NC_051406.1:21937385-21938040 GCF_015228065.2 Penaeus monodon
CACACCAACTTGCACCTATTCCCCTTCGACAAACGTTCAAAATTTCACCCCCTCCCACCCCTCCTCCCAGTGCCCTTACCTTACCACACCCCCCCTCCCCCGCGGAAAACGTTGGTGAAGGGCAAAGTAGACTTGCTGCCGCTCAACACGTGGGGACCAGCAGCAGTTTTGGGGCAAGAACCACCAATCCTTTTAATAATCAACAATTACCAGGCGCCTCCTCCGTCAACAGGGGCGTATGCCGCGGCCTCTTCACCCCCTCCCCCCAATCCATCTCTATTCCCGATCTCGAGACCGAGAAGTTCGAGGGCGGAAGACCGAGAAGTTCGAGGGCGGAAGAGAAGACGTGTTCAAAAAACGTTTATGGGTGTGTGGATGTTCGGCCACGTTGTCATTGTTTACAGCGTGTCACGTGCGTAAGGGAAGCCTGACATGAAAGTAAATAATTGACATGTAATGCATATTGCAGCTTTTGCTTGTTTCAATTCCCTTGCAGCCGGGCCTCCTTCGCGGGTGCCGTCGCGGGGACCTCGCCGGCATGTCCGGAACGTGTCACAGAGGCCTCTTACGTGCAAATAAAGTAGAAATCACGAAAAAAACGGTAGTTAGACGTAGCGACGTGGCGGTGGCGGCGGGCGTCCTCCCCGGCTGAGCG
>NC_051406.1:21938089-21938263 GCF_015228065.2 Penaeus monodon
CGGGTCGCCATGCAAAAAGGGTGATGCTCGTATCAGCTGATGAACGCACACTCAGCCCACCCCGCCCACGCCGCCCGCACGCACACGCACTCAGCCCACCACGCCCACACGCCCGCCACGTCCTCGCCGAAAGCCCTCCGAGGGCGTCTTCGTGCAAGGTATTGAGGGTTTCGT
>NC_051406.1:21938389-21938476 GCF_015228065.2 Penaeus monodon
CTTTCTGAGGTTCTGTCGCATGTAATTCCCCGTCTTCCTCGCCAGCGCCCTTCCCTCACTACCTGCATGAGCGCCCTTTCTGTCCCC
>NC_051406.1:21938526-21938639 GCF_015228065.2 Penaeus monodon
ACTCACTCACTCGTCAGCTGATCTCGCCTTACACACTCGACAACCCAACCAACTCACCCTTAACAAACCCCCTTCTCCGTAATAAAATAAAGCATAAAAAAATACCCAAGCCT
>NC_051406.1:21938710-21938869 GCF_015228065.2 Penaeus monodon
TTCCCACCCTCCCTGCACCCTCGCAAACGCACTCACCCTTAAGCACAATCACCCTCGGAAAACCCACCCTCGCTCTCCTCACCCTAATGGTCGGACTGCGAGAAGGGAGAAAAAAACTTTCATATTTACCTGTGCGTCGCCTCTGCCGGCCTCCAGATC
>NC_051406.1:21938958-21940166 GCF_015228065.2 Penaeus monodon
CTGGCTAAAATAGGTGGGTGTGTGGAAGGGAAGAAGCGGCGCCGGTATCGACCAAGAGGAACCTCCGCCTGGCGAGAGTGGTCGAGCCGAGTCGCCACCTCCTCCGCGAGACCTCGACGACTCGCGCCTCTTCTGCGGTCCTCGGGGCACCACCGCCGACACAGGCCTCGCCACGGAGGGCAACAGAGACACCTTAAGAGCACTGTCGGGTCGAGGAGTTCCTTAGAGCGAGGCTGGCACGCGGATTTGCGAGTTCCATGACAAAAAGTGCGCGACAGTCACCAGGCGCGACTAACCGATCTCACCGCCAGCCAGTTTACAACTATCACCTCGAATTCACCTTTAAATTTTCACTTCCCCGCCGTTATTTTGCACTCACATCACACACTGCACTTTGAACCAGGTCCTGCGCGTCATTTTAAGCACATTTTCGGCACTGGACCCTTGAATTTGGGCGAGAAAAGCGTGCGGGAAGCCACCGAGCGTCCTCCAAGCCGCGGGACTCGAGTGTGTGCGGCGCTGAACAAGGGAGTGTGGCGGGGGCGCTCAGCCACACAACATCAGCCTTTTTTATCCCTTATTTCTCCCTTCCTATTGCTCGTGGCTCCTTTCTGGGGGGCTGGAGATACACTCTGATTTTCGGCTGACATTCCGCGTCGAGTAGATACTCATGGTTGACCGAAAATGGATAGAAAAGAGCATGTAAAAGTGATTAATCAGGTTGGCTAGCGCGGGTTTGGGCGCCAGATGGCAGCAGAGCGCAGCCGGGTGCATTCGCGGGACCCGTGCCAGACGTACGATCCAACGGCCCAACCACCGCACATCGATCCCCTAACAAGCGCTTCCTCTCGGGCCTCGTCGTCACCTGGACGCCGACGGGTGCGTTGGTGAGGACGGGGGCACACTTGGGAGCCTGCAGAGGGCACGGCGACGAAGCAAAGGGCGAGGTAGAAGAGTGTGGGCAGGGTCCGGCAGCGCGCCACGGACGGCTCGAGGGTTTTCCAACGCCGGCGGAGGAAGACGTGATCGATGCGAACGCTCGGCCGCCGCCGTCGATCCACGGGCGACTTTTCATAAATTAAAAGCGCCTGTGACCGATTTCGGTGGCGGGTTGGCACTCGGTCGCCGATCGCCACGACGACCCGCTCGGGCTGACGGAGAGCCTGAAAGCCCAGCTGGAAAGGAGGCTGAGATCTGTGATTTTTTTC
>NC_051406.1:21940191-21941329 GCF_015228065.2 Penaeus monodon
CAAGTCGAAAGAAAAAGCTATGAAAGTTCTGGTATGACTGCGTAGTGTGCAGCTGTTTCGTTGACTCAGCCAGCGAACCCCAGTCTCTCTCGCTCCACCTCGCCACACCACCACCACCCGTCCTGCTCCTCCACCACGCCACCACCCGGCCCGCTCCACCACGCCACCCCGCCACCACCCGTCCTGCTCCACCACGCTAAATCGCCACCACCCGGCCCGCTCCACCACGTTGCCACGCCACCATGCCCCCCACCCGCGGCCTGCTCCACTTCGCAATCGCCACCTCCCGGCCCGCTCCACCACCATGTCATCACCTCGGAGCCGCTTCCACATCATCCGTTCGCGCCCGTCTCCACCATTTCATCTCCACCTCGCCCCCCAACATTATTCGGCCCAGTCCACCTCATCACCATCACAGATCCCTCACTACCACCGCCATCCCTGACCCTCCCTGCATCATTATCATTATCGGTATCCACCTGGTCACCGCCACCACACTCCTCACTACACCACGCTCACCCCGGATCACTATATTGCCACCATCATCACTAACATTTTCCCATTTCACCATCATTTCCCACCTCATTACCGCTGAAACTTTCCCCTCCACCTTATCGCCACCTCTTGCTTCGCTCCACATCCACTCGGGAAGACCCCTCTCCACTCCAGCGCCTCCCCCTCCCCCCCACATACCCCTTCCTCACCATCACTTGCCCTTCCATGCCGCACCAACACCACCACCACACCCCTTCCCGCATCACGGTGCCTACCATGCGGTGTACCCTGCCTTCACTTCCACCCCACCACCTCAAACACCGCTCCACCTCGGACCTCACCACACACCCTACTCCAGCACATCATCACCACCACCGCACACCCTTTCCACCTCACCAGCATCACCACAACAACCATCGATTCCCATAGACCCATCCACCACCTCCACCCCTTCCTCCTCCTCCACCCCTTCCACCTCATCCACCTCTTCCACCTCATCCACCTCTTCCTCGAGAACAAACGAACAAACACACGCACTTAAAAAATACACGCATATATTTACACACGAAGCTGATAACAGACAGTACGACCTCCACTTAGGAAGACCCTTTACGACCTCCGTTCACCGAGCAAGAAGAACTAC
>NC_051406.1:21941374-21941446 GCF_015228065.2 Penaeus monodon
CCCTTCGTGCAAGCATCACGCGAGAAGCACAGGAAACTAGGTCACGATCAAGCAAGCAAGCACAGAAGGACA
>NC_051406.1:21941520-21941648 GCF_015228065.2 Penaeus monodon
TGATAGAGGTCAGATAAGGCCTGTCAGTTGAGGTTTCCATTTTTTGTATTTTGTTTTTTTGCCTTTTTTTAATTGACTTTCCTTGTACTTCCTTGTTTTTCCTTCGCATACCCCTCGCCCTATCCCCC
>NC_051406.1:21941760-21942000 GCF_015228065.2 Penaeus monodon
GCTTGCCTTACCAGTATCATACCATTCTATTTATGTTACATTTCCTACTTATTAAAGAGTAATCAAGCACACAAGAGGAAACAGGATGATAACACCAAACAGATAAAGTAAAGAGGGAGATAATTCAAAGGAAAGGATTAGACCAAGAAAAAAAGATATATATAGAATAGGAATATATCTTATGCCTGAAAAAAGAATTAACGAGATTACACGGAATATCACAATAATATCTTTTCCCTC
>NC_051406.1:21942553-21943228 GCF_015228065.2 Penaeus monodon
AGCATTATTAATTGCGTCTAACCCTCAAGTTTTCTTCACTTATCCTCTTACGTTACTTGGGTACATTAATTATTAAGGAAAGGTATTGAAACGGGACGAATGTTATATAACTAAATGTAGCGTTAGGCATGACTTTCAAAGTTGTTTCTTGAAAGTTTTTTTCTATTAATAGGCTTTTTTTGCCAGGAATGTTGATTCCTCGATAGATATATAAGAGCGAGTTATACAGACACACGCTGATATACATGTTTTTATGTGTCTTTTATGTTTTATGTTATAGGTATTGTATATAACTTTGTGAACTGCATTTTGTCATTAGTTTCCGATATTAAGACTCAACTGAATACATATTCACGGTAACTAGTATTAGAATGATCAATATTTCGAAATTTATTAAATATCTATACTGGCATTTTCTGTAACTACACTTTTTATTGCCGTTAACAATAGCTTCTGTATCATTATGAGACTCACCAGCATCTCAGATTTCTCAGTTATCTAAAGCTTCCCGTTTGTATCAATCTGAAAAAAGGAAATTAACTCAGTAGGTAAACATACATAAAGTTATCAATGAAAGCAAGCGAGATGAAAGTTAGGAAGGGGAAGAAGAGGAAGAGGGGAAAGGAAAAGGTAGAAGAGGGAGAGAGAAAGAGAGGGATGTTTGAGGAGGATTGA
>NC_051406.1:21943311-21943661 GCF_015228065.2 Penaeus monodon
GATACACTGGAGAGATGGAAGAGAAGGGGAGGGTCATGTGTACAGGGGAGAGGGAAGGAGGAGGAAGGGGAGGGGCGTGTGTGCACGAGAGGGGTAAGGAGGGATAGGGAGAGAGGCATGTGTACAGGAGAGAGGGAAGGAGGGGGGAGGGAGAGTGGCATGTGTACAGGAAAGAGGGAAGGGGGGAGGGAGGGAGAGAGTCTGTAAGTGTCTCCATACATTTCCAGGAGGAATGGAGCACTTAGCTGGAGGGGAAATTTTGCTCCCTCAAAATCTGGCAATGGATAGGCCTCGCGAGAAAACGAAATAATCCAAACTTTAAGATGGATGGAAAGTCGTAAATAGAAAGT
>NC_051406.1:21943907-21944185 GCF_015228065.2 Penaeus monodon
CACAGCCAACGAATCCGTCCGCAAACAACCAGACGAACAGCCGTAAACAAGATGGCGCAAAACAAAACAATAAACTCACTAAATCATTATTTACCACTTAATCACGACAGACTCGCCCACTTAAGGAAGCCGTAAAACGTAGGGGACAAAAAAAGCAAAGCAGATCGTTTGTTTGTCGTTGTGCGTTTGTTAAGTGCTCGGGCAAGCGATAAAGAATACGAGGAATGAGCCGGTGGGAATGAGTGGAATAAATAAAGACGGGAGGACGAAGGAGGGGG
>NC_051406.1:21944221-21944800 GCF_015228065.2 Penaeus monodon
GAAACGAACAGAGGGAGTGTGATGGGCTATACAGGAAGAGGAAGAAAATACGAGATAAAGACATGATACACCCACCACTTCCACGTTTCCCAGTCAGTGTTGCCAACGTGGGACCCGCCAGTTTCGACTCTTGCATCCGAAACATGGATTCATCTTGACACGTGCTTTGGATGTGTGTTTCGGATGCAAGAGTTGAAACTGGCGGTTCATGTATTGGCAACAGTGACCGGTGAAATGGGGGGCCTGTGTATTTCTGTTTTTAAAAAATACAATAAAGGGAAATGAAGTAATAATTCTAAGGAATAGAAGACTAAGAAAAAAAAATGACGGTATCGAAAAAAAACCCACACATGGAAACGAAACGCAATGAAAAAAAGAGGGAGAGAGAAAAAGAAAGAAAGAAAAAGCGATATAGACTTTTAAAAATGACGGACACGGACAGAGGAAGGAGGGAAAGGAGAAAGCAGAAGGGAAAAATATGAAGAAAAGAAGTGAGGTCCGAGGAAATAAAAAACCCGAGAAGAAATTTCTGACAAAGAGAAGGTTGAAGGTCAAGAAAGGAGAAGTCGGGAGCGTCTT
>NC_051406.1:21944966-21945296 GCF_015228065.2 Penaeus monodon
AAATAAGAACATAAAGATAAACGAGTACGAGTGGGAGAGATAAGACAAAAAAATAATGATAACAACGATGGCGGTGCAGATAACCACCTAGCTTTGTTTCTACAAAAGGTGGCTCAAACGCCCTATGGATAACAGTACTAAACCAAGAAAATGCGAAAGAGAAACGCACGGGACGAGATAACACAATCAAAACAGCACAAAAACACGCCAAGGAACATAGAAGCGCTGCGTTGACTGCGTTCGCATAACTCCCAATGATTCATGGATATCGCGTTCTTGTAAGCACGCGCCCGTCTGCATGTAGATCAAATATTCATCATGAATAACATC
>NC_051406.1:21945334-21945556 GCF_015228065.2 Penaeus monodon
TAGATTTATGATGAATGAAAGGGAAGGAAGAAGAAATGGGTCAGTCGCGAATCACCAAGAGATCGCTGGTAATGAATAAATAGAAATGGTGGATAAAAATATGAGTAACGTCACTTCTTTATAAATTGGGTGTAACAGGAAGAGCTGTGTCTGATTTTTGAAAAAAAAAGATATTATTAATCTTTCGATGAATGAGAAGCTAGATTCTTTAAATTATGCACA
>NC_051406.1:21946442-21946831 GCF_015228065.2 Penaeus monodon
GAGTTTCTTATCATAACGCACACTTTGACGATGTTTTTCCTTTTTTATTACAAAAGCAAATGCCAAAAAGAGGTGGATATTGCGGAGAAGATCGCCATTGCAACAAACAAGCGAAAAAAAAAAAATGCGGATAAAATGAAACATTGTTCGATCGCTGGTGGCTTCGGCTTTGTCTTCGTGTCGCGGATAATATTCTTTATGCGAATTCCTTTGAAACGCATTTGCGAAGTTGTGAATATGAAATGTAAAGTGTTGTGCACCGCAGGGTAACATTTTTATTTAATTCGATTTTTTTTTTTGATGCATCGCCTCTAGTTTATGTATTTATGCCGCCGGAGTAGGTTTTAGGATTTAAACGGTTTGAAGGAGTTGCTCTAGTGTCTTTAAGT
>NC_051406.1:21948820-21948929 GCF_015228065.2 Penaeus monodon
CTGAATTTATGCACAATTTTACGCATACAAACGCTTGGTGTGTTTCAGTTTGTGTATGTAATAACAGTCGTAGGACTAAATACCCAAGTACATGAAAGATATACATGTA
>NC_051406.1:21949074-21949671 GCF_015228065.2 Penaeus monodon
AACATACCTTTACAAACTACTGAGTATGATCTGCTCGATAAATGTTTTAATCGGAGGTTGCGGGGCTAAACTGATTTCATAGCTTCGTATAAACAATATTGATTCAGCAATGTCCAAAGCAGGTGCGTAATCAGTTCCGACTTAGAAATATCTGAAATAGACAGTGACACTGCTATTTTAAGACTAGTCTAGACACAAATAAAAGAAAAAAAAGTGTCAAAACGCGTCGTATGTTTCGTCAGCCATTAAAGCGACTCTGTGGATTCATAAATCATTCACGGATCATTTTCTCTCTCGAATCATTCAGAAATGCTATGTTCATCGCACGCTTGCTGTTGTTTAATCGAAACTTCTTACAACCGAAGACAAGGAAGCGTTTATTCAAGTGATGTTTTTATAAGAGGAGTGTTGGAATCCGGTGTGCTAATCCGCATGCGGAGACAAGAGACAACCGCGTAAATTGGCCATGCGACGTCGATGCGCCTCTGGGGAGAATGCATTATTTATTCGACTCTCATGTAGACTGTTTACCTTTTATGACTACTGGTCTGAGGTGAAAAAAGGAAGAATTCAAATGTTTGAACAGCTCTACATCTT
>NC_051406.1:21949829-21950293 GCF_015228065.2 Penaeus monodon
ATGCAGGCGGTGTGTGTACGGCGCCTGCATGTATTTGTAGATGCCTTATCTTCCTTATTCTTAATAAAGTTGAAGCATGCATGTACTAAACAGAAAGAAAAAAGGAAGAGAGCCTCGATGAAATAAAATACAGAATACAGTCGAGTCATATTGCAAAAAAAGATGAATAAATGAGAGCACAGAGACAAATGTGTGAGTAAAGAGAGATATAACAAGTGAGACGCTCGTCCAGACAGCAACGTAGACTGGTTTAATGTAATCAGAGAAAGATATTTCTTGGGTAAGGACTAATTAAACATAATAAAACATGTAAAGGTTATTTTTGCTTTCCATTAATTCAATTCTCAACGATTAAGAAGACCAGCAGACAATAATGATTTTGTGTTACAGGTAAGAGTTTGTCTAAAAACAAGTAAGAAAAAAAAATAATTACTTTACAAAAGGACGAAAAATAACGGTTGGAA
>NC_051406.1:21950336-21950478 GCF_015228065.2 Penaeus monodon
ATGAGAATTTAAAACGCTTTTAATATTCATAATAAAATCGCCATAAAAGTGGGGAACTTGATCCCAGATTGAGGCCTAAATACATAAAGCATATATGATATCTGTAATCGAGTGTTCAATCATTTATGAACATTTATAAAAT
>NC_051406.1:21950723-21950863 GCF_015228065.2 Penaeus monodon
CCTTTTCCCCTCTTTTTTGTGATGCCTTTCTTCCTTTTCTTTAAATTTTCTCTTCTCCGGGGGGCCTCTTTTCAAATACCCCCCCATTTCGGGTTGGGCACGGAAACTTTGGTTTCTTAAACCCTCCCCCGTGCTTTTAA
>NC_051406.1:21951842-21951952 GCF_015228065.2 Penaeus monodon
CCCCCTTCCTTTTCCCCCGCTTCCCCCCCCCCCTTTTCCCTTTTTTTCCCCTTTTCCCCACTTTCTCTTCCACCCCCCCTTTATCCTTCTTCTCTTTTCTCTTTCCCCTT
>NC_051406.1:21952149-21952324 GCF_015228065.2 Penaeus monodon
TGCGCAAAATTGTTCTTTTTTATTAAATCCCCGTCCGCGGGCGTAATTCCCCTCCCCCTCCCCCCCCTAACTAAACCCATACATTTAATCTTTCCCCAAAATCTAAAACCCCCCTTCTTTTAGTTTTCTTCTTTTCCCACCAATTTTTTCCCCTCTTCCATCTCCAAAATTCCTC
>NC_051406.1:21952745-21953276 GCF_015228065.2 Penaeus monodon
AAAAAAATATGCAAATAAACAGAGATAAAATCGGAGGGAAGGGAGAACTGAAAGGCAAAAAAGGGAGAGGATAAAAGAGAAAAAGGAGAGAGGAAAATAAGTTAGGGAATTAGAGGGAGAAGAAGAAAGAAAAAAAAAAGAGATGAAGTGAAACCTAAAACGAAGGGAAGTATAGGAGAGGAAATAGAAAAAAAGAGAGAATTAAAAAAAAAAAAAGATTAAAAAAGAAAAGAAAAAGAAAACGGGGAATAATGAGGAAAAAAAAATAAAAAATTGGGGGAATTAGGCACTCAATAACAATAATATAATATATAACAAAAACAATAATATAAAACAAAAAAAATAAAATAATGACAAATGAATAATAAGGGGAGTAATAAGGGTAATGCAAAAAAAAAGATGAGAAATAAAAAATAAAAAAGCTCAAGCAGGCAAAAGGGGAAACCACCTCCCTCCCATTAGCTCATTCCTTATCCCAAAGGCCCATCAAAATGAAAAACCCCCCGGTCCTCGGGGAATCCCCCCGCTTTG
>NC_051406.1:21955718-21955911 GCF_015228065.2 Penaeus monodon
CCCCTTTTCCCTTTTTTCTCTTTTCCCTTTCCTCCCCCTCCTTTTTCCCCCCCCCTCCCCCCTTTTCCCCTTTTCCCCCCCCCCCCCCCCCCTTCCTCTCCTCCCTCCCCTTTCCCCCTTTCTCCTTTTTTTTCCTTCCCTTTTTTTCCCTCCCCTTCCCCCTTTCCTTCTCTCCCCTTTTTCTTTCCCCCTC
>NC_051406.1:21956072-21956259 GCF_015228065.2 Penaeus monodon
CCAATTCCCCCCACGCCCCTTTTTTTTACCCCAACTTTAAATTTTAAAAAATTTTTTAAAAAAATTTCAACCTTAAACATTTTGGGGAAAAAAAATTTTAAAAAAAGGGGAAAAAGGGGGTTTTTTTAAAAAGGGGAAAAGGGGAAAAAGGAAAGAAAAAAAATTTAAAAAGGGGGGGGGGGGGGGG
>NC_051406.1:21956673-21957151 GCF_015228065.2 Penaeus monodon
ACCTTCACCAACTTATCATCATTTCATCGACATTTTTTATGATACACTGTAACATAATCTTCATTGAACATCGATTTTCCGAACGATGCGAGAACATAATCTGACTCACACTGTATTATACTGTAATACACTCTAATGATCTTATAATCTCCAGTACAGCGGTTGGTTTGATGATAAGAATGCCATGTGTAATCTTCGAAATCATGCTGTGATGTAATACAACGATAAACGGTTAAATAAATGTTGTCTTTGTAATCTTGGAAGTCTCGTTGTATTACGCTATGGCAATCACGTGGCAATAAGGATTATGGCGTACTTATATAGTGTATAATGCTATTATGTAAACTTACTATACACTTTTTACTGGTATTATTCACTACATGTTGCTGCTGTCCAGTTTATATTACCATTATTCACTGTATACTAATAGTAAATACTTTACACGGATGCACATGCACGTGCGCATACACACATAATA
>NC_051406.1:21957354-21957921 GCF_015228065.2 Penaeus monodon
CTATACTATCGTTATACTTCCATATCCTGTATACTATAATTATACAAAGTATATTATATCATAATGCACTACATACTACTAATATACACCGTATACTACTGTTATGCTGCCATATTCTATGATTATGTTACAATAATAATTCTGCTTTTGTGGTAGTGGATAAACACTGTAATGTACTATATCATATACAGTAATATGATACTGCACTCTAACCTTCAAAGCAATACAGCAATAGGAAAGTAATAATAAGATGATAATATTGAAATTTATTTGTGTATTTGTGACTTTACCAATAATACTACAGTGCAATGTAATAATACTGCACTTGTAACGCATTGGAATTACATTTAAATCAATATGATTTTTTTCTACAACACTGGAGTTTAATTCAAAGCTTAATTCAAAGTGTTCGTGCTTACGCCTAGATTACATAAATCTTATCGTAATAGAACACACGGGTTATAATTGTTTGCTGTGTGTTTTGTACACTCGGAAATTACTTGTTATGTAGTTATTGTAGTTATGGTGAGCCAGAGGGGTTATTTTTACTGTTGTAATCATTGTTGT
>NC_051406.1:21958310-21958424 GCF_015228065.2 Penaeus monodon
AGCATCGGGGCTGAACTTGTCTGTTCCCAATTGACATTCATAGAATATTTAGTAATCATAAAATACGAACATGTCACCGATACCTCGACACAGGACAGCGATAAATATTTGGTC
>NC_051406.1:21958892-21959060 GCF_015228065.2 Penaeus monodon
ATCCCTTGCAACTGCACAGGCAGAAGACCATCGGCGAGCGCACGACTTGTGTTGGGCGCCAGGAGGCCATCGCTACCCCCTTCGCACTCCCTCCGCTGCCCAGGCCCCCGTCCTGTCATTTGTTTTGAGGGAAAGAGATAAGGGTTGAGACAGAAATCGGTTCAGTGC
>NC_051406.1:21959564-21959747 GCF_015228065.2 Penaeus monodon
TTTCGCCCCCCAATAGTGAGGGTGAGATTGGGTCGGATGGGTTGAGAGAGGGGGGGGGGGCTGTGAAAGGAGGGTGTGGTCTGCGAGGTCAGGTTTGAGGTCACGAATGTCTCTTAATCCCTTGACCCTCAGCTGCTCTCAGGTCATACAGCAGGGTTCATAGATCCGGGTATTAATGGTCAA
>NC_051406.1:21961739-21962494 GCF_015228065.2 Penaeus monodon
AGAAGAGGAGGCGAGAGGAGAGGCGCGGAGCAGGAGCCGGCGAGAGCGAGCGCGAGGGGAGGGCGGAGGACACGACGCCAATCAGGACTGATAAGCCATGACGGGCGAGGCTATGGCGGAGTTGCATGGCTGTGTGCACGTGTCACCACTTACCTCGCTCCCCTCCCTCGCCTTCCCTCACCCTTTCCCCTCACCCTTCACCCCCCGTCGTCTGTCCCCTGCTATCCCCTCCCCCCTTCCCTCCGTTCCACCTTTCCCCTCATCCTCCCCCCTCTCATTTGCCTCTCCTCGCGCCTTCTCTTCTCTCATTTGCCTCTCTTCATGCTTTCTCTTCCTTCATTTGCCTCGTCTTGCGGTACCCCGTCCCTCATTTGCCTCCAGTCATCCTTTCCCCTCCCTCATGTCTCCCCTCACCCCTCCCTCACTTCGCTCCTCTCCCTTACCCCTCAACTGCCTTCCCACCTCGCTCCCTCCCTCGTCTCCCCTCCTCCGTCTCCCCTCACCCTGTTCCCCTCCCTCGTCTGCCTCCACTTAGGGTCAGCTTTCCAGTTCATTTTTTCACCTTTCTCCTTTATTTCTCCTTTTCCAAGCCTCCTTATCCCCTCTTTCTAATCCCCTTTTCGTCCATCTATCCACTCTCTATCGTTTCCCCTCCTTTTCCCCTTCTTACCCTACTCTTCTCCCCCTGTCATCTTTCTCCTCCTTCCCTTTCTCATTTCCCCTTCCAATCCTCCCATTCGTTCCTCGTTCCCTCT
>NC_051406.1:21962675-21962914 GCF_015228065.2 Penaeus monodon
TTTTTTTTTCCCTTTTCACCCCCCCCAGCCCCCCCGGGGAAGCCCCTTTTAAACCTCCCCCCCCCCCCCCCTCAGGGGGGGCCCCCCCCCCCCATATTTCCCCTCCCCACCCTAATGCCTTATCCTCCCCTTTGTTCCCCCTGTCCCCTTTTCCCCTTCCCCCTCCCTTCCCTCCCCTTTCCCCTCATTTTTTCACCCCCTTTCTCCTTTCCCCTTTTAAATTTCCCCCTTTTTTCCCC
>NC_051406.1:21964237-21964515 GCF_015228065.2 Penaeus monodon
GTATGTTGTGTATTACGTACGTTTTAAAGTATGAAAAAAGAAAATAAAAAAAAAGGGAAAAACCCAAGGAAAAAAAAGAGGGGAAAAAAATCAATTTAAAATTAAAGGGGAGACTAATCAAACGAAAAAAGACAAAATAGATTAATATTTTACAATTTTGAATTATTTCCATCCTTTATTTTTTTTTCCTCCAGCCCTCGAGTTCTGGCGGCCATCGTAGTGATTAATGGTTTGAAACACAATGCTAATTACTGCAACTATTATAAGATTTTTGGGGC
>NC_051406.1:21964549-21964633 GCF_015228065.2 Penaeus monodon
GTCTGTTCGAACGTTATTGCTTGTTTTTTTTTCTCTCTGGATCGCTTGGCTATTGTTACTTTTAATGAGCTATCGTTTTTTTGT
>NC_051406.1:21964681-21964748 GCF_015228065.2 Penaeus monodon
CACATGCATGCTTGCATAATCTCGTCAAACTACATACACGCGCAAAAACATGCCAACAAAACCCCCC
>NC_051406.1:21964923-21964991 GCF_015228065.2 Penaeus monodon
GAAATAATTTCCCGTTGATATTGCATCCCTTATCTATTATCGTACGAAATCTAATTTGCATATAAAAC
>NC_051406.1:21965156-21965383 GCF_015228065.2 Penaeus monodon
CACAGGTTTTAACGCATTACATTACAGTGCATATGAAAATTTAAATATTCCCCGTCCCCCCGTATCAAAATTAAGTATCTATGTTCACTCCTGTGAACTTTCCCAATTTGCATATCCTTGTGCGTATCTGGGTGAAAACATGTGCTCCCTTCTCTTTCTTTTTTAAGCCAGGGGCCGACTTACTAGTTTCCCCCCAATTTGCATATTTAAGGCTTAAAAATCTTTTC
>NC_051406.1:21965616-21965928 GCF_015228065.2 Penaeus monodon
AGGAAAAAAAAGGAAAAAAGAAAGGGGGAAAAGGAAACAAAAAAAAGAAGGCAAAGAAAGAGAGATGAAAAAAGAAGAAAAAAGCGAAAGAAAAGGGGAAGAAACAAAGAAGGGGAAGGAAGAAAAGGGGAAGAAAAAAAGAGAAGGAAAAAAAAAAAAGGGAAAGAGAAATAAAAGAGAGAAAAAAAAAAAGAAATTAAGTAAAAATTGGGAAATAAATAATTAAAAAATAAAAAAAAATTCCTAAAAAAAAAATAAAAAAAAAAAAATTTTTAAAAAAAAAAAGCCCTTTATCTTATAAAATATAAAAAA
>NC_051406.1:21966402-21966510 GCF_015228065.2 Penaeus monodon
TTTTTGAAGAGTTACTAGATATGTAAACGAGGAGTAATGGGAATATTTGAGTTCATCTAGTAGATCAACAAAAATAAAAGGAATTACTGAACTACTGTTGCCCCCTTT
>NC_051406.1:21966546-21966973 GCF_015228065.2 Penaeus monodon
GCAAAAAAAGGTCCTTTCCCTTGCGTCTTCTCGAAACAGACACTCAGTCCGATCTTTGAAGGTACTTTGGGAGGATTACAAGTGACAGGCGAGTCAACAAATCCCTTTTATTGTTATGGTCGCCCTCTATTCTGCCTTCCCCCCCTTCCCCCCCTCCTCCCCCCTTCTTCCCCCCCCCCTTTAAACCCCCCCTTCCTTTCCCCCCTTTCCCCCCTTCCCCCTTTACTTCTTTTTCCCTTCCCCTCCCTCCCCTCCTCCCTTTTTACTCCTTCCCTCCCTTCCCTCCCTTTTCCCTTTTCCCTTTTTCCCCCTTCCCTCCTCTCCTTCCCTCCTTCCCTTCCCTTCCTCTTCTCCTCTCGGTGTCTTCTCGAAGTACTTTTTCTTTTCGTCTTATCCCCCTCCTTGACTCCGTTCAATCCTGGCTGCC
>NC_051406.1:21967715-21967947 GCF_015228065.2 Penaeus monodon
CCCCCCACCAGCCCCCCCCCCCCTCCCCCCACCCCCCCCTTTTCCCCTCCACCCAGCCCCCCTCCCCTCCCCCCACCCCCCCTCCCCTCCACCCAGCCCCCCTGTCATCTTTCTTGCAAGACACAGCTCCGTCTCGAGGCACGGGCGGTCGGAGAAAAGGCTCAGGGAAAGCTTCTCGGGATCGATATGACTGCTCCTTAGGCCTAGGGGTCTTGGCCCCCCCCCTTTTTCA
>NC_051406.1:21968267-21968631 GCF_015228065.2 Penaeus monodon
ACCCCCCCTTTTTTTTCCCGCAAAAAACCCCCCTTTTTCCGCCAAAAATCCAATTTAAAAGTAAAAAAATAAGGAATTTTTGCCTAAAAGACAAAACAAAAAACATTCATTCCCCCACGGTCCCCAAAAAAAGAATAAACAACCTGGGGGGCTTTAAAAAAAAAACTGTCGAATTTTCCTTGGCCTCTGACTACAAAAGGCAGACCATTTGAGCTCTTGTGTTTGACTTCTACCTGTGTCTTCCTTTTCCTATTCTAGGCTTCTTTCTGTTATTCATGTTAGTATTTTATTTATTTGTTGCTTTTCTGGTGTTTCTTTTATCATTTTGCTTCGTATTTATCCACTTTCCCTCCTTCGGCTCCAT
>NC_051406.1:21968680-21968781 GCF_015228065.2 Penaeus monodon
AGATCTTTTTCGTATACTTTTTTCCTCTCTTTTCTTTTGCTTGTTTCTACTTTTCTGTTTTTTTCTTCTTTTGTCGTGTCTTTCTTTTTAATCTAATTACA
>NC_051406.1:21969224-21969344 GCF_015228065.2 Penaeus monodon
GATAATTAAATGTAAACCTGGAAGCGTCTTCTGTATCAATAATAAGTTACAAGTCAAAGGAGCAATAACGTCTCCATTGGTGTTTCTGGGGCTCTCATTCTTACTGCTGTCGCGGCGGTG
>NC_051406.1:21970488-21970558 GCF_015228065.2 Penaeus monodon
CAAACACATCGGAGAATGAAAGACTTCTAGGAAAGCCAAAAGAAAAGAACTGAGTGAAAAGAGAGAGGTT
>NC_051406.1:21970903-21971530 GCF_015228065.2 Penaeus monodon
AAAAAGAGCTCGAGTTCGTGGCACAAAATACCCCGGACTGCCCACGACCGTTTGTTTAGAGGTGCCATTACAGCTCCACCTGTTTTAAGCGGACCCTTTCTGCACGCCACGATGTACCTCTGTTTATCTTCCCTGCCATCCGATGTGTCCTGAAGTCAGGTAACTTTTTAGTACACGTCGGGTCTGTTGGGACAGCTCCATCCCGGGGAATTAACAGTGACAGTCATTCTACGCGTGGCAGTTACCTCCCTCCGTCCCTCCTCGCGGGCTAGAACGTTTCAAGAATCCGGTGATTTACGTAGGACTGTAAAATGGATGACATGGTGATTGGAAGCGCTTCTTATGCACGGAGAGGCGCGCCAACAGAATCTCCACAACATAGCCAGGCTGAGAGGGTCTAGCGGCAGACGATCTCGTGGTCCGGCGCGAGATTCTGAGTAAGGGGAAATGACGTAATGCTATATATATTTTCCTAGACACCATTTGATTTTTTTTTCCTAGTCTTATTTTTTTCTGACTGCACTTTTAACTGACTGCACTTTCGAGGATCTCATTTAGCTGTGGAAAAATTGTTTCATTTACCTGGTTATTTATACGTAATACAACGGATTCTATGGTTAATGCTGA
>NC_051406.1:21971663-21971789 GCF_015228065.2 Penaeus monodon
TCTTACTTCTTCTACTTATCTCCTTCATTCGCATTAATCTATCTTTCATCACTTCCTTTTTCTCTCAAGAGTCTCGTAAAAATCGCATCAAGACAGAATGACAGACTCAAGAAACCGCTTCTCTGA
>NC_051406.1:21972506-21972682 GCF_015228065.2 Penaeus monodon
GCTCACTTTCCTCCATCCTCTATTCCACCTTCTTCTCCCCCTTCTCCCCTCCCTTCGCCCCCTCACTCATTTCCCCTCTGATGACCCTTCTCTTCCTTCATCGCCGTAACTGCCTTATCAAACGCCTTATCAGTGTCTTATCCGATTCTCAGTGTGCCACAATCTCCATCGGGAAT
>NC_051406.1:21973447-21974416 GCF_015228065.2 Penaeus monodon
CAGGCTTGTTCACGGTTGTTCAGACTGACAAAGTGATTACGTTTATTCATGGTATCATCACTATCGTCGTAAGAACTGAGACAAACACTACAGTAAACAAATCGCCTAAAATATACATGCCAAGTTTTACATGGGGAGGTAACGATACGGTATGTAATTGTATATAATTAACATTGCAGAGAATAACATTTTAAATTTAATGTATGTACTAAATATAAAACTATGTAATAATTACAATACGTTAAGTAATGACAGTGTGTAAAGTTACTTGACTAATTGCTTTGGCAAGGAAATATCACAATATTAATGTCAACATCAGTCTACGAAATAGTATGCAATACTAATAGATCATGGAGCAATAGATTTTTTTTATCACTGACCACACACAAAAACCCACAAAAACATATTCCATATAAATAACTGATCCCCTTGTTTATATATTACCATACAGACTTACACATGATAGGACAGCAAGTCTCTCTTTGACAAATACCAGTAATTGTTCATGTTCGAAATGACTAATCTACATGTCACCGGGCTCAGGACACGATAAATAAAACAAATCTAACACATGCGACTCCCTCATGAGCCTTGCATAAACCACTTTACAAAAAATACTTCTTACATTCATAATCACACAGAAAACGTTATAAGAACACATAAGCGCAAGGCAGTAAAAATCAACGATCAAAATATATCCAAGTTACTAAATCCTCAAGAACAAACGCATAGATACCAACAAAACATGTGAAAATATACATACATACAAGGATTTTCAAAGATTACTGATCATTTTACTTGTATAAAGTTCATTGTTCCCAGGCAAAAATAAAACAAGGATAAGATTACAAATCACAAATAAAGTTGGTGAAAATAAATGCACATCCATAGAAAGAAGCGGGAGATTTGAAACATAAATCAAAGTATTCGTAAAGACTGTAATTTCATGATCTCAGCTACAAATTAGAA
>NC_051406.1:21975125-21975207 GCF_015228065.2 Penaeus monodon
TCCACCTCCATTAACCCCTCCGTCTCCACGATTCATTACCTTCGTTTCTTCACCTGTTCTTCGTCTTCATCTTCCACCTCCT
>NC_051406.1:21975232-21975386 GCF_015228065.2 Penaeus monodon
ACTTCCTTCCCCCTCATTCATATCTGTGCTGAATCGCAAACCATAATTCTCTTCTCCCCTTTTATCAAGCGTTTCCCTTCCCCTCCTCCTCCATAATTTACCCTCTCTCTTTGCCCCCTACGTCTCATCTCCCTTGAGTTATGTCTCCTAATTT
>NC_051406.1:21975581-21975655 GCF_015228065.2 Penaeus monodon
CCCCCAAATTTTTCCCCTTTCCCCCCTTTTCCCCCCCCCCTTTTTTCCCTTCCCCCTTTTTTTTTTCCCTTTTT
>NC_051406.1:21975714-21975805 GCF_015228065.2 Penaeus monodon
GGGGAAAAAAAACCTTTCCTTTTTTGGGGGGGGGGGAAAAAAAAAAAAGGGGGGGGGGAAAAAACCCGGGGGGGGAAAAAAAGGGCGGGGG
>NC_051406.1:21975865-21975992 GCF_015228065.2 Penaeus monodon
GGGGGGGGAAAAAATTTTTTTGGGGGGAAAAAATTTTTAAAAAACCCCCCCCCCCCCCCCAAATTTAAAAGGGGGAATTTTTTCCCCCCCCGGGGGGGGGGGGCCCCCCGGGGGGGGGAAAAAAAAA
>NC_051406.1:21976245-21976373 GCF_015228065.2 Penaeus monodon
TTTTTTTTTTGGGGGGAGAAAAAAAAAAAATTTTTTTTTTTGGGGGGGGGGCCCCCAAAAAAAAAGGGGGGGAAAAAAAAGGGATTTTTTTTTTTTTTTCCCCCCCCCCCCCGGGGGGGGGAAAAAAA
>NC_051406.1:21977415-21977492 GCF_015228065.2 Penaeus monodon
CCCCCCCCCCCCTTTTTAAAAAAAAAAAAATTTTTTTTTTTTAAAAAAAAAAAAAAAAGGGGGGGGAAAAAAAAAAA
>NC_051406.1:21978310-21978401 GCF_015228065.2 Penaeus monodon
GGAAAAATTGGGAAAAAGGGGTTTTTTGTGGGGTTTTTTTAAACTTTTTTTTAAATTTGGGGTTTTTTTTTAAAAAAAATTTTTTTTTTTT
>NC_051406.1:21978459-21978632 GCF_015228065.2 Penaeus monodon
TTTTTTTTTTAAAAAAAAAATTTTTATATTATATTTTTTTTTTTTAAAAAATTTTTAAAAAATTAAAAAAGGGGGGAAAAGGAAAAAAAATAAAAAGGGGGGGAAAAAAAGGGAGGGGGGGAAAAAAAAAAAAAAAAGGGTTGTTCCCCGGGAAAAAAAACCAAAAGGGGGGG
>NC_051406.1:21979073-21979159 GCF_015228065.2 Penaeus monodon
TTTTTTCCCCCCCCAAAAACCCCCCCAAAAAAATTTTTAAAAAATTTTTTTGGGGGGGGGAAAAAAAAAAAAAAATTTTTGGGGGG
>NC_051406.1:21979326-21979410 GCF_015228065.2 Penaeus monodon
GGTATATAAAAAATTTTAAAATATATAAAATTAAAAAAATTTTTTAATAATATATATACTAAAATATATAAATATTTGGGGGGG
>NC_051406.1:21979519-21979748 GCF_015228065.2 Penaeus monodon
GGGGGAAAACCCCCCCCCCCTTTTTTTTTTTAAACCCAAAAATTTTTTAAAAACCCCCCCCAAAAAAATTTTGGGGGGAATTTTGGGGGAAAAATTTAAAAAAAAAAATTTTTTGGGGGGAAAAAAGGGAAACCACCAGGGGGGGGGGAAAAAAAAAAGGGGGGCAAAAAAAAAAAACCCCAAAAAAGGGGGGTTAAAAAAAAAGGAAAACCCCCAAAAAAATTTTTTT
>NC_051406.1:21980047-21980698 GCF_015228065.2 Penaeus monodon
TTTTTTGGGTTTTAATTTTTTAAAAAAAAAAAATTTTTTTCCCCAAAAAAAAAATTTTTTTTCCTTTCAGTGCATCCTGCACAAAAACGGAAATGTGCAATTTTTTTTCAGGCATTAAAAAATTTTTTCATTAAGGGTGATGATTTAAAAAAAAAAAAATATATTTAAAAAGGGGGGGGGAAAAAAATTTTTTAACCCCAAAAATTTTTTTTTTTTTGGGTTTTTTTGGTTAATTTTAAAAAAAAGGGAAAAAATTTTTTTTGAAAAAGGGCCCTTAATTTTAAAAAAAAGGGGTTTTTTTTTAAAGGGGGTTTTTTTTTTTAAAAAAAACTTTTTTAAAAAAATTTTCCCCCCTTTTAAAAAAAAAAAATTTTTTTTTTAAAAAAAATTTAAAATTTTTTTTTTTTTTAAAAAATTTTTTAAAAATTTTTTTTTTAAATTTTTAAAAAATTTTTTTATTTAAATTTTTGGAAAAAAAAATTTTGGGAAAAAAAATTTAAAAAAAAATTTTTTAAAAAAAAAATTTTTTTAAAAAAAAAAATTTAAAAAAATTTTTTTTTTTTAAATAAAAAATTTTAAAAATTTAAAAAAAAATTTTAAAAAAAAAAAACCCCCAAAAAAAAAAAAAATTTAAAAAATTTAAAAATTAAA
>NC_051406.1:21980927-21981067 GCF_015228065.2 Penaeus monodon
GCTTTGGGGTTAAAATAAAAAATTTCCTTTAAAAAAAATTTTTTAAAGGGGAAAAATTTTATTTGGGAATTTTGTTAAAAAAAAAATTATAAAAAATAAAAATTTAAATTTTAATTTAAAAAAAAATTAATTTTTTTTTT
>NC_051406.1:21981415-21981503 GCF_015228065.2 Penaeus monodon
AAAAAAACCCCCCCCCAAAAACCCCCAAAAACCCCCCCCCCCCCCCAAAAAAAAAAAAATTTTTTTTTTAATTTTAAAAAAATTTTTT
>NC_051406.1:21981806-21981974 GCF_015228065.2 Penaeus monodon
CCCCCCCCCTTTTTTTCCCCTTTCTTTCCCCTTGGGTTTTTCCCCTTTTTCCTTTTTTTTTTTCCCTTTTTTCCTTTAATTTGGGGGGGCCGGGTTTTTTGTTTTTTTTTATATTTTATAAAATATATTTTTTTAAAAATATATATAAAATTTTTTATATAAAAAATA
>NC_051406.1:21982074-21982215 GCF_015228065.2 Penaeus monodon
CCCCCCCCCCCTTTTTTCCCCCCCCCCCCTTTTTTTTCCCTTTTTCAATTTTTTTTCCCTTTTCCCTTTTTCCCCCCCCCCCAAAGGGTTTTTTTTTTTGGGGGCCCCCCCCTTTTTTCCCCCCCCCCCCCTTTTTTTTTT
>NC_051406.1:21982363-21982432 GCF_015228065.2 Penaeus monodon
GAAAACTTTTTTTAAAAAAAATTTTTTGGGGGGGCCCCCCCAAAAAGTTTTTTCCCAAAATTTAAAAAA
>NC_051406.1:21982736-21982889 GCF_015228065.2 Penaeus monodon
TTTTTTCCCCCTTTTCCCCCTTTTTTTTTTCCCCCGGGGGGAAACCCCCCCCTTTTTTTTTTTTTTCCCCCCCCTTTTTTTTTTTCCCCCCCTTTTTTTTTCCCTTTTTCCCCCCTTTTTTTTTTCCCCCCCCCCTCCCCTTTTTTTGGCCCC
>NC_051406.1:21982969-21983046 GCF_015228065.2 Penaeus monodon
AAATTTTTTTTTTTTAAAAAAATTTTTTCCCCCCCCTTTTCCCCCCCCCTTTTTTCCCCCCCCTTTTTCCCCCCCCC
>NC_051406.1:21983127-21983220 GCF_015228065.2 Penaeus monodon
AAAAATTTTTTTTTTTTTTTGGGCCCCCCCCCCTCCCCTTTTTTTTTTTGTCCTTTCCCCCCCTTTCCCTTTTTTCCCTTTTCTTTTCCCCCC
>NC_051406.1:21984145-21984256 GCF_015228065.2 Penaeus monodon
CTCAGCTCATCTTTCCCCTCGTGTCCCCTCAGTCTCCTTACTCTGTTTCCCGCCGTCGTGACTTGGCTGGGTGGAGAGGGGAATAAAGGGAAGGTGGAGGAAGGGAGGGGG
>NC_051406.1:21984387-21984809 GCF_015228065.2 Penaeus monodon
AAGCAGCACCCCCGCAGCAGCAAGGGAGCAGCGGCGCCCGGAGACGGACCGCAGAGGAGGCAGGGATCGACAAGATCGAGGCGCAAACAGCCGCGGAAACGGTTTAGGAGGCAATACGTTGGACTAAAGGCCTCGGCGATAATTATGTTTTGAGAATAAGAGGAAGGATGGAGGAAAAGAAGGAGGAGGAGGAAGGAGAGAGACTAGCAGGAGGAGAGAGAGAGGCGGAGGATGAAGGGCATGAGGATGGGGAAGAGAGGGGAAGAGGTAAAAGAGGAGGAATATGATGAGGACGATGAGTTAGAGATGAAGAGAAGACTGCATAAACTGAAGAGAAGGCAGAGCATGGGGATGAGGATAAACATAAGAAGGCGAAGAAGATAAAGATAATAGTAATAAGAGGGTTAAACGAAGAGGGGGAC
>NC_051406.1:21984898-21985503 GCF_015228065.2 Penaeus monodon
AAGTCCCCCAAAGCCTCCTCCTTGGCTGACCTTCTGCAGAGCACTTAAGACACGCAGAACAGTTACTGATTTCCTGTGACAAGCATTTAAGAGTAGAAAAAAGGCCAAGGTTGACAGATGCAAAGCAGTGAAGTTATGTGTTATCACGTTAAAGCTAGAAAATGAGAGTAATATGTCGTGCTTCCAAAAACGCAAGAAGGGTGTAAAAAGGGAGTATGAGAAAGGATTTCATATAAAAAGTTGTGACCAGAAAGGATGCAAAAAAGGTTGTAAACAAAGTGTATAAACAATAGTAAACACGAGTGTCAATAATGAGGCTGTAAACAAAAGGTGTGTAAACAGGAGGGTGCACATATGAAGGATGTAAACAGAATGGATGTCAACCGGACGTAACATTAAAGGCAAGCATCGGGACACCTGCTTTCGAAACCGATGCTTGGCTTGGCGTCTTCGCACCTGACGGACACCAACTGCAAGGGGGGCGGAGGGACTGCCCAGCGACCGCCCCCTTGTTGCATCATCCTTCGGGGGGGGAACTAAAAGCACGCCGTTGGGGGGATGATTGCAAGGCGGAGGCGACGAAAAGGCCCGCTAGATGGAGAAGA
>NC_051406.1:21985879-21986178 GCF_015228065.2 Penaeus monodon
AGAGAGAGGCCTTAGGAGAGGCAGAGGAAAGTTCGTTAATGCTTCCCAACTTCGAGGAAAGGCAGGAAGAGATAGAAGAAGAATGGCACTTTTATCTCTCCTGCGCTTCTTCTCTTTCTTTCTCTCGACTTTGATTATTCCCCTTTCTCTCACGCCGCCCGCTGTTTCTGTGTCTCTTTTTCTTCTTCTCTCACTTCTCTTGTTGTTGCTCTGTTTTCTTTTCTTCCCTTTTTTTCTCTCTTTGCTCCGGGGTTTATTATTTCCCTCTTTATTCCTTTGTTTTTTCTTTGTATTACCAG
>NC_051406.1:21986602-21986824 GCF_015228065.2 Penaeus monodon
TTGATCTTGCCTTTCCGCAGTAAACGGGGCATGTTTAATCTACTGTAACCTTTGCTATGATGATTATTTCAGGTGAATAATTATGCTCTCAGTTGCTTGCAAAATTATGACAAAGTAGGCTCCCGATCACGTGTTTGCAGTAGCTGTGCAGGAAATTATATTTAAGCACATTGCAAAAGGATATTAATAACGATACTAACATGCTGTTTGACTCACATCCAC
>NC_051406.1:21987609-21987840 GCF_015228065.2 Penaeus monodon
TCAGATCCTCGAAGGAAAACAAGGATAGGTCGGCGATGTGTTGGAGATGTATCCTGCGAAAAATATCCAAAGGAGTCTCGAGAAATAACGTAGGATAAAAAAAGGGGCCGAGAGGCGAGGGAGCTGCATTTTATAGTCTTGGAGAATCTGGAGAAACCTTGGAAATGTCTGAAGTCTTCGAGAAAAGTGGGTGTAATAGCATTATCAATATGCATTAGCGCTGCGATGTTT
>NC_051406.1:21987875-21988083 GCF_015228065.2 Penaeus monodon
TTCGGACTTTTCTTTCTGTAAAGTCCATTGTTACATGTTATTCGTCGGTATATATTTTGGTTTTGTTTTGCGTGACTCTAAGAATAGCAGAGAAAGTAAGGGAAGTGCTAGATAGTTGATAAATAAATAAAGTAGATAAAGAAAAAGAAAATGCTAAACTTGTAGAGTCTGGTCATGACCGTGTTATCAGCTACGTTATTTTCCATTA
>NC_051406.1:21988132-21988709 GCF_015228065.2 Penaeus monodon
CTCTTCTTCCTCCTCCTTCTCCACTTTTCATTTTACTCCTGCAGAAGATGAAAACATGACAAAGTACTGGTAAAAAATCGTACAGTCTAGGGTATGTTAAAAGCGAAGGCCATTACAACGACAGCAGTTCTACGAAAAGGGATTTGTCGTTTCTCCAATGACAGTAACAGCAACAACAACGTACTTTGCCCTTTTTTGTGCTATGATTATTTTTCTGACAATATCACCATATAACATAACGAAACACGTGATAACCGTGTCAAAGGCATCTTTATGTTAGATGTATATCTTAGAATACTGACAAAAATAAAATGAGAATTAATCAGCAGGTCATTCTTTGACGTGTCCAGTAACAAGTAACGTGCTGAGCGTATTATTTTTCCCGCTTCTGTTCAGCTTTACAAAATTCATGTTTGATTGACAGCCATCTTAGGATAACAGCAGTTTTTTTTAGATGAGAGATGTGCCTCACTGTTTGTTCCTGTGGATATATTTTTTTTTTACGTTTTTTTCTCGTCTCTTCTCTCCTTCTAGTCTCTCTCATGTTCTTCTTCTCTTCTATTCTCCAACCTCCTCC
>NC_051406.1:21988830-21989210 GCF_015228065.2 Penaeus monodon
CCTCCCTGACTGACTTTTCTTTACCTCCTTCTTCTCTCCCTCAATTACTTCTACCCACCTTTCTCCCTACATCTCTGTCTTTTCCCTCATCCTCTCCCCTCATTTTCTTCCTCCTTCCTACCTACCTCTCTGTCTTTCACCTCCCCCTCCTCATTTTCTTCCTCTTTTTCCTCTTCCCTCCCTCCCTACCTCTCTGTCTTTTCCCTCCTCATTTTCCTCCTCCCTCGGCCCTCCCTCTTTTTCCTCTTCCCTCGGCCCTCCCTCTTTTTCCTCTTCCCTCCTCCTTCGTCCCCTTCCTCTCCCTCTGCCTCCATCCCCCGCACTCAAGCTCTCTTGCCTCGAGGCCGGAAAAAAATTCTCCGAAAGCTCTTCTCGATGCC
>NC_051406.1:21989257-21989401 GCF_015228065.2 Penaeus monodon
CCATGCCGACCTTTTCTTTTTTTCAGAAGAGAAGAGAAAGTTTTTTTTTCCATATCCATATATGTTTGTTTATCCGTGTCTTTTACTCAATGTCTGTTCCGGATCTCTCTTAATCCTGCTCTCTTTACATGGATATTTTATTCG
>NC_051406.1:21989472-21990016 GCF_015228065.2 Penaeus monodon
ACTTCCTCCCTAATACTAAGATACAGCGAGAGCCTAACTCTTAGCCTGTGCAGCAACAATTGTCCTTATTTGTGAGCATGAAGTTTGTTAAATTTGGTCTAGATGTTTGTAAACAAATGTCGTGGACTACAAGCGTATCTGAAGCTTACGACATTCCTGTTTTCTTCTTTCTTTGTGCAGCATTATCATAAACTTGACATTCCGAAAATCTGAACTGCATATTTCTCCTTTTTTCATATGTTTTATTATTCTAACCATCCACAAAGAAGATAAAGGTATAGTATATATTAGAGGCAGAAGAAGAAAAAAAGATTAAGACACGTAACCCCTGTTCACATTAGGAATTCCTGAGGCCAAACTCTCTCCGAAGTGATGAAGGTTAAGTTCTGAGTACAGAATGACTAATATAGGCTTTGTGTGTGTTTCCCCTCCGCTTCCTCTATCTCTTTCCCGCATTTTTTTCTGAGAGCGAGACTGTGAATTTACTTTTCACAAAAAAAAAAGAATAGAGGAGAAGGATAAGATGCTTTCTTGCTTTTGCTTA
>NC_051406.1:21990172-21990449 GCF_015228065.2 Penaeus monodon
TCCATTTTTTCCTCGCTCGATGCGTTCGCAGAAGAGGGATATGAATCCGTTAGTAGATGATGATGGTACGCGAACGAGGCCAAAGGCTGATGGATCGTGCTTTGTTTTGCGCTTTATGTTATTTCGGTGTTATTGTTTTCTTTCTTTCATGTTATTAAACTTGTTCATGGCGTCTTCAAGATGAATTTGTACAGTTATCATTTTGTGATGATCAGATGCTAACTCATTCACTCATATATGCTTAGATAAAGTACATTTTTGAAAATACCCACGCGCG
>NC_051406.1:21990560-21990873 GCF_015228065.2 Penaeus monodon
GATCGCTCGCTCGCTCTCTCACACGGACGGGTTGCTATCACGTCTTTCAAGTTTTCTTGAGATTCTCGAGGGAACAAAGTCCTAAATCATTTCTAACACTTGCAACATTGCTTCCCTTCCCGTTTTCTTTGTGATTGTAAAATAAGCGCCGTTTTCTTCGTTTTGAGTGTAGAAAATGGGAATTATATTTACATTTTTAGAAATTTATCTTGCATAGTTAATCGCCACTTCGATGCGACAATTTTTTATTAGTTCTTTCTTTCGACGTGCGTTTATATCCCTCGATTTTCTCGATGATTTGAATATTTTCTGT
>NC_051406.1:21991040-21991776 GCF_015228065.2 Penaeus monodon
TGCCATTTCTACGAAGGAGAGGCCAATAATGGAGGCGCGTCTCATGGGGAATCTCGGGTTATATTCCTCTTCCCTCCCCCCCTTCTCTCCCCCTCTTTCCCCTCTATCGTCTTCTCCCTCTTTCGCTTCCTCCTCCTCCTCCTGCGACTGTTCTTCCTCCGTCTCGTCTCTCGTATTCTTTCCCTCCCTCTCGCCCTTTCTCCTCCTTTGTCTTCTCTTTCCGCCTCCTTTTCCTGCTCTTCCTCCTTCCTGTCTGTCCCTTTCGACCGTTCCTACTTCCTCCTTTCCCTCCTCCTCCTCCTTCTTCCCTTCTTCAACTGTCAGTTCCTTTCCCCTCGTTTACTCTCCTCTCTTATTCTGTCTTCCATCTCTCCTTCCTCCCTTTCCTCTGTCAGAATTTTATATCTTTATCCATCCCTCTTTCCTCCTTCTCTCCTTCTGCTTCCTCCTTCCCTCTTACCTCTCTTTTCCCTCCCGTCTCCATCGTTAACTTCCTCCCCCTCCTCTCCCCATCCTTCACCCCCTTCCCCTCCTCTCTCTCCCCCTTCCCCCTCCCCCTCCACCTCCCCGCTCCACACCTTAACCCGTATCCCTCCCCCCTCCCCCTCCCCTCTCCATTCTTAACCCCATCCCCCTCCCCCACCCACCCCCTCCCCCTCCCCGCTCCACCCTCACACTCCTCACCTGACTTAACTCTGACTCACGTGATCGATTCTCACGAACGCCTTTGTAACTG
>NC_051406.1:21992290-21992691 GCF_015228065.2 Penaeus monodon
CATCACTGTTGATGTTATTATTTCCATTATTCCCATTATCAGCAATGTTTTCGCCATTACTATTTTCCCTATTAGCTCTTCTGTGTTTGTCATCGCCCTCCTCATTACGGCCACGTTGCCATCCTCATTACCATTACTAAGGAATTTTAACAGCATCATTACAATATATTTCTGGTTTGTTCATGTTTCTGGTTCTTCCCTTCATCACATTATATTTTCCTCTCTTCTATCTACCACCTCTTTCCTCCGTCCCTCCTCTCCTTTTTGTCAATCATGTCAATTATCACTTTTTCTTCCTCCTCATTTCCTTCCTCTCTTCCCCTTTCTCTCGTTTCCGTCTTTTCTTTTTCTACCTTCCTCACTTTTCCCTAAATGTTCTCTGATCTTTCACCTCCTCCCTT
>NC_051406.1:21992751-21993323 GCF_015228065.2 Penaeus monodon
TAATTCTTTATCACTCTCACTCTCTTTCTCTCTTTAGTCCTCTCATATACGCTCTCTCTCTCTCTTTCTCTCTTTATTTCTCTAATATCCGCTTTTTCTCTCTCCTTCTCTCACTCTCTCCCCATTATCCGTATACTCTTTTACTATTCTCTTTTTGCCCGAAAATTTCAACCCATCTACAAACATACATTTTCAGTCTTTTTTTCTCTCTCTTCGTTTTCGCCGAGTGAAGCATGTTACTCCCGACTTTTTCCCTACGACTAGCAAGTGAAACTTTTTCCTTCCCTACGGCGATTTTCCCCTAGTAACTTTTTTCCACCCTTGACTAGCTACAACGACTTCCTTTCCCCTACAGCGACTTTTTTCCCCTACAGCGACTTTTTCCCCCTACATCTCCCCCCTCCCACGACTATCTGTAACTTTTTTATTTCAAACAACAACTTTTTTCCCCTACAACAAGCTACCCGCCTGTATCACGCACAGGATCCGCCACGTCCGTATCCGGCCTAGGGGAAAAGAGGACCGGATTTTCCCCCAGTTTCCGGAAGCTTTGGATCTCCGGTGAGAATGAT
>NC_051406.1:21993495-21993568 GCF_015228065.2 Penaeus monodon
GATATCCGATGGTCAGTATTTATGAAAATTATAAAGGACGCTTCGAGCGACCAGGGAGCGGGGGGGGTGGGTG
>NC_051406.1:21994293-21994505 GCF_015228065.2 Penaeus monodon
TGGAGACACCTGCCAACTTCCTCCCCCCTATAATTGCCTAAGTGGTAACTCAGCGCAGAGGGGAAGTGGGGGGGGGGGTCAAGGTGGATTTTTTTCTTGTCTTCGCCATTAGTGTACAATTCACAGGCAGAGAGGATGGGAAGCGATCGCCTCTCAGCTCCCGTGACGGCGGAATGTGCCTCGTCAACTCGAATCTTGACTCGGTTTTCCTC
>NC_051406.1:21995170-21995573 GCF_015228065.2 Penaeus monodon
ATCACAGCAACAAGACCCGGAGTCCTCACTGCTAATTTGCATGCACGAAAAAAACACGCACACTTGGAGGTCATTCAGTGTGCTTGCTTTGATGAGATAATTTGCCGATTCAGCGCTGCCTCTTCTGTTCATTTATTCACATTCAAAGTCATCTTATCTGATGCATGTAATTTTGCTTGTGTGTTTGGTTTAATATGTTCTGTGCATTCTATTTGCTTCATTCGATCTGTTTTGATTTTATGTTGTATTTATCGGTTATCAGTGTGTCTCTCGTGTTCGTTTGAATAATCTCACTGTCCATCTTAGAGAGGATGGTTTTTAGGGGCGTTTCCCCAATTTTCCCCTAAAAAGAAGGGGAGGAATGAGAGAATGAGGATGAAGGAGTATGGAGGAGAGGTAAATA
>NC_051406.1:21996126-21996327 GCF_015228065.2 Penaeus monodon
TTGCAAGAAAAAATGTAAATGAAAAAGTTTCCATGCGAAATGCACACAGGAAAAAAAACATAATTGGAAACTCGGCCTATTTACCTGTCGAGTTGCCAAGTCGACTCATGTCCAGCTTTCTCCTCTCATCACACCTTGAACCTTGCCCGAAAAAGACCGGATAAATATACATATTGAATAAAAATAAAGGAGAAAGTGAGT
>NC_051406.1:21996560-21996911 GCF_015228065.2 Penaeus monodon
GTCTTCCATCACCTATCTCTCCCTAGAATCAAGCTCATTCCTTCATGTCCTCCTCCCCCCCCCCTTCCTACACACAACGACACAGTAAAAAAGAAAATAGATAAATAGAAAAATAAAAGATAAAAATACAAATAAATAAATACATTTCCGTTAGATTTTCGGCCAAGACTTCCCCGTGTGTTCTGCCGAGGAATGTGAATATGCAAATGAGCCCATTCGTAATGTGCGCTCCATTCAGACGAGGTCTTGGCACTGGGTCCCGGCGGCGCGCGGGACTCGAGCCTTGACCTTGTTCGCCGTAGAGAGCTCCCTGTGACGTCATGTGACCTTTGAATTCGGGCACGTTTTGCG
>NC_051406.1:21997270-21997335 GCF_015228065.2 Penaeus monodon
CTGGGGGAGGGGGGGGGGTAGCTGGAAAAAGGAAAAGCGGAGATAGAAAAGTTGGGAGTGATTTT
>NC_051406.1:21997740-21997889 GCF_015228065.2 Penaeus monodon
TACGCAACCGATGTCACACCCTTGGCCTTGACCCTAAACTGCTCTAAAGGTCAGCTAAGGTCGAGGGGGGGGAGGGGCCAAGAAGAAGATGCGAGCGGAGGAAACGCAGAAGTTGGGGAAGGGGAAAGACTGAAGAATGGGAGAAGAAT
>NC_051406.1:21998398-21998525 GCF_015228065.2 Penaeus monodon
CGTAAACCAACCCCAAGATTCCCCAGGAAACATTCCGATCAAAACTTTAGAAAGAAAAATCAAGAAATGTGAAAAAAAAGGCGGAAACATACATTGAGCACAATGCTGATTTCAAAAGATAGAATAA
>NC_051406.1:21998729-21998817 GCF_015228065.2 Penaeus monodon
TTCTTATGTACCATTGAACAGGATGATGAAAAACAGATAGTAAATTAAATGAGCAAAACAAAGATCCGAATAATAAGCAACCATGTTA
>NC_051406.1:21998890-21998959 GCF_015228065.2 Penaeus monodon
CGTAAAACAAGCAAACAAACAAACGCCGAAGCTCACGCGAATCTCAAATTCCCTCGCATGAATCAGTTC
>NC_051406.1:21999151-21999225 GCF_015228065.2 Penaeus monodon
GCCCCCGACTTCCCTCACCCAGATAGCCCGACAATGAAACAACAACAATAACCAAAGAGGAAGTAAGAACATGC
>NC_051406.1:22000257-22000795 GCF_015228065.2 Penaeus monodon
AAATTAATTAACAGCTTAGACTTCCGAAAGAGGATGAAGCGGGGAGGGAAGGGGGGTGGCAGACCGTTAATTGGAAGGAGGGGTAGGGGAGAGAGAGAAGAGAAGAGGAGAGAAGAGGGGGGTGGCGAGAAGGGAAGGGAGGAGAGGAGAATGGAGGAGGTAGGAAAAGGGAAGGAAGGGTAGAAAGAGAGGGATGATAAGGGGAGAAGTTTGAGAGAAGATAATGGAGAGAAAGCGAAAAAGGGGAGGAGGAAGGAAAGAAAGAGAGGGGGAGGGAAAGAGTGGGAGGGGGAGGGAAAGAAGGGGAGGGAGAAAGGGAGAGCAGGAGAGGTGAAAGGGGGGGGGGCGTTGAAGGATGTTCCCGTTAAGTTACGTTACAGCTGAAGGTGAGTCGGGACCCGCCGGTAATGATATGCAAATCAGGCACAAAGCGGATATGCCACCTCCCAACCCACCCAGATAGATACACAGACACACATACATGCAGACTTGTTCAGTTAAACATTCGCGTACACACATGCGCACAATCACAGCTACT
>NC_051406.1:22001100-22001268 GCF_015228065.2 Penaeus monodon
GTGCCAAGAGAACGGTAACTGAACGGTAAACCCAAATATGCAAAGCAGTCTGTAAACTTACCTTTTTTTTTTTTTTTGCGAATGAGGAAGTGGGAATCGACGCGAGATTTGTTTATCTTTTTTTCGATTTTCCATTTCTTTTTTCCTTTCTTATATCTTTTTTTCTTT
>NC_051406.1:22001465-22001537 GCF_015228065.2 Penaeus monodon
TCCTCACTCATCGCAGTCGAAAATATCCCCATCATCATCCGTACTAATTCCCTCCTTTTCCGTTTCTTTATT
>NC_051406.1:22001981-22002055 GCF_015228065.2 Penaeus monodon
TTGCCGCCATGTTTCCCCCTGAAAAGCCAGGAAGCGGATATTGGAAGAAAAATTATCGAGAGAAGCTGAGCTCA
>NC_051406.1:22002448-22002522 GCF_015228065.2 Penaeus monodon
CACTCTGACTTTTTCCTTCAAATTTATTCAGGGGGTTTCGTCCCTAGAAGGTCATCTGGCGTGTGAAATATGAC
>NC_051406.1:22002859-22003785 GCF_015228065.2 Penaeus monodon
TTGGGAAGAGCAAGAGAGACAAAAAGAGATGATGTAGGAAGGAGAGGAAAAAGAAACACGAGAAAGAGAAAGAGAAAGAGAAAAGCAAGTTCTAGCAACAAAAAAAAAGATATGAAAAACCATACTATCAAGGAAAAAAGAAGCGTAAAGAAAGGAACAAGATGACTAAGATAAGAATAAAAACTAAATGCTGAGAAAAAGAGACCGATAAGGAGAAGGAAGATGTTTTGAAAAAAAAAGGGGAATAGAGAAAGCGCAGAAGGAAATTACGAAAAGTGGAAGCGAAAAGGAAGATCCAGGAATATGAGACGATGGTAGTGAAAGAGGAAGAACAACAAGAAACGAAAACAAACGAAAGAGATAAAAGAAGGGAACAAATATAAAGAGAGAAAGACAAAAAGAAAGAACAAGAAAAAAAAGTTAAAACATAGAAATAGATGAATAAATAAAAAGAAGTTCGGTAACTTGAAAGGAGGGGGAGGAGGAGAAGGGGAGAAAGGGGGAGAGGGAGAAGGGGGAGGGGGAGGAGGGGAGGGGAAAGTAGGTGGGAGGGAGAGGGACCGAGAAGGGGGAAGGGGAAGGGAAGGGGGGGAAAGGGAGAGGGAGAGGGGGAGAGTGAGAGAGGGGAGAGGAAGAGAGGAGAAAGGAGGGGAGGATAGGAAGGGGGGGAGGAAGAGGTAAATGGTGGGAGGGAGGAGGGAGAAGGAGGGAAAGGGGGGAGGAGAGGGAAGGGGGGGGGTCATTCGCTTCCACTAAGTCAAAACTTCGTCTAAATGTCACGAACTCGACTTCAAAGAAAAACAAGGAAAAAAAATAAAAATCTAAAGAAAGTGTGAGGAAGGAGTAAATAAGATAAAAAGTATAAAATAGAAGAATTTTTTAAAATCGATTATATCTGTTCCTACCTGTACTTATATAAAATTAAA
>NC_051406.1:22004350-22004527 GCF_015228065.2 Penaeus monodon
CAAACGAGCAAACAAAAAACGGACGAAGCGAAGCAGGAAGAAAGCCAGAAAAGAAAATCTGGAGACTGAAAAATACATCACACGAAAAGAAAAACAACTCAATAGCAGACGATATAAAATTCCCATAAATTCCCACAGAAAAAGTGATGCCGTCTTATGGACCTTTAAGAGTTGCCA
>NC_051406.1:22005856-22005966 GCF_015228065.2 Penaeus monodon
AAATAAAAATCAAGATTAATTATATAAAAAGATTTTTTTTTAATTTAGAAAAAATGCATTATTTAGGTAAATTGGCAGATTAGTCATTTTATCTTCGTTATCTAGATGTG
>NC_051406.1:22006008-22006096 GCF_015228065.2 Penaeus monodon
TGCATGACATGGCAGAAAATCATATTTTTGCATGACTGGGTGTTTCAGGCGGTAATTATCATCAAAATCATCATGCAGGGTCATGCTA
>NC_051406.1:22006374-22006528 GCF_015228065.2 Penaeus monodon
TGAGTGTTTATATATTTATTTTTTTTCCGTGTTTTGTCGCCTGGTCGTTTGTTCCTTATTTTCATTCCATCGCTTATCTTAACAATACATACTTATACTGAGATAGAGATCAAGATGCAGAAACACACACGTAAATACACACCCACACGACGCT
>NC_051406.1:22006665-22006987 GCF_015228065.2 Penaeus monodon
GCACGCACTCGAAACGAAATTCGACACGGCCTCTCCAACCCGCTCTCTCTCTTTCTCACTCACACACAGACACACAAGAATAAGAACACATTCTCAGTCCTAAAGTCACGTGGTTTTGTTTGGGGAGAGAGGAAGGGGGGGAGGGGGTAGAGGGGGGGAGGGGGGGGGGAGGGGATTCCCCGTATCAGCTGATTGTAATAGCTTCCTCTCTCACGTGCAAGAGGGGCGTATGTGCCTCCCCCTTCCGAATTGGAGGCAAGAAAGACCTAACCCGCAAAGAGCAGATCACTCTGGTATTCTGACACTTCTCTCACTCGTGCGC
>NC_051406.1:22007364-22007550 GCF_015228065.2 Penaeus monodon
TCATAAAACCAGAGAGCACGACCGTGATCTCACACGAGGGTCAGACGCTCGAAACCAAACAAAATGACTCGGACCGCACTCTGGCGGAGGCTCTGGAGGGCCCGGGGTGCCCCTTTCATAAGGAGTTCGGCCCTTTTAAAAAAGATTATAATGGCGAACGGGGGGGGAAAAAAACCGGGGGGGAAT
>NC_051406.1:22008685-22008755 GCF_015228065.2 Penaeus monodon
GGGTCCCGGGGGGAAAAAGGGGGGGGGGCCCCGGGAAAAAAAAAAGGGGGGCCCCCCCCCCCAAAAAAAA
>NC_051406.1:22009936-22010096 GCF_015228065.2 Penaeus monodon
CCGCCATTATTTTCACGCTTTCATGACGACTTAAAGGGCAGTCTTAATGGCGTCGCTTTGTGATTAAGTTCTCCCCGAGTCTTTAATCTTCGTGAATGCGGGAAAGCGAAAGGGGGAGAGCAGGGGGGGGGGATGTCAGCGAGACAACGTTTTCCGACTA
>NC_051406.1:22010731-22010967 GCF_015228065.2 Penaeus monodon
AAATCGCTTTATTTCGTCTTTCTCATTCTGCTTATGGCTTAAGCAGCAAAGAACGGAAAGCTAAGATAAACATGGACTTGTATTTTGTCGTTTTCAGATCATTTTGGTCTCGTTCGTAAAATTGCTTTGTTGTCACAGGCGAGCGGGAGAAAATGCCAAGGCTAGCGAGAACTGAGTAAACATGGACATTAGCATGGGAAGAAACGCGAGAAATTATGCAATAGCGGAGAGGGAAG
>NC_051406.1:22011083-22011261 GCF_015228065.2 Penaeus monodon
ATAAGAGGAGACCCCACCCCACACACACACACACAGGGGAAGGAAGAAGTTGGGATAAGAGAGGAGGGGAAGCAGGGGTTGTGGAAGAGAGAGGATGGAGAGAGAGAGCCAGGCAGGAGAAGGGGGAAGAAGGGAGGGGAAGGGAGAGAAGAACGAGTAGGGAGACTACAAACAAGAC
>NC_051406.1:22011403-22011544 GCF_015228065.2 Penaeus monodon
TGAGGGGGTCAGAAGGAAACGCGAGAGAAGAAAGGGGAAAATTAGGGTGATTGGATAAGCAAAAAGGGTGAGGATGAGCGGGGTCGAAAAAAGGGGTGAGAAAGAGAAAAAGAGATTGGGGTTGACGGGGGAGAGAGATAG
>NC_051406.1:22012297-22012456 GCF_015228065.2 Penaeus monodon
AGACAGGGAATAAGGACAACAAAAAGGAAAAAAAAGAGAAGGAGCAATGAAAAGACGACCAAAACAAAATCGATCGGAAGGAAACGAGAGAAAATTTGAATTTTTTTCCCGAAAACGCGCCCAAAAACCTAAACCCCTCACAGCGTCTAGGGATCATTT
>NC_051406.1:22012581-22012684 GCF_015228065.2 Penaeus monodon
AAAAATAGAAAAAAGATCCAAAAAACAGACAAAAAGTAAAGGGAAATTAAGAAAAAGGAAAAAAGAGAAAAAAAAAGGAGAGAAAAAAAACCCCAGAGAAAAA
>NC_051406.1:22012726-22012813 GCF_015228065.2 Penaeus monodon
CCCAAAAGTGAAGGGAAAAATCCCAAAATGTTAGGATTATCAACTTTTTTGGGGCGGGGCACGGGATGTTCCCCCCAAAAGGTTTAT
>NC_051406.1:22013444-22013605 GCF_015228065.2 Penaeus monodon
AAAATTTTGGAAAGGGGATTGAAAGAAGTTAGGGCAAGAAAAAATAGCGGCCCAAAATCAAAGGAATGAAAAAAAAATAAAAAGGGGAGGAGCGGGGTGGGAAGAGAAAAACCAAAATGAACATTTGGAAGGATAAAATGGAAAGGGGGACGAAAAAAGAG
>NC_051406.1:22013668-22013865 GCF_015228065.2 Penaeus monodon
AAATTAGTTTAGATAAAATAGATGGAGGAGATAGATAGATGAAAATTAAAAAAATAGATAAAAGGGTGGGGGGGATGATAGATAGAAAGGGAGGGTGTATAATAGATAGATAGAGGGAAAAATAGAAAAGATAAAAAAGAGATAGATGTTGGGAGGATAACGTTTGGATAAAAGATGAAAAAAAATAGATAATAATG
>NC_051406.1:22014036-22014149 GCF_015228065.2 Penaeus monodon
GGGGGGGGGAGAACGGAGAACACCCATTATCATCTCTTTTCCTTTATTTACATAAACCCCGAGAGTTTTTCAGTTTGAAACCCCCTTTAAGTGCCGAGCGTATGGATTTGGGC
>NC_051406.1:22014370-22014602 GCF_015228065.2 Penaeus monodon
GTAGCATCGAAGGCACGTATCGATGTCAAAAAGATACCCCCGAGAAAAAGGCAAAGGGGGAAAAAAAGACTGAGGTCGATATATCAGGGTTCTGCAACCGACCTGCCACCGCCGGGACTGTGTATCCAAAGGCGATGCTGCAGGGAAGGTGGGGGTGGCGGGGGGAGTAGGGGAAAGGGGGCCCAAATTGGGTTTAAGCTGGACCGCTCCTTTTCCCCTCCTCTCCCTCTTT
>NC_051406.1:22014670-22015202 GCF_015228065.2 Penaeus monodon
CCCCCCCTCCCTCCACCCTCTTTTCTTTCCCTCCTCTTTTACTTCCTCCCTCTTCTCTTCCCCGAACCTCCCCCCCCAAACACCTTTTTTTTTTGTCGACCCAAAAACAAAAAACCATTTGCAAAACTCGGTTTACGGGGAATTGCCAAACTCGGGCGTTTCACCCCTGACAAAAAAACACACGAAAGAACAAAAACCCGGGAAAAAGGAAAAGGTGGCATTAAAGCCCAACACAAAGCAGAGAGGGAAAAAAGCAAAACAACACCTGCGAACGGGAAAAATCACGAACGAACCACGAGTTTACAGTCTAACATAAAAAGGGCAAAAAACGAACGAAACCCGGAAAAATTTACAACGAAAAGCATGAAAAAAAAATCTAAAAACACCCCAAAAACTCACGCACGAAAAACACGAAAAACTAAACCCAAAAAGAACACGAACAAAAACACCCAGTCCGTTTCGAACACACGAAACAAAAACTACCCAAAAGACACACTGGTCAAAATATTAACCCCACGAATTAACAATTACC
>NC_051406.1:22015230-22015507 GCF_015228065.2 Penaeus monodon
CCCCACGTAGAACGAAGGAAGCGAACCACACGGACGAAAAACCCCGAACGGCCCAAAGTTTTATCACCTCTTCCATATTCAGAGGTTACTCTACCTGACATGTCAGTTTTGAAAGGACAAAGAGGATCTTGCGCTGTCTCGGGCGTCCCCTTTCCCCTTTTTTCTCTTTTTTCTCTTTTCCTTTTTTCCGTTTTGTCGGTTTTATCTGGGTTCCCCTTTTCTTTTTTGCCCCGGGCTCTTTTTTGTGCTTAGTAAACTTTTCTTTTCATTGCCCTTT
>NC_051406.1:22015805-22016120 GCF_015228065.2 Penaeus monodon
CCATTCACACCTTTCCCTTTCCCCCTTTTTAAATTTTATTACCACGCCCTTTTTTTATCTTGTAAAAGGAAATAAACCGGGAGCGCTTTGGGGGTTCATAAAGCTTTTGGGGACCCTTTTACCTAATTCCCGCTAAATTTTACCCTTTCCCCCCATTAGCTCTCTCTCATTTTAAACAAGTTCGCTTGGGGAAGGGGGGGGGGGAAATTTGGGGTCCCCGCTACGACGTGCGAAGTATATAAATATTTTTCAAGCGTTTGTCTTTTTTTTTTGTATGTGTGAGGGTTGTCGTTAGGTGTGTGGGATACGAACGAA
>NC_051406.1:22016157-22016256 GCF_015228065.2 Penaeus monodon
ATACATCTGCTGTTGAATCTTATGTGTTTTCTTTATATAAATACATGTGCATGACTTGTTGTGTAAATTATATCTAGTGAAAAGTAGTGATTGCATTGC
>NC_051406.1:22016897-22017185 GCF_015228065.2 Penaeus monodon
ATAAATATATTTGGGTGTGGGTGTTTTGGTTGTTGGGGGTGTTTAAATCATTTTATATATATTTAAAAATTAATTAAAAAACCCCTTTTAATATAATAATTATAATTTAATAATTTTTATATTATATATATAATTTTTTTAAAATTTTTTGAATTTTTATATATTAAATAAAATTTTTATATATATATTTTGGATATATATTATAAAATTTTAAAAATAATATATAAATTTAAATTATTATAATAATTTAAACCCCCCCACCCACCCACCACATTTTTAAAAATATTT
>NC_051406.1:22017233-22017444 GCF_015228065.2 Penaeus monodon
TATCTATTTTTAAAAATAATTTTATATATTTAAAAATTTCTTTTTAAATAATATTATTAAAAATAATATATATATATATTATTATTTTATTTATATTAAAATTTGTTTTTTTTTTAATAATATATATTTTATTTTTTATATTATTTATAAAATTTTTTTTATATAAAAAAATTATAACAAAATTACATACTCCACCCCAAAACACCGCACA
>NC_051406.1:22017568-22018035 GCF_015228065.2 Penaeus monodon
GGCCACCCTCGTAGATATGCAGCCTCCTACTAAACCTAATCCACAAAAAGAGAGAGGGCGAGAGCTAAATTTAGCTCAGCGATGGAACAAGAATGAATAAGAACAATGAAATAAGCACGAGGCACGTAACCCGCTCTGCCGACTCGTATTAGGTTGCGACAAACCACGTGACTTGGCATGCTCGACGCAATCCCGGGATTTGGCTCTCATTATCTTTCGACTTTGACGAATAATAAAGCATAAAATGGGACGGGATACGATGGAACGTTTATAAAAAGAGAGATCAGACGATAGCAAATCCGTTATGCAAAGGAATCCCGCGTATATTTCACGATTCGCCAGAAACAAAGGACTGTCGCTTCGCATGTGAGGAAAATGGCGTGCTAACCGCCTATTTCACCGCGAAGACGGAGCAATAAAATACAATATTTACTGCACACTTGCATTATGTCTTGGAATATGCTAGA
>NC_051406.1:22018052-22018215 GCF_015228065.2 Penaeus monodon
ATATACCTTTGATAATTTTATGTGCTGTGTGGTATCAAATTAACGTTGGATCATACGTGGACAAAGGTTCTCGTGCCAGATTATTTAAACTGACGGCGAGGGAATATGTTTTTCTTTGGTTGTGTTTCATGTGTAGTTCGCGGAGACTGGTTAAATAATGGGA
>NC_051406.1:22018338-22018435 GCF_015228065.2 Penaeus monodon
AAAAATTTTAGGTAGAATATTCCCCAAAGGAAGAAATATTAATAATAAAAATATATATTAATAATATATATAAATTAATATATAAAAAAATAAGGGA
>NC_051406.1:22018561-22018633 GCF_015228065.2 Penaeus monodon
GAACGAAAAGGGCCCAAAACCCAAAGGGAAGAAAAGGTAAACAAATGAGAAAACAGGAAAATCAAAGCTAAT
>NC_051406.1:22018757-22018953 GCF_015228065.2 Penaeus monodon
CACGGCAACTTGCCTGCCCTGAACCGACCATCAGTGAGTCACAAATGCCCTTTGGCGAGCGTTGTCATGCGGTCATGCAGCGGCCCAGTGCATGTGCTTCCGGCAAAGCTTTTCAAAAATAACTTTGCCCATTCTGAACACGAAGACGCACATCCGTACAGCTGGAGACAGAGACGTAAACACGCAAGCGTATAAA
>NC_051406.1:22020604-22020745 GCF_015228065.2 Penaeus monodon
CCTTCGAAAGGAGAGGCGCCTGTGACGTTCGCATGTGGAATCCGCGTGAATCCGGAAGGTCTTTCCCTCACGTACACGAACGCGAAATCAATGATCGTTGCGCAGTCGTCGCTCTCATCTCATTTCTCTCGTAATTTGACT
>NC_051406.1:22020901-22021099 GCF_015228065.2 Penaeus monodon
CACAATCCGGTTACTTAAAAAAAACAAAAGACGTAACCCACAATGTTGTGAATACCCCCCCCCTCTCTCTTTCCCTCCCCTACCCCATACCCTGGCCCCTAACGTTCCTAAGGATCACCATAAGAGCTGAAATACGTGCTTCTGGCGCGGGAAATTGGCCCTTATCGGTATCATTTGCCTACTTGAACCCTGTCTGCA
>NC_051406.1:22021306-22021566 GCF_015228065.2 Penaeus monodon
CAGATTATCAAGTTATCACTCCAATCATCATTAAAATTGTTTACGTAAAAAAGGTATATCATCGGAGCTACGATTAGACTTATCAGGTTATCTTCACGCTTATCTAGTAACGTATGCAAATGAAACGTCAGTCATCTGTTATCTGGTTATTTCTTATCCGTCGCTGTTCATGTTGCTTCACACTCACAAAAAAGAGAAAAAAAATTGTGATGATAAAAGATATCTTATATTATGGTGTTACAGTTACTGGTGTTACAAAT
>NC_051406.1:22022084-22022191 GCF_015228065.2 Penaeus monodon
CGTTATTAAATCCCTAATGACCAGCGCAATCAACACCCCGCGAGTGAGAGGTGATTAGGGGGGCATTAAAGCTATAAATACAAGATTACTTAATGCAGATGGCTGTG
>NC_051406.1:22026796-22026974 GCF_015228065.2 Penaeus monodon
TTCAGAAAGTGTCGGTCACTAGCATAGCAGTATCTCCATCCTAATAGGTAAACTCATGGCCCTGATTCCCTAGTGCGATACCGCGTGTGATCCTTTTGAAAGCGAAGTAACACAAAGTTATTTCCTCATTATGTTATATGATATGGTGCTAGTAGTGGTATGTAGAGGTAAAGATGGC
>NC_051406.1:22027132-22027226 GCF_015228065.2 Penaeus monodon
CAAGGCGCTCAGGCCCTGTGCCGGGCGGCCGAGACGCGGGGGGAGCTTGAAAGCGAAGAACAGCAAAGTTATGTTCCCGCATTGCTCTGCATTG
>NC_051406.1:22028324-22028433 GCF_015228065.2 Penaeus monodon
ATTTTTAACCTCCTTTTTTTTCTTAATACTCCTATGTTCCTAAGACGCTGCGTCAGGTGCCAGAGAAGTTGGTCGTGTTTTCTTGAGAAGTCTTGACAAAGGCGAGTTA
>NC_051406.1:22028487-22028586 GCF_015228065.2 Penaeus monodon
GCGGAAGTAAGGGTAATATGGATGAAGGGGACGGTCCTTATTTGCTTTCTCTTTCGATCCATTTGTGTGTGTGAGAGAGAGATGGGTAGATAGATAGAC
>NC_051406.1:22028868-22028952 GCF_015228065.2 Penaeus monodon
ATGTTTGAGAGCGAGTGTGTGCGTTTGCGATCTCTTTGGCGACTGTCCCTAAAGGGCGTCCTTCACAACACCTACGGGCGAACC
>NC_051406.1:22030019-22030866 GCF_015228065.2 Penaeus monodon
AACTAACACCTCTTAGAAAAAAAAAATTATTGGAAAGTGAACAAAAAAAAACAGAAAAATACACCACATCGACAGCAACAGATCCTCATCATAGGCAGAGAGTCCCAACAGCAACAGATCCTCATCATAGGCGATCCCACACAAAATCCTCTCATAGCAGATTCCTCCTGCACGTCCTCATCTCACCCCACATCACGTCCTCTCATAGCGCCCCAACCTCGATCTCATCATCGTCCCGACCCTCCTCTCTGCGACCCCACACAATCCCCCCATCTCCAACCACCACTCCTCTCCTCAGCAAGCACCCGACAGCAACTCCCATCATAGGCCCCCCCCGATCCTCATCTCGGTCCCGACAGCACTCCTCATCATATGCGGCCCCAACCCTTCCCACATCAATCCCCCGACAGCACTCCTCTCATAAAACCCAAACCATCACTCCCTCATAGCCCAAGAGTCCCCCAACAACCCTCTTAGCAAAACAGAAAATTCATTGGCAGAAAACCAACAGCAACAGAACAAAAATCACCACAATCCCATCCGGCCCCACAGCAACAGATCCTCATCATAGGCAGAGAGTCCCGACAGCAACAGATCCTCATCATAGGCAGAGAGCCCCAACAGCAACAGATCCTCATCATAGGCAGAGAGTCCCAACAGCAACAGATCCTCATCATAGGCAGAGAGCCCCAACAGCAACAGATCCTCACCATAGGCAGAGAGTCCCAACAGCCCTTTGCCATGCAGCTTCCTACGACTCGCGCCTGTCACCGAGAAATAAATGTCAATGCATTTTCTCCTGCCTGTCTTCTCCTGCTGGATTGGCGCGCCGGTTACTGTTACTGCT
>NC_051406.1:22031439-22031667 GCF_015228065.2 Penaeus monodon
GAATTCCAGCAGATTCATCTGTTGTTGCAGTTGTTGCCAATGCCGCTTGCAAGATCAATAAAAGCAATTCCAATAAAGACATTTTTTCTTGGAAGAAACTGATAAAACGCCATTTTTCTTAGACGGTCCGACGCTTTTTTGGGGTTATTTTCATTTTTTTCCCCTTTTATTCTCTTTTATTTATATTTCTTCTTCCGGGAATTGTTGCATGCATTGATTTTCAATATT
>NC_051406.1:22032252-22032532 GCF_015228065.2 Penaeus monodon
CCTATAACTTTCGCCGCCGTTTTTTTTCGCTCTTGTTTTTCTTTAACGGAATCGCGTTTCTGTGATTTGTATTATGACGTCATCGACCTTCCCACGTGTCTCGAGCGGCGCCGTTTCCGGAATCTTAATGTGACGATGCTTATAAGAATACGAAGCTTATTTGGTCACTTGTTAGAATACGTTTTTGGATACGCATTTGAATACTTACTTGGTTACTTATTAGAAGTAGATAACGAAGCAAAAGGAGTGGGGGTAAATGCACATACGCTCAAACATTCGT
>NC_051406.1:22032782-22033396 GCF_015228065.2 Penaeus monodon
TAAAAATATGTGTGCTTATACAAGACAACTAACAAACATTCCCTACAATTGCCAAAATCTGATATCGAAAACTAAACAACAAACGCAAGAAAAAAAAATCTAAGAATACAAGATAAAACAAGAAGACAAACAAAAAAGCAAAGATTGCTTAGTCTATTGCAATCGCTGTTGCCGTTAGCAGCAGCGCGGGGGAGGGGGGGGGGTGAAGGAGCCCAGGGTTGGGGGTGGGGGAGAATAAGAGGTGGGAGGTGGGGGAGGGTAAGGGAGTGGGGAGGTGGGGGAGGGTGAAGGGGGGAAGGGGAGGGAGTATAAGGGAGGTGGGGGGAGGGGATGAGGGGTTGGGGAGGGGGAGGGAGAATAAGGGAGGTGGGGGGGAGAGGAAGAAGGGTTGGGGAGGGGGAGGTGTTTAAGGGAGGTGGGGGGGAGGGGGAAGCTCTACCGGTAGGCTCGGCAGGCGGTTCGGACCGGTTCTCGCGAGTGGGTCGAACCAGTGGCGGTTGTGACGCCTGGCGAGGCTTTGCGCCCGACACGAGGTTCGCTGCCAGTCGCCGGCGACCTGCTCGCCATTTGGCTTATGCTCTGACGGCTATTTTGTCTGTCGGTCTTTCTGTGTT
>NC_051406.1:22033748-22034114 GCF_015228065.2 Penaeus monodon
AGAGATGGGGAGTGAGGATGAGAAAAGGGAAGGAAAGAGGTAAGACGGGAAGGAGAGATGGTGAAGGAGAATAGAGAGGGAAAGAAAGAGGAAGACAGAGAAAGAGGAGACAGAAAAGGAGGATAAGAAAGAAGAAACAGATAACAACGGAAGAGAGAGGGTGAGGAGAGAGAAGGAGAGAGAGGAGGGAGGGGAGGAGGAGGGGAGGAAGGAGAGAGTTGAAGAGATAAGGGAAAGATAGGGGGAAGAGGAGGAGAGGGGGGAGAGTTGGAGAAGAGAGAAGGGGAGGGTAGAGGGAAAGGGAGATTGTTGGAGGAGAGAGAGACAAGGAAACGGCCGATTATCGACACTTATCTTTTGTTCAGT
>NC_051406.1:22034583-22034698 GCF_015228065.2 Penaeus monodon
CCATTGTTTTTTTTCCTTTTGGTAAGTGGTTAATTAATTAAGTTTGTTGTCTTTCACTCTCCGTCTCTGTCTCGATCCGTTCTCCTCCATCTTTTTTTTCTCTTTCTCCCTTAAC
>NC_051406.1:22036173-22036270 GCF_015228065.2 Penaeus monodon
TTATTAAAGAGAGGAGATTATTGGCGAGGGGGGGGGGGCCATGCTAGCGTCCGTGCGGCGTGTGGTGGGCGCGTGGGTTCGAGGAAGAGGTGTGGAA
>NC_051406.1:22036290-22036619 GCF_015228065.2 Penaeus monodon
CGATGTGGAAGGATATGCGTGCGAGCGAGGCCCTAAGAGGAGGTGTGCTGTTGATGTTGTGATGGTGTTGTGATTGTTTTTGTGTGTGATGTTGGGGAGGGGGGGGGCGCAGGGGGGGAGGGAGGTGTAGAGGAGGGTTGGGAGAAGGGGGGAGGAAGGTGCCTGGAGGAGGGTTGCGAGGGGCGAGGGGTCAAGGAAGGAGGTTTTGTAGGTGTAACGGGCAGTGGGGGGGGGGGCGTCGTGGTGGGGGCGGCCGCGTGGTCGAGGAGGAGGTTGTTGATGTTTGGGGGGGGGGAGGCGTTGCCGAGGTCAAGGAGGAGGTGTTGTAA
>NC_051406.1:22036653-22036728 GCF_015228065.2 Penaeus monodon
TTTGGAGGGTAGTGATGTTTGTGAGATTGCTTAGGGGGGGAGGGTGTCAGCCCGAGGGTCTGCGTTGCGAGGTTT
>NC_051406.1:22036776-22037113 GCF_015228065.2 Penaeus monodon
TTTGCGTTGCTGCGATTGTTTGAGGGTGTGCCGTTTTGCGATGCGCTTGTGCCTGTGGTGCGAGTTGCCTGTATTTGCGAGGTGTTGCGAGGGTTCCAAGGAGGTTGCGAAGGGTGTGTTGTTGTGCGGTGCGAGGTCCAGGAGGAGGTGTGTGTGTTTTTTTTGTAAGGGCCGGGGTGGGGGGGGGGCGGGGCCCGTGGACAGTGGTTCGAGGAGGAGGTGTGATGCTTAGGGGGGGGAGGGTGCGAGGTCAAGGAGGAGGTGCAAGGGCCGAGGGGAAGGTTCAGGGGAAGGTATGAGGGCAGGAAGGGCGGTGGCGGAGGAGGCTCGGCTGAGG
>NC_051406.1:22038307-22038762 GCF_015228065.2 Penaeus monodon
TGTTATCAAATGTGTTATTAGCAGCTTTATCATCACTACCTTGACGCTACATATTGCTTGTTGCCACATCATCATTATCATCATATTTTTTTTGTATTTGATGTCTTTAATTTACTTATCTTTATCATCTCTTGCGATCTTCTGCACCATCGGCATAATAATAACAATAAAATATACTCAACTTTTAGTGTTTTAATATTTTTCAGATTAAGTCGAAAATCGAGTGTCGGAACACCATAAGTACCGGGGAAACGAACACCTTAGAAAACGAGGAAGCGAACGTCATAGAAAACGAGGAAGCGAGAGTCATAGAAAACGAGGAAGCGAACGTCATAGAAAACGCGACGTGTTTGACAGTGGAAGAAAAATGGGAAAAAGGAAGTTACCATTGAGGAGAAACGATTATTTTATTCATTCAAATATCACATGAACAGGTAAAAGCAATTGATACGATC
>NC_051406.1:22039820-22039966 GCF_015228065.2 Penaeus monodon
CACCCAACAATGACGACGAGGCATTGAATTAAATAAATGAAAATGAAAATATAAAGCAGACACACACACAAATGAATGACAAACAAACTCAGACCGAGTAAACATACAGTTGTTGATAGAATTGCAAGGATCAACACGCGGTGACG
>NC_051406.1:22039996-22040303 GCF_015228065.2 Penaeus monodon
GTCAGTGTGAGAAGTTGCAAGTGTTCGCAATATGACATAATTAGCTACGGAAGAACAGATGACCAGGGGGGGGGGAGGGGGAACAAAAGCAAATAAAAGATAAATGTGGGAACAGAGAAAGCGATGCTTAACAATCAGGAATGAATATATTTATCGAGAAAGTTCGAATTAGGAGTGAGAATAGGAGAGGGAAAATCTTGAATTATTTTTCGTATCCATCTACACTTGCGAGCATGTATCGTGGATGTACTGTGTGCCTGTCTAGAATTTTAATGAGTGGACCTACACGTACACGAACACATTTGCA
>NC_051406.1:22042341-22042787 GCF_015228065.2 Penaeus monodon
TAAATATACCAAGGAAAATATCGTTCTTGGCAAAGGCGAAAACAGATGCTCACACACCTCCCGCTACATTTACGTTTACCTACGTGTAAATAATGTTTACGTGAGCGCGGCCGCGCACACCTCTCATGCTCGGAAATACTTGCGCCAAAACAGCCACTGTCGCCTCTCGTTGCCTGATATTGCACAAAACCCCAAGGACGTAGGCCAACGTGTTGCCTCCGTGGTGACGTCATCGCCAGTACGTCATGATGGAAAAAAAACTTTACGTCATCACTCGGCATTCATTACGTCATAGTGTCGATGCTCTTTTGTCTTATCTTTCCTACTTCAAGATGGTTGTGTGTCATCTCACGTTTCCAAAAAGCGGCGTTAGAGAGAGAGAAAAAAGGAAGACACTGGTGGTTACGTAAAGTAGGACATGACTAATCACAAACTAAAAATATGTC
>NC_051406.1:22042993-22043194 GCF_015228065.2 Penaeus monodon
GCAACAACAACAACAAATAATCTTTTATTCTTTACCCTTTCTCTTTTCCCTTTCTTTCTAAATCTCCCCCTTTTTTGTATTATTTTGCCAGCCTGTTAACGCTAACCTAAACAGCTGTTCAGTCATCCGCTTGTTGTTCATATTTGCATATCTATTTTTAGGGCTCGATGCAAATCCACTCAGACTCGAATGCAACTGACG
>NC_051406.1:22045280-22045422 GCF_015228065.2 Penaeus monodon
CTTTCATTTTTATCTTCGCCGAAAAAGAAACGCATCTTAAAGTTTCGCGGGAGTTTTGACGTTAGAAATTTCTCTGTCTATTTTTTGTCTCTTAATATTTCTTAAGTGAATAAAATACATTAGGTACTTCATCCAAGAGAGG
>NC_051406.1:22045853-22046141 GCF_015228065.2 Penaeus monodon
TTGCGAAGAAACTCCCAAAGACATCCAGGTAATGAAGGTGTCTGTTAATTAGGCAAGGGAGTAATTGCCCTAATCTGGACTTACTTAGATTATGTCATTAAGGTAATAGTTAAAGACGGGGCAGATGTTGCTAATTAATGTCTTGCAGGATCGTCTTTTGTGATAATTTTCTCTTGTCCTTTTTTTCTCCACTTTTTTTCTCTCTCTCTTCAGTCCTTATTTATTTACCTGTTTGTTATTATCTTTCTTACATTTATCTTTCTGCCCCTGTCGTTGTCTCTGTCTGCT
>NC_051406.1:22046665-22046979 GCF_015228065.2 Penaeus monodon
AACATAAATCAATTCGGTTCTAAGAAATCGGTCAACATCACTCCAGCTTCAAAAAATATTCTAATTACAACTGGTTCTCTTCTGGAAAATACTAATTCACTTTTTTCTCTCTCGTTTTGTCTGGAAATTTGTTAAGAAAAACAGAGAGAAGTTTTGTTCTTTGTCTATGTCTGCTCCTCTCTTCTTCCTTTTCTCTTCCTCTCCATCTCCTCTTATCTTATCCTCTTTTTACCCTTCATCTTTCTTCCTCCTCCCCCATCTCTCGAATATTTCAGCTTTTCCAATTATGTTTTTATGTGTGTCTCTATCTCTAG
>NC_051406.1:22050356-22050640 GCF_015228065.2 Penaeus monodon
TCTTCGGGAACGAATCCACTCATTTACGGCTGTTCCGTCTCCGCTCTCCCTGTCCTTCTGGCCGCCGCTCACGCCAGCCCGTGCCGTCAGCACAGCGCACCAGGGGCAGCGGGAGCGCCATTCGGAGACGGCGAGTCAGATGCTTTCAGCCGAGGGTCCACGCGTCCGAGCGCGCTGGCTGAGAGTGCGAGTCCGCGCCTCGTCTCCACGTGTCGCGAGATGGCCTGGATGCTGCAGTGGATGCTGTTACTTTTTCTGCGCTTGTATTATCGCGTGTGATTATG
>NC_051406.1:22050958-22051195 GCF_015228065.2 Penaeus monodon
AGCCATTTCGGCCTACACCCATCTACGCAGGAGGCAACACGCATCCAACAGCAAACGAAAAAGGAAAGAAAAAATATTAAAACAACATCCCATCTATCAAGACAGGCGGCGTCAGGAAGGGAACAAAAACGGCAAAAACAATAACAACAAAAACGATGGGAGTTAAAGCCACAGATGAAAGGCTCAAAGGATTTTTTTTTCTTAGGGTTTGCTATCAGACAACTTCGACCGCTGGGG
>NC_051406.1:22052243-22052533 GCF_015228065.2 Penaeus monodon
CGAACAACGAGAGATAAGCAAGCCGACCGTTCGCTGGCGGTGCGCTTTACGACAGGCTGTTGTCGTTACGATTACGAGAAGTGGGTTGCGTTGTTGCCAAACTGTGCCGGATCCGGTGGGCGGCGTTGCGAACTAGATCCAGGTATGTTTGTAAGAGTTCGCCGCCAGTTTCCGAGACAGTGTTACCTCCTCGGGGATGGATGCCCCCCCCCCCCACCTCCCCAGATCCATTGAGCTGTCATTAATGGTGTCGATGGTGTGTGTGGGGTGTCTGCGTTAAAATAAGGGGA
>NC_051406.1:22052653-22052768 GCF_015228065.2 Penaeus monodon
TGCAATTTTCTCTTGCAGTAAAAATTGCTACGTTCGAGTGGTCAATTTTTTTTTCATGCCGTGAGAGTCGGTCGTTTATAGTACTAAAACTGAGACATCGAACGGATGTAAACGT
>NC_051406.1:22052929-22053059 GCF_015228065.2 Penaeus monodon
GGTGGTGGGTTTTGTTTGTAAAAAAAGTTAAAATTGTTGTTTTGTTTGGGTTAGCGGCGGGGGGGGGATCCGAAAAAAAACGACTCGAAAAAGGAAACAGTTTAAATTTGGGCCTAAAAAGTCAGAAGAT
>NC_051406.1:22053295-22053363 GCF_015228065.2 Penaeus monodon
CCCTTTTTGAGAAAAGGGAAGGGGGGGATATTTTAAAGGGGGGGAATTTTTCCCCAACTTTTTGCCCA
>NC_051406.1:22053403-22053978 GCF_015228065.2 Penaeus monodon
CAGAGGGTTGTTGGGATTCGCATTTTTTGGGAAAATTTCGCAATCGGGTTTTTTGCTGTCGCTGGGTTTTGGAATCGCATGGGTCTGTTTATAGTTACAAATGAGTCGAAGATAACTGGGTGGGGGGGATGGTCGGGTTGGTGGGATAAAATCGGTGGGGGTTGGTGTTGATGGGTGTGTTGGATTGGTGCCTGGTGTTGTGTTGGTGATTTGTGTGTGGGTGTGTGTGATGGTGTGTTGGGAGATTGTGTCAGTCGGGTTGTGTTGGTGTTTGCCATCGGTTGTGTTGGGTTTGCCATGGGTGTTGGACGTTTGGACGCCGGTAGTGTGGAAGATCTCATCGATTTGTTGTTGAGATTTGCGCCATCGAAAGTAGGAAGATTAGCCAACGAAAGGCAATTTCGGCCAATCGGGTTGTGTTAGATTACGCATCTGGCTATTAAGTGTCATTGATAGATAAAAAACTACAATCGGGTTGTGTGGAGAATGAAATCGGAGTGTGTGGAGATGTTGCCATGGTGTGTGAGATTCCAACGAGATAATTCGCGAGATGATCATTTGTTGGAGAGTCGACG
>NC_051406.1:22054039-22054482 GCF_015228065.2 Penaeus monodon
CGAGGAAGAGAGAAAGAAGAAGAGAACGAATTAATAGATTAAGAACAATAGAAGAAAGAGAAGGAAAGGATAATAAAGACAGGAGAAAATTATAAGTATTCATATAGACTTGATCAGAACAGAGAAGAGGGAGAGAGTCTCAAGAACCGATGCAGGCTTATGCGAATGCGAGGTGGACTTGGTCTCGAGGGGTGTTTGGTCGCTCTCGCGTGGTTAGATGATGGGAGGTTGAGAGATCTCAAGGTGGAGAGAGGTGCGTCATCGGAGTGTTGGAGATTCAGCAGGAGTGAGGATGATAGCCATCGGTGAGGTTGGAGATGCGCATGGGAGGTAGTTGGAGATTGCCTCGGAGTGTGTGGAGATGAGATGCATCGGGTGTAGAGTGCGTAGGGAGTGGGAGGATTCCATGGGTTGTGTGGAGACCGCCAGGAGTGTTGGAAGAC
>NC_051406.1:22054667-22054832 GCF_015228065.2 Penaeus monodon
AAAAAAAACAGCGCAGGGAGAAAAAGGTAAGAAACGGTGACGTCATTATCACGGCGCCGGGAAGTTCAAACGCGTTTTTCCGCTGCATTCCAAACATACCTCGGGATACACCAAACAAACTGTACACGCTATATGCTCTGGTCCCGAACACAAACAAAGACTGTT
>NC_051406.1:22055516-22055676 GCF_015228065.2 Penaeus monodon
ACCCCCCCCCCCCCACTATCATAACAAACACTCAGGTTAAGATAAATGACGGGTAATTAAGTCTATTGAAGCTGCAATACGCGTAGTTAGACGAAAGGAAACGTTGCAAGTTGCAGTGGGGTTGATCAACATCACGTGATCTCGAATCATGCAATGGGAT
>NC_051406.1:22056048-22056177 GCF_015228065.2 Penaeus monodon
GAGATGGTGTTGGGCGTGGGAAGGCATGTGACGCAATAGTGACGGATGAGAAGATGGAATTGGGTACAAGAGGATAAAGATTGGAGCAGTAAAGTGGATAAATATATATATTTTTTCTTGGTTAAGATG
>NC_051406.1:22056432-22056552 GCF_015228065.2 Penaeus monodon
CCTGGTAAGCGATAGCCAATATTACTTACCAATTCCTGCGAGTTTAAGCAGCCTGGAGGAAAAGTCTAAGGGGTCCACACGCCAGGCTTCACTAGCAAACTTTCCTATCGAAGATAATCT
>NC_051406.1:22056832-22057606 GCF_015228065.2 Penaeus monodon
TTCTGAGTATGCCTGGTAGCTAACATCACACGATCAAGCAAATCTGCGATTAACGATATAATGCCTCCTGTTTAATGGTCTATAACTGGTTATAAGTAACATCTGGCAACACTGCATCTGTGAAGGAGAAGCATCTGTTGACAAGAATAAGACCTGCTGAGTGAGTATTAAGACACCTGACGGGAGAACGAGGAACTATCAAACACACCTGGCGGCAAACGCAAGAACTAAAGCTTTCCATTCATGATTTTCGGTTCGTTGGTTGAATTATGGATAATAAAACTACTTAGGGAACAGACAAGAATGTAGCAAACTAGACTGACAATTACCTTATTTTTAACAAATGATATATTAACCTAGTGCAATAAATTTATATATTATATATTTAGGCAAGGAATAATAGCAGAGACATCTATTAGTTCGGGAGAAACGGATCGTACCGAATGAGAGACACCTGGCGGCAAATCAAGGAACTAATCCCTTTATGTGATTTTGGAAGGGAAAGCAAAATTATAGTATGATTGATGACGATCCACAATGACGGGTCGATAAATAAAATTCCATCAGGCTTTGTGAAAATTAATTATGACAACCAAACCATGCAGTCGTAATTAGCTTTGAAATTAATAACACTGGATTCTGAGTGTGACTCTGAATGAGTTCAGGCTACTCGTAAAGGTAAACGCGCGCGCGCGCGTGTGTATGTGTGGGAGGGTGGGGGTAGAGAAAGAAAGGGAATGGCGAGAGGCAGATTACTACTGTGTACAAGGGTCC
>NC_051406.1:22057636-22057744 GCF_015228065.2 Penaeus monodon
CACACACACGCACATATCACAGGGCCTCTGCTGTTCCAGTTAAACTCATAGGAAAGGCTTCTTTAGCATCATCAATAGCCTTGTTCCGGGAGATTAGCAGCGATGGAC
>NC_051406.1:22058275-22058393 GCF_015228065.2 Penaeus monodon
TTAACAGGACAATTTTCATCTCGCCCATTCACCGCGGGACTTGTTCCTTCCTTCCCACTTTCACTTGAATCATTCGAAGTTATAACAGAGAAGGAAAAAAACACGAGGAAGTTCATGC
>NC_051406.1:22058494-22058616 GCF_015228065.2 Penaeus monodon
TTTTTTTTACGAGCCGTTTTTTTATTTAGATTTATAGATTTGTCAGAGGGGAAAGAAAAAAGAAAAAGAAGAGGGGGGAGGGAAGGAGGAGGGAGGGGGAAGAAGGGGAGGGAAGAGGGAGA
>NC_051406.1:22058636-22058780 GCF_015228065.2 Penaeus monodon
GAGGAGGGAGAGGAAAAAGAAGGAAAGACAGGGGAGGGAGAGAGGAGAGGAGAGTAGCAGAGAAAAAAGATGGGGGGGAAGAGGGGGGAGGAAAAAGAAATAGAAAAAAAAGAAAGAGGGGGGGGGAGGGAGGGGAGAGGACCG
>NC_051406.1:22060596-22061032 GCF_015228065.2 Penaeus monodon
AAGTTAGAAAGGTTTGTTTGTGTAGAAAAAGAAAAGTGTTTTTGATGAAATGAAGAATAGGGGGATAAGAGACAGGAGAAAAAAAATGATATGAATGAAAAGAATAGGGAAGAAAAGAGAGAAAAAAGAGAGAAAAGGGGAAAGGAACGAGGAAAGGATGAGGTGAGGGGAAGAAGATAGGAGGGGGGAAAAGAGAGGTTAGGGGATGGTGAAGGAAAAGGGAAGAGGGACGGGAAGTAAGAGAAGAGGAGAGGGAGAAGAGAAGAGAAGAGGGGCTCGAGGTAGAGGAGAAAGAAGAGGTGAAAAAGAGGGGAAGCAGAGGCGAAGAGGAAGAAAGGGAAAGGCACAAAGAAGAAAAGGTTGACTTTGCAATGAAAGGAAAAGAATAAGGAAAGAATAAGAATGAATGAAGGAATAGTACGAATAATAGGGAAAG
>NC_051406.1:22061141-22061555 GCF_015228065.2 Penaeus monodon
GTGGAGGGGGGGGAATGGGGGAGGAAAAAACATGCCTGCCCGTTCTAAGGTAGAAAGCTTAGATAGGAAAGCAGAGCAGTAGAAAGAAAGGAAAGCAAGAGAGGGGAGTGATGAGAGGAGAGAGATAGGGAAGCAGGAGAGGGGAGAGGGGCGAGAAGGGGAAAGGCGACAAGATAAAGGAGGAAAGCGGGGGGGGGACGAAGGAGGGGTAGGGGGAAAGGGAGGGGGAGGAGGGAGAAGAAAAGGGAGAGGAGAGAGGCGAGGGAGACGAGGAAGGAGGGGGGAGAGAGAGGGAGGACGAAAACGATAGAAGAGGGAGAGGGGGATGCTCCAAGGGGCGATAAAAGAGATTCAAAGATAAGGATGATTTTTTGGCTGCGGGCATTTTCCACGAGCTTCTATCCTCCAGTTGGC
>NC_051406.1:22061583-22061659 GCF_015228065.2 Penaeus monodon
ACCGCTTGCTTTTCGCTCTCGTTTTATCCTCGGTTTGGCGTTTATTCATGTCTTTCTTTCAATAGTTTCCATTTAT
>NC_051406.1:22062162-22062405 GCF_015228065.2 Penaeus monodon
CTCGCTTATCCCTCTCTTTCTTACCGCTCTCTCTGTTCAGTCTGTCTCTCCTCCTTACTCTATTTCTCTCTCTCTCCGTCTCTCCATCTCTCTCTTCTCCTCTCTCACTTCACTCCTTTTCTCACTCATTCTCCCCTTTCCTTCTTCCCTTTCTTCATTTCTCTTATCCACCCTTCACCCTCTTATCTGTATCTTAAGTATCGTAAGTCTTCTTCATAAATTCCAACTAACTTTGTCTTTCAT
>NC_051406.1:22062465-22062565 GCF_015228065.2 Penaeus monodon
ATTTTTTTTTGTCTTTTATGTATACAAAAACAAAGAACTTTAATAAACATTCTCGCAATTCTTGGAGTTTAGGAACACATATGCCCCTTTCGCACTGAGG
>NC_051406.1:22062927-22063277 GCF_015228065.2 Penaeus monodon
CAATTTACTTTGCTTCCTCGTGTGTACGGCTCCCCTCCTCCCCCACTCTCCTCCCTCCTCCTCCCTTCCTACCTCCTCCTCCCCTCTCTCCTACCTCCTCTTCCCCTCCTGCCTCCCTCCTCTTACCCTCTCTCCTACCTCCTCCCCTTCCTGCACCCCTTCCTCTCCCCTCCCCCTACAGTGCTACACCATTCTTACTCCCCTCCTCCCCTCCCCTCCCCCCTCCTCCCCCATCCATCCAAGCCACGTGACTGTCTTTCCAGATGTGATCGTTCGCCGTCATCTTCTTTTCTTTTCACTCAATCGTAATCTTGCTGTAAGCTCTTATCATCGAGTTATGGGCGGATGTC
>NC_051406.1:22066460-22066591 GCF_015228065.2 Penaeus monodon
AAAATATATATAATAAGAAATATGAAAAAAGGACAGAGACCAGAGATCAAACCATATAGAAACTGAAGAAAGAAAATGCCTTCTCTATCTTCCTTCTCTTCTCTTACCCTTCTACACGCCTCCTTAACGCC
>NC_051406.1:22067015-22067169 GCF_015228065.2 Penaeus monodon
CAAGCTGGGACGGTTTCATCATTGTGAAACCCACCTGAAACTTGTGATTGGTATTTTGTTTGGGAAATGTTCGTGCCTGTTCCATAATTGAAGCGGGCCCTCACCCCTGTCCCTTGTGAATGGAAGTGAACGTTAATTTTAGCCGGAGGGAAAT
>NC_051406.1:22067370-22067542 GCF_015228065.2 Penaeus monodon
ATAAGATAAAGAGATTGAAAAAAAAACAGTGAAAATGAGAGAAAGAAAGAATATGAAACATGAGAGTTGGATTGAAATACTATATCTCGTTTTTTCTTTGTTGCTTTAAACCTTACTGGGATTTTAAATGAATTGTGCTGCAAGGAGGGAGGTGTGAAACAGGCAGTAAAGC
>NC_051406.1:22067649-22067818 GCF_015228065.2 Penaeus monodon
ATATGAAACAAGTAAACAAGAAAGGAGAGACAGAAGACATTATTATCACAACCATGACAACCCCAATTTTCAATAAAATTCCTAGTTTCTCTTAATCAACATTTTCACATTTGAGTCCATTTTTTTGTGTGTGTTTTCCTACTTCTCTCCTTCTCTCCTCTTCCCCGCA
>NC_051406.1:22067851-22067919 GCF_015228065.2 Penaeus monodon
GACCACGAGCCCTCGAGATCACACATTGTTGAAGGCGTATCAGCTGTAAGAAGTTCAACAGGTGCTAC
>NC_051406.1:22068107-22068213 GCF_015228065.2 Penaeus monodon
CGTCTACCTATCTCCCTCCGTCTCTCATGCACACTTTTAGCATAGAGTTAAAAATAAAAAAAAACTCTCGTAGAACGGGAGGTAAATAGAAAATACAAGAGAAATG
>NC_051406.1:22068610-22068733 GCF_015228065.2 Penaeus monodon
AGGGTTGAGAACAGCTCTTAAAGTGGCCATGATACACGAGGTGAGTAACAGAAGGGTAATGTAAACACTAACTCAGACGCCATGACGGTGAGCTATGATTCATGGGCGCTGCATTGTGTAGAT
>NC_051406.1:22069207-22069634 GCF_015228065.2 Penaeus monodon
TAAGGGTCAAAAGGGAAAAATACGAAAAGGAAGAAGAAGAGTAGGGGAGAGAAGATTCGTGAAAGAAGTGTGGAGAAAGTGGAAGAAGAGCAGCAGGAAGGAGATATAGAGAAAATCAATTTGTAGCAGTATTTTATGTAGGCTATTACTTAGTTTAAACTGTGCTAAATTTCGTTCGCGGGTAAAAGTCGGCAAATAAAACTACACACAAAAAGCAGATGGATTTATTAAAAGAGTGAAAAAATAAATAAATAAACAGGAATTAAAATGCAAAAGAAAGTTAAAGTGTCACAAATATGCATTTAAGTCCAGCAAAATGTGTGCTCTCGCATCCCCTTTGGCGGTTCCGGCGAGCGCACATTTCAGGGAACTTCCGCCCGACTTTGGCAGAGATGGATGCGCAACGCGAGTGATTCACAATGCCACT
>NC_051406.1:22069670-22069933 GCF_015228065.2 Penaeus monodon
GATGACTCAGCAAGAGTCACCCGTGTCTGGCGGGAACTCAACACCTGACACTCGAGATGCACGACTCACACGAGCAGATAAGGTATCACAAAAGTCACGTGACAGTTAATTGTTGATGACGTCACGAAATCTCACGGGGGGTGGGGGTAGGGGGAGAGGTGAAGGACGGCAGGGAGGGAGGTTGGGGAATACGAGAAAGGGAGGGGGAAAGGGGGGGAAGGGGGACAGGGTTAAAGGAAGGAGGGGGGGAGGGAGGGGTCGGC
>NC_051406.1:22070133-22070385 GCF_015228065.2 Penaeus monodon
TGCCTGATGTGTCATCCCTCGACACACTTTTTACCACAGGCATTCCGAGTGACAACGTCAGAAGTAATTAGATAGTAATGGTAATGACGTTGTATTCGCCAGCCTCCCTCTTTTTCTTGTTATTAGTGTTGACGTTGATGATTGCGGTGAAAACGGCCGTTGGCGAGGGTTCGGACGCAGCGGCAAAGAGGCCAAAAGAACAAACGAAATAATGGTGGCGAAAATGCAGGAAAATTGAGTTGATCTCGGATG
>NC_051406.1:22070946-22072603 GCF_015228065.2 Penaeus monodon
ACCCCGCCCACGCCGCCCCTCCAACGACCACCCCGGAAAGCGCAGAGGCAGAGCCCAAGGCGACTCCACCTCCAGCCGCCGGGAGCGGGCGACCTCCCCGGGCGGCGGCGGGGCAGACGCGCTCTCTGTCTTCCAATGAACTCGTCTTATTCATCACACAGGACAGGTCTTCGTACCAAGAAATCTCGGGCACTGAATCTCCTTTCACTGGGCGGGCGTCAGTGGCGATTACCAGGCGTGCCAACTTTTCCTTGGAACACTCACCACGCCTGCCAACATTCCCAATGAACAACGGTTACCAGGCCTGCCAACATTCCCAATGAACAACGGTTACCAGGCATGCCAACATTCCCACTGAACAACGGTTACCAGGCATGCCAACTTTCCCATGCGACAGTGATCATCAGACGTGCCAACTTTTCCTTGGAACAATTATCAAGCATATATTAACCTCTCCTTGGAACAGCGATTATCAGGTATGCGGACCCTTTCTTGCGAAAAAAAAAACATCATCAGGTGTACCCAGAATTTTCCTTGCCTATTAGGCATACTAAATATTCCTTACCATAGCATATTCCATGCGTAATAAGTCTTTCGTTTATAGAACATATGCAAAGATTATCAAATATTTCTAAACTAATCATATATGATGAATGTTAACCTTTTCTTAAGCATGCACTTGTGTACCAATCCTCGTACAGCAAAACATATATCAATCATAACATTCTTAATAAACATATAGCAGTGACAGTACCTCATCTTAGCAACAAATATATCAGGCATACCAACCGTCTTTTAGCAAAGGCGATCATGAATACAAAGCGGCAACCGAAAATAGTAAGTGACGGCATTATCAATGTTGGCACGTGTCAACCTTTTCTTTTCTTAAAAAAAGAAAAGATAATCTGGTACAAAAAGGTCACTAGAAAGAAATTCAATGACTCAGTCTTCACAATGAGTACATTGGGTACATTTCTTTCAAATCCTTTTCCTTACTAAAGGGTCAATAACATTTTCCGAAATGCATTCACGTTGTTTGTGCACACTTCGTGAAAGACCGACGCTTGATCTATCAAACTCATCCAGATTAATTCACGACACGCATACCACCGTTGTTTTAACTTATACCAGACACTCATACCAACCTTGACGTCTGCCATACCAGGCACTCGTACCAACTTTGATTTCGGTTATGCTAAACAGTCGTTCCAACTTGATCATTAGTTATATCAAATGCTTGTACCACCCTAGATTTCCGCTACTTCAGGCGTTTATATCCGCTATCTCTCCAGTTATACGAGCACATTAAACTTCTTAATATATCAGCAAACACTAAGCTTGCCCTCAGTCACACCAGGCAATTGTATAATACCACCTGATGTTTACAAATAGCAGACAGTCGTACCAACATTTCAGTCTCCCGCCAGCACTCGAACCTACCAGCCCCGTGACGTCGAGACCTTAACGCCAGCCTTATCGTAGTCATATCAGGGATTCGTACCGGTTTTGCCCTCAGTTGTGCTAGTCAAGTCTTCCCTTTTCCCTAACGATCATACCTCTTTCCCATCGAAGGAACTCAGACGTACCAACCCCTCGACGACAGAAGGGAGACGTACCAACATTCCCGCAAAAATAACACCCTGACTCTCGGCAAACT
>NC_051406.1:22072742-22072885 GCF_015228065.2 Penaeus monodon
CACCCCAGATGCAATGCTCTTCCGAACTCCCGAAAGTGTTGAATTGTTGTTCAGACTGGAGGCCATAAATCTCCTTTCCTCGACCCCCTCCCCCCCTTCGGCGCGACTCCCATCCATTTGTTATCTCGCACGCCCACTCCGGA
>NC_051406.1:22073233-22074037 GCF_015228065.2 Penaeus monodon
ATTTATGTTCATTGATAAAAGTTATGCATAAAAGTGAGGGAAAGGGTGACGAGAGAAATGAGTGAAGAATAATGGGTGAAGGTAGAGGAGAGGGAGAAGAAAAAGGAGTGAGAGATAAGCGACAAGGAGTAGAGGGGGTAGAGAGGAAGGGGAGAGGATAAGGGAGAGAGAGGGAGGGTGGAGAAAAGCTGCAGAGAGGGGAGAAGAGGGAGTGAGAGGCGGGAATGAGGGAGAGGAGAGAAGCGTTGAGGGTGAGAGGATGAGGGTGAAATGGGGAAGAGGAAACGGAGCGAGTGAGGGCGAAATAGTGAGGGAGAAGGGAGATAAGGGGAAGAGGGACAGGGAATGGAAGGAATGAGGGAGGATGGGAGACGGAAAGGGAGATGGGGAAAGGTGGAGGAAGGGGAATGAAAGAAGAAAAAAGGAAGAGATATAGAAATGAATAGATAAACGATGTGACAAAGGAGAAGCAAGGGAGATAAGAGAGGAAGAGTAAAGACAGAAAGTGGACAAGAGAGAGGAATAACAAGAAGAGAAGAGAGGGGGAAAGGGAGAACAGAAGAGGACAGGAACAGGAATAGAGAGGACTAGAAAGAAGGGGAAAGAGGAAGAGGAAGAAAGACCGAGAGAGAAAAGGAAGAGTGCGCAAAGATAAAGAAGAAATTAGAGATCGAGATGGGAGGGGGGTTGAAAAACGGAAAGAGAGAGATGCAGAAAAACGGAGACACAACGGGATAGAAAGAAAGAGAAAATAACGGGAACAGAGAGGAGATAAGACCACGGGGACAGATTTGGGAGGGAAGT
>NC_051406.1:22074139-22074333 GCF_015228065.2 Penaeus monodon
GAAAGGGCCCATTCGGCTGGCGTCGATGCTCCTTTACCTCCCCCCCCCCCCAGCCTCCCTTCCTTGCTTCCGTGAAAAAGGTTTTAAACGTATTTTCGTGACTTTGGAAGTTTGGGCTAATATATCGTAGCTCATGTATGTTGTTGGAATTGTTTGACAAGATTTATGAAGTGGGGCGGGGGTGGGGGTGGAGG
>NC_051406.1:22074595-22074866 GCF_015228065.2 Penaeus monodon
CTTTACCGATAACAAAGTCGAAGGTCCATCTCATATCCTCTGTCAGTCGCTGCCACACTCGTTATGAAATATACGCCGCTGTTCTTGCTATTTATTCCCTCTGGGATTCATTAGGACGATGATTATCAAGTGCATTCATCACCTGTGACATATAAAATTGCTATGTACGTCCAATTCGTATGTTTTTTTCTCTCTTTCTCTTCCCTTTATGCACCTATGATTTGCTTCCCTCGAATTCTGTTTGATATTATGCCACTCTTTCAGTTAATCG
>NC_051406.1:22075607-22075788 GCF_015228065.2 Penaeus monodon
TAGTAATATTAAAAATATATAAAAAATAAATATAATAAAAAAATATAAATTTTTTAAAATATTTTATAAATTTTTAATATATTAAAAATATTATATTTTGTTTATATATAATTTTTTTTTTTTAAAATTTATTATATATATATATATTTTATCTATATATTATTGATTTTATATTTTTAAA
>NC_051406.1:22076478-22076571 GCF_015228065.2 Penaeus monodon
GCATGCATCTTCGCGTATCCCATTAAACTGTCTTGACGGTGTAAATATAAACTCTGCTTCATCATACTTAAAATTACGGATTGTGGGCTCTGC
>NC_051406.1:22077020-22077314 GCF_015228065.2 Penaeus monodon
CACAAACAGACACAAAACAAGAAAAAATACAAGTAACAAAAGAATAAAAATATTGACCCACAACCTGGCGAGATCTGGCCGTGGCGGTTGTCATTTATCGGCAGTTCCCGGATGTCAATCAGCTGTTTACGTAAACAAGTGGTTCCATGTTTTCTTTCTATTACTTTCGCTCTCTCTAATTTCTTTTCTTCTTTCATCAGCTCTCTGGCTATTACTCTTTTTTCAACAGGGCAAAGGTGGTGAACGGAGGGTAGGTGAAAGATCGTAATTATGCGGTAGAAAGCAGAAAAACTG
>NC_051406.1:22077986-22078305 GCF_015228065.2 Penaeus monodon
CTTTGAATGGGAAAACTAAGAATGGAAAAGAGAACATTGGACTCATGCGAGAAACTTGGAAAATGAGAACTAAACCAAACGAACGAAAACGAGAAAGGGGAGTGAACAAGAAGATAGTAGGAATAACAATAGATAATAGAGAGGAAAATCGAAAAAGGAAGGAAAGACAGACATGCATGCAAATAAACCGAAGCAAAATTTGGCACTCCTTCCCCTCCTCTCAGTGCCTCTCTTTATGGCACTTCACACGATGGCCAAGTTGGAAGAACTTTCACTCATAAACTTGACCGGATAAACAACTGGGCTTACTGGAGGGTTT
>NC_051406.1:22078492-22078781 GCF_015228065.2 Penaeus monodon
GTCGTATAATAACCATGCACATACGTTCACAAACACACCAAGCACGCTCGCAAACCACCACTTTTTAAATACATTCCGTTTGTATAAAATATACTCACATTTGCATACTGTATTATCAACTACTAATTTTAGTATCACATTACTACATCTCTTATTTCTCATACACAGCTTTATCATATAATCACAAAATTCTATTATCATATAATATTTCCTCTGTTTTCCTCTATGTTATTCCCTTATCACTTAATTTCCGTCTTTATCATAAATTGTATCATCTAAACTCGAATGC
>NC_051406.1:22078808-22078926 GCF_015228065.2 Penaeus monodon
AACTCATTAATTTCGAAATTTCTATTCATTGTGAGTGAATTCTGTTTACACTGAAGCGGGAAAAAAAAGGACATATAATGATATGCCATAAACAAAGAAAAACGATATAATCAGTGTG
>NC_051406.1:22079524-22079599 GCF_015228065.2 Penaeus monodon
CTATACTGAAAGAAGATAACAAACAAACAAACAAGCAAACAAAAAAAAAAACACGAGAAGGAAACGACAAAAGTA
>NC_051406.1:22079633-22079804 GCF_015228065.2 Penaeus monodon
AAAGGAACAGCGACCATGAAAATCGAACACCCTCCCCCGTGACCCCCTCCCCCCCCGACATCCCCAATTGCAAGGTTGCAGACGCGACGGAGTCACACACCTGAACCACATATCAATGGAAGAGGTGTGCCGGTTCCCCCCCCCCCCATCTTCTCCTATTCTTTTTTTCCG
>NC_051406.1:22080142-22080219 GCF_015228065.2 Penaeus monodon
AGCTATGACTACGTGATTTATACTGAGTCAATTGTCACGCTTGGAATGCCTGGGTCGAGGTAAGCACACACGCTATT
>NC_051406.1:22080483-22080601 GCF_015228065.2 Penaeus monodon
TAGGCTGCAGGAAGAGGATAAGGAAGAAAGGGAGGGAAAGCGATTAAGGAGGGTGGGGAAGGGGGGAAGATGGTTATGAGGGAGAGTAAGATAAGACCTGGGACCAGAAAAAAATCTG
>NC_051406.1:22081135-22081274 GCF_015228065.2 Penaeus monodon
TTTGAATGGAAAGCAAATTTGGGCACTCCTTCCCCTCCTCTCAGTGCCTCTCTTTATGGCACTTCACACGATGGCCAAGTTGGAAGAACTTTGACTCATAAACTTGACCGGATAAACAACTGGGCTTACTGGAGGGTTT
>NC_051406.1:22081457-22081773 GCF_015228065.2 Penaeus monodon
GGTGTTATATATAGAACATGCACATACGTCCACAAACACCAAGTGCACGCTCGAAAACACCACTGTTTTTAAATCCCATTCCGTTTTTATAAAATATTACTCCATTTGCATTACTGTATTATCTACTACAAATTTTTTAGATATCATCATTCCTAACATCCTCTTTATTATCTCATTATCACAGCTGTTATCATTATAATCACAAAATTCTAATTATCATATAATATTTTCCTCTGTTTTCCTCTATTGTTATTCTCCTTATCACTTTAATTACCGTCTTTTATCATAAAATTGTATCATCTAATACTACGATGCA
>NC_051406.1:22082530-22082604 GCF_015228065.2 Penaeus monodon
CTATACTGAAAGAAGATAACAAACAAACAAACAAGCAAACAAAAAAAAAACACGAGAAGGAAACGACAAAAGTA
>NC_051406.1:22082638-22082777 GCF_015228065.2 Penaeus monodon
AAAGGAACAGCGACCATGAAAATCGAACACCCTCCCCCGTGGCCCCTCCCCCCCCCACATCCCCAATTGCAAAAGGGTTTCAGACGCGACGGGGTCACACACCTGAACACATATCAATGGAAGAGGGGGGAGCGGGCTA
>NC_051406.1:22083032-22083115 GCF_015228065.2 Penaeus monodon
GCTATGACTACTGATTTTATGATCAATTTTCACGCTTGATGCCTGGTCGAGGTAAGCACACCCGCTATTTTGGTGGGGGAGGG
>NC_051406.1:22083148-22083515 GCF_015228065.2 Penaeus monodon
GATTGGGGAGGCAGCATTGGGTGAGAAGGAGAGGGAGGGGCAGGTGGGGAGGAAGGAGAGAAAGGAGGAGGTTAGGGTAGGTGGGGAGGAGTCGGGGAGGGGAGGTCGGGGGGGTGGTGGGGAGAAAGGAGGAGGGGAGGTATATGTGGAGGCAGGGGGAGGGGGGGGGGGTTAGGGAGGGGGGTGATGTGAAGGGGAGAAGGGAGGTAGGCTCAGGAAGGGATAAGGACAGGGGGGGGGGAAAGCGATTAAGGAGGGTGGGGGAAGGGGGGAGGAAGGTTAGGGGAAGAAGATTAGACTGGGACAGAAAAAAATCTGGGAGAGAGATAACAAAGAGACCAAATAATTCGGCCGATATACGTATAAA
>NC_051406.1:22083852-22083965 GCF_015228065.2 Penaeus monodon
TCATCATTATTGAAGGCCAAAATACTTCCTACGTCGTAATCAAGGGAATGCGAGACATGTGCGCTCTATCATATTTATGAATCCATTATTTACCTGTGGCCGTGCAATTAGCG
>NC_051406.1:22083995-22084655 GCF_015228065.2 Penaeus monodon
GCACGAACGAGTGAGGGACGGCGACAGTGATGGAGTTTAAATCCTTACAGAGGCTCCGTGATCCTCTGTAGCCGGGCTCAGTTTTGGGACTTTAAGCGATCCGATCTTTGTTTACATTATTTCCTCGTCGATGTTTATATATTGAATAGGGATCTTGGGTATAATTTATATATTCATACGCATTTATAAATATGCCTAGTTCTTCTTGTTTCCTTTCGTCCTTAGAAAAATAGAGAGTTAACGCAAGGCGATGGATTTATGAATGAGAAGGAGAATGTCCTAAAAAAAAAACAAAAGACGGTGCGTAGACGTAGCGCGTTTTGTCTATGCGAGCTCAAGTTGAGCCGGAGGGGATATAAACACAATCTAATTGGGGAATAAAATGAGATTGTGGGTAATTTATGTCCGGGTTTCGTTTTTAGAGACTTATTTATAGAGAATATCTGCCCGCCTGCTCTCTTAGCTGGTTTTCATATATTAGTACTAACAGCCAATTAGAACGCTCGTCGGGTTCCACACAAACTATAAACATGCCCCCTGCGTCGCCAACAGCCAATCAGAGAGCGCGTTGATTCGCCAAATAACCAATCGCAGCTCGGAGTTTATCGAGAGTCACGTTTCGGAATGCGAACCATGGTGCTCTGAGTGCAATGAGGGGAC
>NC_051406.1:22084867-22085236 GCF_015228065.2 Penaeus monodon
GAATGGTGATGGTTGGGGGGATGGTTCGAGACAATTCTTATTTTTTCTCGGGGAGTGATCTTTCAAAATTACGTATGATATAAACTTAGATAGCGCAATATAAACGCGTAATAAGGGAGGCCAGAACGAGCTGCAATCATTTTTTGTTATTAATCTTTTTGGCTGATTAAGGAAACTGACTACACGGAACATTGAGATAAAAAGGAGAGTAATTTAATGAATAAACATAAGAGACAAGATGCTAATTGGGTCTGCATATTTAATTCTGTTATTTCGGAAACGGAACTCCGTTATTTTATAGCTATTTGATACTTTCGCGGGGGGAAAGGCGAATGGATAAATTTGCACGCACATATACGCATATACATG
>NC_051406.1:22085422-22085500 GCF_015228065.2 Penaeus monodon
CACCTGAGTCAAGTTCTATTTCAGAATTCCATAAGAGGTCGTTCTTCTGTCACTTCTGAGCAGTGTTGCCAATGCAGT
>NC_051406.1:22085562-22085819 GCF_015228065.2 Penaeus monodon
TTAACCACAATCAAAATACACTTTGTAGATTCCCCTTTTTTATCATTTTAAAGCATGAGATGAATAAAACAGCTGTTCCCCATTATCTCTTTTTGTTATGAATCAATTACGTCGTTATTGCATACCGTATAACAATTGCTACACCGGTATCCCCCTTACCTCCCCCTCCCCCTCCTAACGGATCGGGTCTTTGTCAAAAGTCTTGTTACAAAAAAGGTCTTTTATGACTTAATTACGTTGTGGGAATGCTTGTTGTG
>NC_051406.1:22086501-22086581 GCF_015228065.2 Penaeus monodon
AGAGGAAAGTGTGGGCAGAAGATTCAAATATGGTTAAACAAGGTCAGTCAAGATGGGGTTTACTGTGCAGGTAGGCCAAA
>NC_051406.1:22087177-22087331 GCF_015228065.2 Penaeus monodon
CCTCCTTTGCATTCGGCCTTTTCGGTCGAGTTATGCCACTTTAAGCCTTCTGTCTGGGTTTATTTGGGTGATAATAGCTTGGCAAAGTTCTCGTTATCGGTTATAGGCAGTTGGGGGACGAACGCGGAGATTTATTTTTTCTTTCCCTTTTTCC
>NC_051406.1:22087406-22087783 GCF_015228065.2 Penaeus monodon
CACCATTCTTCCTTTGCATTGATATTTGCCCTTCTTGTGGTCTTATTACAAACACCAAAGATTATATAAATGAGATGATGATAAATGTCACGCAAGTGGATGAAAATGTGTCGTTTAAAGAGAAACTAACAAGAGATAAGATTCCGTGTCTTAATAACAAGAACAAAAACACAAATGGCGTGTAACTCAACAACAAGCGAATCAAGACAGTAGTTTTATGTTATATGTTAAGTATAACACGCAAAAACAACATTAATAAAAGACATCACCCGGCCGTAAATTGTTGATTGGGGAAACTATCACGAATGTGTGACGAAGTGTGATGGATGTTCGATTATTGATTAACGTTTAAAAAGAGATACTTCAGAGATCTGATA
>NC_051406.1:22087814-22088089 GCF_015228065.2 Penaeus monodon
AATGAAGGGGTGAATTTGATGAATTATGAATGCGTAATATAAAATTTTTTTGGCTTTATTTTTTACGTCAGTCGTTGTGAGTTCTTTCACTCCTTTTTTTTTGTGTTAAATTTTTTATCTATTAACTTTTTATCAATCTTTTTTTTTCCTTCTCTTCTTCATTTTGTTACTATCGGTGTCTTTTTCACTACTAGTACGTTTATTAGAATGTTTTTAACGATATTTCTTTTACTTTTGCGAAAATACTTTAGTGATCGATTACTTTTCGATTGCTT
>NC_051406.1:22088530-22089251 GCF_015228065.2 Penaeus monodon
CACATAAAAAAATCTTTACTTCATAAAACTGTTTGCACCACCAGTACAAAAAACAAAAAGTTCATTTTGAGCTGTTTTTAGATTGTCCCATTTAAAACCTGGTTGTGAGAATCATTTTGTAATCTTTTTGGGAACTTATAATCGTTTACAAAGAAATTTCATTTAGGTCGAGTAATCAATTACAACGATCGATTCCCCCACCATAATTCTATCTATTCTACAACAATATTTCATCCTGCGAACCGCCAGGGTCGGGAAACAAAAAAACCCCCGCACGCCAGGCCGCCGGATGATGCAGCTGGGTGGCCTGTTCCTTTCCTCCTCGACTGAAGCCTCTGTCGACTGAAGCCTGTTTCGACTGAAGCCTCTTTCGACTGAAAACTCTCCCGATGGAAGCCTCTCTCGACTGAAGCCTTTTCGACCACAGCGGAGTCGACTGAGAGGGGCTGGCCGGGCGCGAATCTGGGGACCTTAGGATTGCAAAGCCAGCGCTCTGCCACCGACCCTCGCCCGCTCTGTTGCATTCCTGCACACAAACAAATGCCAACAAAAACATTGCCTCCAACAAATTAATAACGATGCGAAAAAATGCTTATGAGATTAATGACGTTCAGAATTGCTTTATCTGTATAGATTAACTTGCTATTATTATGAAATGTTACGGCAAAAATATCAAGAAGGATAAATCTGCAAATCCGATTTTTGAGCGTATGTGGGTATG
>NC_051406.1:22089726-22089915 GCF_015228065.2 Penaeus monodon
AATATATAATAATTTTATCATCAAACAACAAGAGGAGAGAGAAAAAAGGGGGCCTCACAATTTTATGTCGTCAGGGAGTTCTGAATTTTTGTGTATCACTATATCCGTTAAGTCGTATGTGCGTGTACGTATGTGTACGTATGATCGTGCGGAGACGCTGATTATTGCAAGAAAGAGCAACTGAAGATC
>NC_051406.1:22089971-22090128 GCF_015228065.2 Penaeus monodon
AGCCAAAACAAAGATGTAAAACAAATTTCGCTTTTTCTTTTCCTTTTCCTCTTCTTATTATTATTCTTTTTCTTCCATTCTTCATCTTTCTCTTCGTATTTTCCCCTCATTCTTCCCTCTTGTTTCCTCCTTCTCCGCTTCCTCATCTCTGCTTCAT
>NC_051406.1:22090417-22090770 GCF_015228065.2 Penaeus monodon
TTTTTTTCTTCACTCGTTCTATTTTCTCTTCCTCATTTTTTTTGTTTTCTCTTCATAACTCTCTCCTCCTCTCTTCGTTTTATCTTCTCTTCGTCTCCCTCTTTCCTAAGTTTATCATGCCCTCCTTCATTTTTCTTCCTGTCTCTTCTTCTCTTCTCCCTTCCTCCATTTCCTTTCCTCGCCCTCTCTCTCTTCTTCCTTTCTTCTCCTCGCGTCTTGTTCTTCCTTATCTCTCTTCTTCTGACGAAATCTCGCTTCCTTCCTCGACAATGCAACCCAACGTTTCTATTTTTGCTTTGTTCTTTCATGCGTCTGGTTGCTTATCTTTCCTTCCTGTAATTTATCTTCGAAGT
>NC_051406.1:22091194-22091366 GCF_015228065.2 Penaeus monodon
AGTGCACGGGCAGCTTTGCCTTTTTCGTATTTATATGCCATTGTTTGTCTGAATTATTTTAGCATAAATTATGTACGATAAAACAATGCACTGATTAAATATTCATGGAAGCGACGATGGGTTGGATTAAACCCAACATAGCAAATTTTCCCAAAACGCACCTCGTTGTCAT
>NC_051406.1:22091515-22091634 GCF_015228065.2 Penaeus monodon
TCAAGTACCCCCCCCCCATTTCCCCCCCTCTTTTAACCCCCTCTTTCTTATCTTTCTTATCATAATAACTTCACCCCCCCCCCCCCAAATTCACACGAGTTTCCCCTCTCGTGCCTATG
>NC_051406.1:22091654-22092166 GCF_015228065.2 Penaeus monodon
AATCGAGCTCTCATTATGCCTTTCCCGTTGCCATAGGACCCCTCACATGCCCCCCCCCCCCCTCTCGTTATAACTCTTCCCCCATCTGTAATCTTCTCCTCCCCTATTCCTACATTTCATTATACCCCTTCCCTCCCCCTGTTTATCAGTATACTCCTTTCACATTTCTCTTATGTTCACTTCCCCCTCTTCTCATTATGCCCCCTACCTCTCCCATCTCTTTCTTTTTTACCTTTTCATCCCTCGGAAATCCCTCTTTTCCCCCTCTTTGTTCTTGTATTCGAGTCCCCCCTTTCCCCTTCCCTCTCTTTTTTTATCATTAACTCTTATTTTCTCTCCTTCTTTATCTCTTCCCTCCCCCCCTTTAACCATGAGAGACCGCCCATGCACTGAATGCTGGATACGCTCTAGCCTGAGCGGTCAACGTCCCTCTTCCGGCGTCGGAATCATTGAATACGTTCTAGACGAAGAGTGAAAAAAACATGATGAAAATACGTGTATACGCTATTTTG
>NC_051406.1:22092269-22092349 GCF_015228065.2 Penaeus monodon
CTTTTTTCAAGGGTACGAATCGCTAGCTTGACGGACGGGCAAAAGGATAGCTCGGGAGATAACGAGCAGCGAATCGGCGT
>NC_051406.1:22092786-22092941 GCF_015228065.2 Penaeus monodon
ACAGCTAACACAAGCGAGCTTTCTCATTCTCCTTTTATTTTTTTTTTTCAGAATGAAGGGGAAAATAAAAATGAATAAAAAAGTTGCAAGAGGATGGGGTGATGGGGGCGGGGCGGGGGAGGGGAAAATTTGTGCAGGAAAGATAATGTGTTGCT
>NC_051406.1:22094738-22094931 GCF_015228065.2 Penaeus monodon
CACAAAAAAAAAAGAATAAAAATATTGACCCACAACCTGGCGAGATCTGGCCGTGGCGGTAGTCATTTATCGGCAGTTCCCGGATGTCAATCAGCTGTTTACGTAAACAAGGTGAGTTCCAATGTAATTTCATTTGAATCTATTGACTTTATTCAGCTCTCTGCTAATTACTCTTTTTTTTTCAACAGGGCCA
>NC_051406.1:22095825-22095973 GCF_015228065.2 Penaeus monodon
CATGCATGCAAATAAACCGAAGCAAAATTTGGCACTCCTTCCCCTCCTCTCAGTGCCTCTCTTTATGGCACTTCACACGATGGCCAAGTTGGAAGAACTTTGACTCATAAACTTGACCGGATAAACAACTGGGCTTACTGGAGGGTTT
>NC_051406.1:22096342-22096655 GCF_015228065.2 Penaeus monodon
TGGTGTATATATAGACATGCACATACGTTCACAAACACACAAGTGCACGCTCGCAAACACCACTGTTTTTAAATACATTCCGTTTTTATAAAATATTACTCACATTTGCATTACTGTATTATCATACTACTAATTTTAGATATCATCATTACTAACATCCTCTTTATTATCTCATTATCACAGCTGTTATCATTATAATCACAAAATTCTAATTATCATATAATATTTTCCTCTGTTTTCCTCTATTGTTATTCTCCTTATCACTTTAATTACCGTCTTTTATCATAAAATTGTATCATCTAATATTCGATGC
>NC_051406.1:22096686-22096756 GCF_015228065.2 Penaeus monodon
ACTCATTATATTTTCGAAATTTCTATTCATTGTGAGTGATTTCTGTTTACTGAAGCGGGAAAAAAAAGGA
>NC_051406.1:22097433-22097560 GCF_015228065.2 Penaeus monodon
CGACCATGAAAATCGAACACCCTCCCCCGTGACCCCCTCCCCCCCCCACATCCCCAATTGCAAGGTTGCAGACGCGACGGAGTCACACACCTGAACCACATATCAATGGAAGAGGTGTGCCGGTCTA
>NC_051406.1:22097942-22098019 GCF_015228065.2 Penaeus monodon
AGCTATGACTACGTGATTTATACTGAGTCAATTGTCACGCTTGGAATGCCTGGGTCGAGGTAAGCACACACGCTATT
>NC_051406.1:22099042-22099138 GCF_015228065.2 Penaeus monodon
TTTATGGCACTTCACACGATGGCCAAGTTGGAAGAACTTTGACTCAAAAAATTGACCGGATAAACAACTGGGCAAAGGGAGGGTTACAACCACAAC
>NC_051406.1:22099258-22099675 GCF_015228065.2 Penaeus monodon
GGGATAATAGACAGCAATAGCCCACAAACAACAAGGCACGCTCGCAAACACCACGTTTTAAAACTTTCCTTTTTTATAAAAATATACTACATTTGCATTACGATTATCATACTACAAATTTTTAGATTCATCTTTACTAAATCCTCTTATATTCATTACCCAGCTGTTTCTTTTAAACACAAAAAAATTCTAATTTCATTAATATTTCCTCTGTTTTCCTCTATGTTATTTCCTTATCATTTTAATTACCTTTTTTATCAAAAAATTTGTTCATCTAATATTAGAGCATTTTTTTTTTTTTTTTCTTTTTTAATCATTTTATTTTCGAAATTTTTATTCATTTTGAGTGATTTTTGTTTTTCTGAAACGGGAAAAAAAAAAAAGGGAAATAGTAAGATAGCATAAAAGAAGAAAACG
>NC_051406.1:22100500-22100838 GCF_015228065.2 Penaeus monodon
GGAACACACCCCAAAAACAACACCCCCCCCGGGAAAACCCCCCCCCCCCAAAAGAAAGACGGAGGAAAAGAAAAAAAGGGAAAGGTGGGGGTTTTAACCCCCCTTTGCCCCCTCCCCCCCCCCCCCCCCGCTTCCCCCCAACCCACCAACGCCCCCTCCCAGGGCCCCCCCCCCCCCCCCATTTACCCCCCCCCCCCCCCCCAACCCACACCTCCCCCCCAACCTCCCCCGCCCTCTCGTTTTTCCCCTTTTCCCCCTTTTTACTCCACTCCCCTCTCCCTTCCCCACTTTTTTCCACTCCCTCCACATTTCCCCTTCCCTTCCTTCCTCCCCCTTTT
>NC_051406.1:22100874-22100948 GCF_015228065.2 Penaeus monodon
ACTATGGGTAGGATTTATACTGATCAATGTCAGCTTGGAATGCCGGGCGAGGTAAGCACACCGCTATTTGGTGG
>NC_051406.1:22101206-22101456 GCF_015228065.2 Penaeus monodon
GGGGTTGGGGGTTAGGGACGGGGGTGAGGGACGGGTGATGTGAAGGGAGGCCCAAGGGACTGGTAGGCTCTGCTGCAGAAGAGGATATAAGGAAGAAAGAATGGGAGGGAAAGCGAGAAGGAGGGTGGGGAACGAAGGGGGGGGGGAGGAAGGGTTATTGAGGGAGGAGGGGGAAGGAAAGTAAGATATAAGAACTGGACAGGGGAAAAAAATCTGGGGTGGGGAGAAAGAAAACAAAGAGACAAGAGAC
>NC_051406.1:22101766-22101957 GCF_015228065.2 Penaeus monodon
GAAATAATACAATAAAAAGGAGGAAAGGAAAAATGATTTGATTTAGAACAAACAAACAAACGACAAAATCTCATATTGAAGGCCCCGAAAATACTTCATACGTCGCGATAATCAAGGGGGAAAATGCGAGACCATGTGCGCTCTATCATATTTAGAATCCATTATTTACCTGTGGCGTGACAAATTAGCCG
>NC_051406.1:22101988-22102293 GCF_015228065.2 Penaeus monodon
GCACGAACGAGTGAGGGACGCGGCGACAGTGATGGAGTTTATTTTCAAATCCTTACAGAGGCCCGTGATCCTCTTGTTTTTAGCCTGGGCCTCAGTTTGTTCTGGGACTTTAAGCGATCCGACCTTTGTTTACATTATTTCCTCGTCGGAGGTTATATATTGAAATAGGGATCATTGGGTATAATTTATATATTGCATTACGCATTTATAAATATGCCTAGTTCTTCTTGTTTCCTTTCATCCTTGGAAAAATAGAGGAATTATCGCAAGGCGGTGGATTTATGAATGAGAAGGAGAATGTCCAT
>NC_051406.1:22102314-22102690 GCF_015228065.2 Penaeus monodon
GACGGTGCGTAGAGTAAGCGCGTTTTTAGCGCGTTTTGTCCTATGCCGAGCTCCAAGTTTGAGCGGAGGGGATAAAACACAATCTAATGGGGAATAAAAATGAGATTGTTGGGGTAATTATGTCGGGTTTTCGTTTTTAGAGACTTAGTTATAGAGAAATATCTGCCCGCCTGCTCTCTTAGCTGGTTTTTCATATGATTAGTAACTAACAGCCAATTATGGAAACGCTCGTCGGGTTCAACACAAAACTATAAACATGCCCCTGCGTTCGGGAACAAGCCAATCAGAGAGCGCGTTGATTCGCAAATTAACCAACGCCAGCCGGAGAAGTTTATCGAGAGTCACGTTTCGGAATGCGAAACCATGACCATGGTGC
>NC_051406.1:22102947-22103094 GCF_015228065.2 Penaeus monodon
AATGGTGATAGGGGGGGCTGGTTCGAGACAATTCTTATTTTTTCTCGGGGACTAGTTGCATCTTTCAAAAATTACGTATTATATAACTAGATAGCGCAATATAAACGGCGTTAATAAGGGAGGCCAGAACTGTTATTTGTTATTTTC
>NC_051406.1:22103184-22103290 GCF_015228065.2 Penaeus monodon
GCCAAGATTCCAAAATTTATGGTTTAGTACAAGGTCAGTCAAACTGCGCGAGTGGTTCCCAACGATGATTGTATTTTCAAAGTTGAGGAGCCTCCCTTCAAACGTT
>NC_051406.1:22103949-22104322 GCF_015228065.2 Penaeus monodon
TAACCCCCCCCCTATAGTGGGAAAAGCAAAAAAATTTTAAAAACGGGAAAAGGGAGGCCCCGGGAACGAGTGCAAATCATTTTTTTGTTATTAATTTTTTTGGGGTGTTTAAGGAAACGATACACGGAACATTGAAAAAAAAAAAGGGAGAGAAATTTTAATGAATAAACTAAGAGACAAGATGCTAATTGGGTTGCAATTTAATTCTGTTTTTTCGGAAAGGAACTCCGTTATTTTTTAAGTTTTGATACTTCCGGGGGGGGGAAAGGGGAATGGAAAAATTTCACAAAACTTACGCATTTACAGCCCCCCCACCACACACACAAAAAAATCGGGGGGGCGATTATAAAAAAAAAAATAACCAAAATAAGGG
>NC_051406.1:22104416-22104709 GCF_015228065.2 Penaeus monodon
CCCCTGAGTCAAGTTTTTTTCAGAATTTCCCATAAGGGGTCTTTTCTTTGTCACTTCGGCAGTGTTCCCCAATTTGCAGGGGGTTTTAGGGGGGGGGGAGGGGAGTAGAGGGGGGGGGGGGGGGCACCGGGGGGAAGGGGGGAAGGAGGTTAACCCCAATCAAAATACACTTTTTAGATTCCCCCTTTTTTTTCATTTTTTTAAAACATAATGAAATTTAAACAGCTGTCACCCTTACTCTTTTTGTTTTGAACAATTAGTCGTATTGATACCGTATAACTTGCAACCGGTAT
>NC_051406.1:22104736-22104840 GCF_015228065.2 Penaeus monodon
TTTAAAGGTGGGGTCTTTGTCAAAAACTCTTGTTACAAAAAAGGGTTTTTTTTAGATTAATTTCGTTTTGTGGGAATGCCTTGTTGTGTCTCGCCGCTTTTTAT
>NC_051406.1:22106094-22106251 GCF_015228065.2 Penaeus monodon
GTTGCGTTGTCCTTTGTCTCCCCTTTTCTCTCCCCCTTTTTTTATCCCGTTTTTTTTTTCCCTTTTTTTTGTTGTCCCCCTTTCTCCTTTTTTTCCCCTTCCCTTTCCCTTTCCCCCAAGATTTTTCCCGTCTGTTGGTTTTTTTTTTTAAACCCCC
>NC_051406.1:22106753-22107326 GCF_015228065.2 Penaeus monodon
CCCCCTTTGCATTGGCCTTTTTCGGCGGGGTTATGCCACTTTAAGCTTCTGTCTGGGTTTTTTTGGGTGATATAGTTGGAAAAAGTTTCGTTATGGGTTATAGGCATTTTGGGGGACGAACGGGAGTTTTTATTTTTTTTCCCTTTTTCCTTCGATTTTTTGTTCTTTTTTTTATTTCTGAATTCCTTTTCCAAATTTAGCTGCTTTTTTAAAATTTTTCACCATTCTTTTTTTTGCTTTATATTTTCCCCCTTTTTGTGGTCTTATTTCAAAAACCAAAGAAAATATAAAAGAGAGATGATAAATGTCACGCAAATGGTGAAAATTTTTTCTTTAAAGAGAAACTAACAAGAGATAAGATTCCTGTTTAATAACAAGAACAAAAAAACAAAAGGGTGTAAAATCAACAACAAGCAATCAAAACATGTATAGTTTATGTAAGTATAACACGCAAAAAAACATTTAAAAAAAGAATATGGGGGTAAATTGTTTATTAGGGAAACTATCCGAATGGTGACGAAGTGTGAGGGTTCGATTATTTATTAACGTTTAAAAAGAGATATTCAGGATCGG
>NC_051406.1:22107362-22107646 GCF_015228065.2 Penaeus monodon
AATTTTTAAAAGGGAAGGGGGTTGAATTTGATGAATTATAAAATGCGTAATGATTTTACGAGTCTTTTTAGTCCCATTTTTTTCTTTCCCCTTTATTTTGTGTTAACTTTTTTATCTATTGCCTTTTTATCAATCTTTTTTTTTCCTTCTCTTCTTCATTTGGGTTATTTCGGTGTCTTTTTAAATTACTATTATTTTTATTAAAAAGGTTTTTATAATCGAATATTTCGTTTATTTTTGGCGATCAATATCGGTTTGTGGATCGATTATTTTTTCGATTGCTT
>NC_051406.1:22108082-22108897 GCF_015228065.2 Penaeus monodon
CTGGTTTTTGGGGGTTTTTTGTTTTGCCCTTGTGTGTCAATAAAAAAAAAAATTATTTTTTCATAATAACTGTTTTGCCCCCATTTTAACAGTAAACAAAAGGGTCTTTTTTGAGGGGAAAGTTGTCCTCATTTCCCCCCTGAGCTGTGAGTAAAAATTTTGAAAATCTTTTGCCGGAACTTTTAACGTTTACTAAAAAATTTTTCACTTGAGGTCGATGAATCAATTCCCGGGCAAATCGTTTACGCCCCCCAAACTAAATCTATCTATTCTAAAAACACAGTATCCATCCGGGCTAAACCCGCCACGGCACGGGAACAAAAAACCAAAGACCCCAAAGGCCGCCGGATAAAGAGCTGGGTGACCGTTTTTCCCTCCTCGAGAACCCTTTTTCGACTGAACCCTCTGTGGGAATAAAACCCTTTGGTCGATTGAAGCTTCCCCTCTCCTGAAGCCTTTCGACGGAAACCCCCCGGGGAAAAGCCTCCTCGACAAAACCTTTTACTCGCCCACAGGGGAGCCCGACTGAGAGGGGGCGGGCCCGGGGGCGCGAATCTGGGGACCTTAGGATTGCAAAGCCAGCGCTCTGCCACCGACCCTCGCCCGCTCTGTTGCATTCCTGCACACAAACAAATGCCAACAAAAACATTGCCTCCAACAAATTAATAACGTTTGCGAAAAAACTTAGGGGTTTAAATGAGTTCAAAATTTTGCTTTTTTCTGTAAAATTTTAACTTGCTTTTTTAGAAATTTTACGGAAAAAATTATCAAAAAAGGATAAACTCCCAAAATCCAAATTTTGAGGTAGGGGTATG
>NC_051406.1:22109182-22109338 GCF_015228065.2 Penaeus monodon
CAAAGGACCTCAAGGGCGTATTTTTTATGTCGTCAGTGTATGTTATGCAATGAAATGTGACCCACTTACCCGTTAAGTGTATGTGGGGGAAATTATTTTTCCCGTATGATTTGTGAAAAAGACCCCTGATTTTTGCAAAAAAAAGAAACTGAAGAT
>NC_051406.1:22109403-22109513 GCF_015228065.2 Penaeus monodon
AGCCAAAACAAAGATGTAAAACAAATTTCGCTTTTTCTTTTCCTTTTCTTCTTCTTATTATTATTCTTTTTCTTCCATTCTTCATCTTTCTCTTCATATTTTCCCCTCAT
>NC_051406.1:22109643-22109880 GCF_015228065.2 Penaeus monodon
CCCTTTTTAAAATTTTTTACTGTTTTCCCTTCTTTTTTTTCCCTTCTTTTTCCTTTTTTTAAATTTTTTCCTCCGTTTTAAACTTTCTATTTTTCCCCCTTTTTTCCCTTCACCCCCTTCTTTTCCCCCCCTTTTTCTCCTTCCCCCTTTCTTATCAGCAACTCCCTTTTCATTTCATTTCTCCCCCCTTTCCTCCTTGCTTCTATTCCTCTTCCTCTTTCCTTCTTCTCTTTCGCC
>NC_051406.1:22109941-22110174 GCF_015228065.2 Penaeus monodon
AAATTAACTCCCCCCCTCCTCTCTTCGTTTTATCTTCTCTTCGTCTCCCTCTTTCCTAAGTTTATCATGCCTCCTTCATTTTTCTTCCCGTCTCTTCTTTTCTTTCCTTTCCCCCATTTTTCCCTTTCCTCGCCCTCCCCCCTTTTCCCTTTTTTCCCGCGCTTTTTCTTCCTTTTTCTCTCTTCTTCTGAAAGAAATCTTTGCTTCCTTCCTCGACAATGGGAACCCAAAAG
>NC_051406.1:22110658-22110899 GCF_015228065.2 Penaeus monodon
AAATTGGACACGTCCCCGCCCCCGAAAAAGTACATTAAATTCCCTAAGTGCACGGGCAAGCTTTGCCCCTTTTTGTATTTAGAGCCATTGTTTGTCGAATTATTTTTAAAAAAATTATTACCCATAAAAAATTTTTCACCCGAAATTAAAAATTTATGGGGGAAACGGGCATGGGTTTTTGGGTTTTAAAACCCCCCTTAAACATTTTTCCCAAAAAGCCCCTCGTTTGTCAGCCCCTTTT
>NC_051406.1:22111108-22111400 GCF_015228065.2 Penaeus monodon
TTCAAGTACCCCCCCCCCATTTCCCCCCCTCTTTTAACCCCCTCTTTCTTATCTTTCTTATCATAATAACTTCACCCCCCCCCCCCAAATTCACACGAGTTTCCCCTCTCGTGCCTATGCCCCCCCCCCCCAAACGGCCTCATTATGCCTTTCCCCCTTTCCATTTGGCCCCTCACATGCCCCCCCCCCTCTCGTTATAACTCTTCCCCCATCTGTAATCTTCTCCTCCCCTATTCCTACATTTCATTATACCCCTTCCCTCCCCCTGTTTATCAGTATACTCCTTTCACAT
>NC_051406.1:22111591-22111749 GCF_015228065.2 Penaeus monodon
CCCCCCCTTTAACCATGAGAGACCGCCCATGCACTGAATGCTGGATACGCTCTAGCCTGAGCGGTCAACGTCCCTCTTCCGGCGTCGGAATCATTGAATACGTTCTAGACGAAAAGTTAAAAAAAAAACATGATGAAAATACGTGTATACGCTATTTT
>NC_051406.1:22112454-22112588 GCF_015228065.2 Penaeus monodon
ACAGCTAACACAAGCGAGCTTTCTCATTCTCCTTTCATTTTTTTTCAGAATGAAGGGGAAAATAAAAATGAATAAAAACGGTTGCAAGAGGATGGGGTGATGGGGGCGGGGCGGGGAGGGAAATTAGTGGCAGG
>NC_051406.1:22116801-22116877 GCF_015228065.2 Penaeus monodon
CATCCGTGGCTCTTCTCAAGAGAACAATTGCTTGTTTGTACTGGCACTGAGGAGGAAAGTGCAAGGGGCAGGTAAC
>NC_051406.1:22117293-22117422 GCF_015228065.2 Penaeus monodon
TTATCTTTCCCGCTCACCCCTTTCGTTTTCATTTCATTTGTTGTTGCAAGTTTTTATTCTTATTCTAAAAAAAATGTTTTTTTTCCCCTTTCTCTCTCTTTCCATATTCAGATGGATATGCGTTATATC
>NC_051406.1:22117609-22117865 GCF_015228065.2 Penaeus monodon
ACAACAAACTAAATTAATGAAATCCATAAAAATCGCTAGATTTTGCTTTATCTGTTCTTTTAAGCGTCGTTTTCGCCTCCTCCCCTTTCTCGGCTTTTCTTTTCTTTCTTCCTACCTTGTTTTTGCTTCTCACTTCCCTTGTGTCATATTTCCATTTTTGTTGCGATTATTCGGATTTTTCGGTTTTCTTTTTTATTGTCACAAAAGAACTGAATGCATATTGATTAGACTTTTCTCTCTTTTATGTCTGTCTGTC
>NC_051406.1:22119758-22119849 GCF_015228065.2 Penaeus monodon
TATCGCCAAAGTATGAATAAGCATAAAAATTAAATCAGACGATACAGTATGACTTATACATCAATCATTGAATAATTCAGCCAATAGATAT
>NC_051406.1:22119892-22120041 GCF_015228065.2 Penaeus monodon
GTTATTCATCTGAATTCATTATTTACTGCTGATGCTCGTAAGCTCAGCAATCTTTCCTGAATGGCCTCATAGGAGGAGGCGCATACAAGGCGCACAAACAGGAGGCTAATGAAGGAAATGAATAAATAACTTGTATATAGATTCCTCCT
>NC_051406.1:22120243-22120475 GCF_015228065.2 Penaeus monodon
GGGGATGAATGAACCAGAGAACCTCCTTCTACAAGAGTCTCATCCCTTTAAGAATAACAGTGCAACATCTGCATATTTCAACCTCTCTTACATCTTTCAGGAATTCCAGTTCTGTCAACATTGCAGCGGGGGAGGCGGGGGAGGGCAGGGGGGAGAGTGGGGGGAGGGCGGGGGGAGGGCAGGGGGAGGGCGGGGGGGAGGAGGGGGCGGGGAAGGTGAGAGGGAGAGGGTG
>NC_051406.1:22121006-22121537 GCF_015228065.2 Penaeus monodon
AATGGAAAGACACAAAAATAACGGTGAGATATAATGGACAAAGTAATATACAAAGAATTGTGATTTCATTGTTCATTAATGTAATAACGCTAATTTATAATGGAAAATGATGTCATGATGATGTTGATACAGTCAGAACCATAATTACAATTAACTTAATTATATCTAATGATGATGATTACAATCTGCTCCTCGCGCTAAAAGAACAAACGCAAAAATCATAAATCAGGAACCTATTCTTTTCTAATACGATTTTTTTTTGTACAGTTAATAATCGTCTTCGAAATGGTAACAATTTTAATTCCGTCTTTATTCAAATCTGAATAAAACAAACACCGTGAGAAACAATTGCATTATCGTACGCTTGGCATGCATCCCGTTAGTGTGATTATCGTACGAAGAGACGAGAAGTTATCGTACGTCACGTAAATATTCTCGCAGCGGCTGGGAGGAAGACAAAGAAACACTTTTGGAAATTATGAAATTACCTGTTTTAAACGTCCGTATTTTCGCCTCACTCAGAAAAAAGAA
>NC_051406.1:22122275-22122536 GCF_015228065.2 Penaeus monodon
GTGAGAAAATAGATTATAATTTGATTCCTTAACCTGCCAAAAGTTAAGGAATATAAAAATGTTGAGAAAAAAAATATAAGGATAAAAAAGAGAAACCACTTCTTGGAAGTCCCCCCCCCCCCTCCACTGAAAAAAGAAAAGAAAAAAACGAGAGAAAACGAAGGCAACCGCCTTGTCAGAAATGATTCAGCGGTTTGTCTGCGGTCGGGATCTGGTAACTGTGCTCCGTCGGCTTTCGCATTTTCTGCTCATGGGGGAGGG
>NC_051406.1:22122808-22123020 GCF_015228065.2 Penaeus monodon
GGGTAGGGTTAGTGTTTCCATTGGACGCTGCATTCAATTCTTATACTTTTTAAGAATTTCATTCTCTTTGTGATACACTATTTTTATTTTATCTTTGCCTAAGCTGTTTTTTTTCATTTATTTTTCTCTCTATACTGTATTTCTTTTACCTCTTCTGTGGGGGATGGGGGGGGGGGGCGATGCTTTCCGCTTTTCGAATTTCATTTTATCTT
>NC_051406.1:22123069-22123138 GCF_015228065.2 Penaeus monodon
GTATTTTTTTTATTCACTCTTTTCTTGGTTGTGGAGGACACTTTTTTGACGAGTCTGATGCCGTCCGCA
>NC_051406.1:22123188-22123571 GCF_015228065.2 Penaeus monodon
CTGTGTCTGTACAATATTACGCGAGAGTATTCCGTTGCACTGCGCAGCACGAAAATCTATAACAAAGAAATGTACAAACACACTTCATACTTTTCTGTTATTTGTTACGAGTGGCTGGTGCCGCCGCCGCCATGTTTCCTGATTTCCAGTAAATTACCACAACACCTCAACCTTATTTTAAACATTTTCCCTCTATTGTCCTCACATTTCCTCCTTTTACCATCGCCTTTTCCTTTTTTTCCTTTTTTATAATGACTGTATAGAAGCGTACCAGCGTTGTGTTCCTCGCTGAATTCGCCAATATTTCATCCGAGCTACTGGTATTTACCTCTTAACAAGTCGGCCATTACGGAATTATGGCGGGAAATAGCCGAAATAGCCGT
>NC_051406.1:22123639-22123803 GCF_015228065.2 Penaeus monodon
GGCCAACGAGCAGGAATAGCGGCTTTTTGTGGCGGACTTCCGGCGATTTCTTTATAATTCTTTCGTTCGTTTTTATTATTATTGTTATCTTTTTCCTCTCGTTCGATACGGTTAGGTATTCATTGAAGGCGAAATCTCGGAGCAGGAATTTGGGTTCGTGAGAG
>NC_051406.1:22123917-22124188 GCF_015228065.2 Penaeus monodon
TTTTCCCCCCCCCCCCGAGCAATCTGGATACGAAAAGCCTCGTTGAACTCGTTACTTTGCAACAGCGGCCGACCTTAATTGCAATGGCGAGCGACTCGTAGCTGACACGGAGACTCCGGAGCAGACACGAAAAAGGTGGCGGCGGCTCTCGAAAGGGGAGGCCGCCCAAAGCACACGCACGCTGGCTCCTCCTCGCGCCGCTCGCTTCTCTGTCTTTTGTTTGGCGCGCTCTTTTCTTTTTTTCCTAGGTCTTAGGGGAAAAAATCTAGGG
>NC_051406.1:22124358-22124549 GCF_015228065.2 Penaeus monodon
TTTCTCGTTCTTAAAAACCCTTCGTCGTTTTTTTGATTTCGGATCTTTTGCTCGCTCGCTTTGGGGAAAAAAATGGCGGTCACTGGAAAAATACGGTGCCTCCCTTTGAAGATTTTAAAATCGTGCTTGTTAAATTGTAAAAGCAAGCAAGAAAGGATGCAAGATAGATAGATGGATAGACCGAGGCATGT
>NC_051406.1:22124656-22124852 GCF_015228065.2 Penaeus monodon
ACAGCGGCAGAAAAGGCGCAGTGTTCAACCACCGCAGCGCTGCAGTGGACTGTAATCACCTGCTGGAAGTCGCTCTTAATAGCGGGTTTTGCTAGACATCAGCTGGGTGGGTAGCTAGCACTGACCGACCCCGATATAGTGACGACCTGCTCTTCTGTTCGTCGCTCGTTCCAATCTATGACCATTTTCGAACACT
>NC_051406.1:22124970-22125439 GCF_015228065.2 Penaeus monodon
AGTTTGCAGATATTTTTGTTTCCATTAAACCATCATAGCGTTTTTCCTGCCAATCTATTTACCGTTAGATTTTAGCCTCTGAATGCGTGCGTGTATGTGTGTTTGGGAGTCCTCTTTCTCCCTCTTTCCTCTCCCCTTTCCTGCCCTTCCTCCCCTCTTCCCCTTCCTCTCCTCCCTTTCTTCCTCCTCTCTTCCCCTTCCTCCTCTTCCTGCCCGTTCCCTCTCCTCTTCCTATCCCTTCCCTCTCCTCTCTTCCTTTCTCCTCTTCCTCTCCCTTCCCTCTCCTCGCTCCCTTCCTCTCTTCCTCCCTCTTCCCTCTCTTCCTCCTTCCCCCCCCACAGCCCCCCCCCTCCCTAGAGCTTCTCCCTCAGTCTCAACTTTAGAATATTCTTGTAGTTTAAAGCTTTTCTCTCACTCAAGCGACGGGAATTTACGCTGTTACGTCACGCGGTTAATGCTGTACCGTTAA
>NC_051406.1:22125906-22126109 GCF_015228065.2 Penaeus monodon
CCATTTAATTTGTTCTTCTTCATCACATCATGTTCCATTTTCCGTCTTTCTCTTCTCTCTCATTCTCACTCCCCGTTACCAACCGTCACTTTCTCCCCCGTCCTTTCTTCTCCCTGCCTCTTATCTCGTGCCAGATTATTCCTTACGTTCTCAGAAACAGAGAGAGCGACAGACGGGAAAAAAAATTAAGCCTCATATATTTC
>NC_051406.1:22126236-22126363 GCF_015228065.2 Penaeus monodon
TTAAAGCGTTATGGAAGAAAAAAGATCAAGAATGCGCTGCATCTCTTTTTTTGTATATTTTTTTCGTGAAATGTTATTATATGTAATTTGGTGAAATAATGATAATAATATTAATGCAATGCCTCAC
>NC_051406.1:22126584-22127361 GCF_015228065.2 Penaeus monodon
ACCGTATCACGGATTTGCTGTCTATTACATTTTCTTGTATTTTATTTGTATTGTTTTCTTCTCTTTGTTCTCTTGTTTAGCATTGTTATTGCCTTTTATCTGTTCATGCTTTCTTCCGCTTTCGTTGCAATGACGTCAGCATTTGGTCCCCGGAGAGTTGCCATCTTTCACCATTTATTTCATTTTACCGTTGTCCGTAAGATCTATCTCTGTAAACGCCGCAAATATTCGAGGAACCGAGACAGAATAAGAGAAGAATTCAGACTGAGCTCACAAGTTACGCAAGAGATTAATATTCAATTTCACTTATTCTCTTTTGATGATCACACATTTCTCGGGAGTTGCTAGATCGTGTATTTATGTCGTCTTCCGCCTCGCTGTCTATTTAGAGAATAATATGCCGTTTTACTTATCTTTTCTTCCTTTGTTTACTTGACTTTTATAAATGAATGCTTATTTGTATGTGTGTGTTTTTGTATCTACGTGTTTCTCTAATCGTACATACCTCTTTCCCCGTGTGCGTATGCGTCCACGAGGAGCACGTACGGATATAAAAACCTGTACGTAGGCAATCACACATTCACATAAGCAACAAGGCAGTTTTCAGCTTGCCCCGTACACCCCCCGTCAGTTGCACACGGGCGGGCACAGGAGTATGAAAGATGAACATATGCAAGTGTTCGGGCTCACACATACACGCCCGTCGCTCGGAGCCCATGAGGTTTTAATGGTCTGCGTCCCATCGAGTTTTTCGTTTTTTCCCCCTGCCTCCCCTTT
>NC_051406.1:22127707-22127793 GCF_015228065.2 Penaeus monodon
AATATAATTGACAACATAAATATTAAAGAATGACACACACAGAATATGATGAACGCGAACGGGGATCATTTTACAAATTTATGAGG
>NC_051406.1:22128465-22128737 GCF_015228065.2 Penaeus monodon
TTGTAAACTCACCCCCTCGACCCCTGCCCCCCCCCAACATCTGTTCACCCTTTCATCTTCTCCCCATCTCTCAAAAAGTCCATTTCTGAAGTCACTCGAATGCCCCGCCACGCACCTGTTCTCTCGCGTCGCTCCGGCGTGCGCATCCCGATCGTCATTTCCCTTTTCGGAGTTTCTTGGCTCCGCTCTAGCCTCGCCGCCGCGTTGTTGTCTTGCATGTGTAAGCGCTCTGGAGGGAGGGCGAGAGAAGGGAGGTTGGCAGCGGTGTCGAT
>NC_051406.1:22128766-22130435 GCF_015228065.2 Penaeus monodon
AAAACAGAGGAAATTGGGTGGTGGGGGAGATGGTGACGATGATGGATATGGGAAATGGTGGTGAAGGAAAGGGAAGATGGTGGTGTTGATGGAGAGGGGATGCGGAGGGGAGATGATGGTGGTGGAATGGAGAGAAGAGGATGATGGGCAAGAGAGGAGAGGATGATGAAGAGGGGAGAAGGTGAGTGTGGTGGAGATGTTAGATGAAGGAGAGGAGAGGAGAGAGTGGTGGAGAGGGGAGATGGAGAGGATTATGGAGAGGAAAGGTAGAGATGGTGATATAGAAGGGAGATGGAGAAAATAAAGAAGAGAGAGAAGATGATGATAGCAAGAGGAGAAAGAGAGGTTAGAGAAAGGAAACGACGATAATGAAGAGAGGAAAAGAGATAAGATGATAACTAAATAAAGATATAAAGAAGAATGTGATGATGGGAAAAGAATAAACGTTGAAAGTAAGAGGAAATGGTGAACAAAAGGCGTGGATCAGTAACAGATGCCATTTACTTAATGCGCTCGGCTTAAGTGGGTTACTTTAACCTGAAAGCATTAAGTAAATGCTGTGCTGTATCATGTTACCCAACATACCCACAGCATGTTGTAGAAAAGGATAAACTGCAGCAGGAAAATAGGAAAATAACGTTTTTTTTTTTTTACCTCCTATCCTTTTTTATCTTTTTACTCTACGAATGTAAGTTTTCATATGTTACGCAAAGATCAAGTGAAAAAAATACTTGTTTGCCAAACCGTGAGGTAGGAAGAGGAGGGGGCAGGGGGGTCAGCAGGGGGGGAGGGGTGATAGTGGGTGGGGTAGGACGGGAATAAAAAAAAGTTTATTCATCGTCCTCCATCACCTCATTGCCACAAGAAAATCTACGGACACAGTGCGCCGCATTTCACAACCCAGCCTTTCATCTTGCATCAAATGTACCGAAGTCAAACCGCGGCTGTACAGTTCGCCGCGCCGGGATTTTAGCGAAAAGAAACTAATCTAAATTAAACTAAGCAGCCTCATAGATGTCTTAGAGCAGTGGTTTGCACACTTTTCTTTATTTTCTTTTCTTTATATAAGACAAAGAGACAACTGCGATTTTCTTGTCTTGTTTTATTTCGCCATTACGTGTTTTTTCCCTTCTGTAATCCTTATGATTCTTTTCTGTTCTCCCCTTTCTCTCATTAAGCAAAAGCTAATTACACGATAATTACAGCATGGAAAACATATTACAGATTGGATATTTACCCCTCTCGTATTAGTGTGAATTAATAAGTAAGTGAAATATTAAATGAAAGTAATCGATATGAGTAATTAATTCGTAATCTTCACTACAAATTCGAATGAATAGCTTATTTCCAATTCATTTTGTTCTTCCTTTTTTCACCCATTTCTAAATTTCCTGTCTGTAGCTGACATCGAATGCAGGCACCAACGCCAATAACAAACACACAAGCTGGTTGAGTCTCCCAGTATGCGAAAATTTTCACATAAACAACAAAATTAAAAGATTTTTTTTTACTGTTGTTTGTTTGTTTATCTCTCCATTCGTGCATTCAGCATGGACATATTGTATCACACAGATGAACTACATTCACATAGTTGAGCAAAACATGGTTATTCGAAATCAATTTTGACAAACAACAGGGTAAACCCACGCGTACGTAAATATACGAGCGT
>NC_051406.1:22130534-22130824 GCF_015228065.2 Penaeus monodon
TATGTACACACAGAGACAAATACAAATGCAACAACAAACAAGCATTAATGCACACACTGAGAGACACAGCGATAGACAGACATCCACACACACCAGAATGTATACATGCACGCAACATAAGATCATATTCATGGCCACATAAATCACACATCCGTTGCCTTTAAATTTATAACAATCGTTCTCCCTCCGTGGAAGCATTTAAGATTTAAGTTCTATTTTTTTTGCGACGTTTCCAATTTCTGTTCGCCTGGGAAAAGACATACTCCTACTTGCACACACTGAGGGTTAAA
>NC_051406.1:22131368-22131624 GCF_015228065.2 Penaeus monodon
AATCAATGTGTGTGAAAGAGCGAAAAAAGTTAGTAGTTTAACAGAAATATGAGTGAGATTCTTTCGAACAGAAGTTTGTGATTATGAATTCACGCCAAGGACAAAAGTTGCTTTTTTTCTAAGAAAATAGATTTGAAATAAAGTTGGAACTTTTGTCCGCCATCAAAAGGTCAGGGATTTAGTTCATTCATAACAACGATAGACCCGGAAATAGCTGAAGGGGGGATTGTCGCAGTTAGTGAATAAGATAGATTGG
>NC_051406.1:22131971-22132225 GCF_015228065.2 Penaeus monodon
AAGGACAGAGTTTTACTTTAATTTATCACTTTAATCGCAGCAGCGGTTCTCCTCATGCGGAATTCATGCGAAAAAAGGTCAGGCAGATAATTAAGCCTTTTTCAGGGGAATTCTCTGACGTCTTGAAAAATTTCTCGAGACTCGGAGCACATAATTTGAGTTCAAAAAGGACGTTTCTTTGATGAGAAAATCATGGCGATATAATCCAAGCTAAGTATGTGAGCTGATGCCGTGTTTGAGAAAGTAAAGGCGTA
>NC_051406.1:22132332-22132591 GCF_015228065.2 Penaeus monodon
GTACTGTAATGCCCCCTCCCCCCCCATACCACCCAATCTCAACACGCTATCCAAAAAAAATGAGCCAAAAATTGCACGCCATCAAAAGACACCATAAAATTCAGCCGCAACAGAACTGAAACTTCATTTTAAAAACTCTAAGAAACTTCAAGTGATTCAAGTTTCTGATGAAGAATAGAGGCGATCGAAGGTGGAGAAGTAAGACGGGTTCCCCAAAAATCACTAATCTGTAACACGAAAATATTTGATTTACGTAAAA
>NC_051406.1:22132620-22132864 GCF_015228065.2 Penaeus monodon
TGAAAAACATCGTTCAAAACATGCGAAAAAGAGAACAGCCAAGAAGGAGATGCCTTTAATCGAAGACAAATGAGCCGCGTGAGAAATACATTTTAGCTTATGTTCGAGACTCCAATTACTATGATTAGCTGGATGTACATGAATCAGGGAAATGAGGTGATGAAATCTTTCCTAACTGGTGCATAGTTATTGTAATAGATGGAAGACAGTCATAGGAGATGACGACGACACACGTAAACACAAG
>NC_051406.1:22132956-22134018 GCF_015228065.2 Penaeus monodon
ATAAAACAAGGATTGTTCTGCTAATTAAACCCTCTAGAAAAACAAACAGTTATATAGAAATGCCACCTTCAGAGACTACGCGACGGCGAAGTAGGTGGTAGTGCTCTGCCATGGGAATAAAGTGCATTTTTCTGTAGTATCAGATTCTGGCGTAGGTGACCACTTCCTGGAAACCTGCGTTACCTCACAGCTGTTCCTCCAGGGGAATTGCGCGAGCTCATGGCTTCTCTCGCGCTGTTAACGTTTGGCATTTTGGATTTCACAGATCATGGCTGATAAAGGATAATGCGGAGGCGGTTTCTCCCCCGGGTGACGGAAGATTTCGCCATCTCCCTTATCTTCCGATCTTGTGCCTGTTAATGCAACTATTATCGCAGGCGTCGAAGTTCATCCACTGCCTGTGCTGTCTTGGCATCATAAGGCACCGTTGACTGGCACTCGTATCCTCAGCCAATGCAGATGGGCAGCGTGGAACCTATGTCTTTTAGATCATGGCATGGCCAAAGGCAGTTTATCGTCTTGTTTAGAACAGAAACAGTTCATATGCAAAATAAATGCAGCTTAATGAAACGAAGGAAACGTTCTCAGGTACTCTAAAGTTCACCACTTGCTCACATCTTCCAGCATAAGTATAATAACCCGACTTGGCCTACGAACACTAACCCAGCACCACCGGAATATGGTACAAAGTAATACATAAATAAGTCCCTGAAATGCATAGCCCAAACGGACATCAACCCGGACGAAGCCCAAATCACAGTAACCTTTATCCGAATCCCATATAAATAGTTTTGGAAATGATAAAATGTGGGTGAGTTCGTGAACCAAATGCCACAGCATAACCATTCCTGATCAATAAATGCTTTAGATAACGGAACCCTTCTATAAAGAGAAGATAAATGAATTTCCCAAATGCCAATAAGCGTTGCAGGATACAAATCGCCCTATACTTGACTGGCCAGGTTGCAAGATTAACTGCGGGTCGTGAGGTAATAAAAGGCTGTAGCACTGTTTATCTTCTTTAATTGGATTGCGATGGTGGTGTGAAAGTCATAAGAGATG
>NC_051406.1:22134313-22134416 GCF_015228065.2 Penaeus monodon
TCTCTACATTAAACATGAGGTGATTATCTCTCGCTTGTCCCGATAAAGTTACAAATTACAAATTGGCATCCCGCCCCACGCCCCTCCTCCCCGCTCCCCCTCG
>NC_051406.1:22134611-22134697 GCF_015228065.2 Penaeus monodon
ATAATCGAAGGGAAGGAGGGGGGGGGGCCTGTGTGATGTAACACCGACAACGTAAAAAAAATGTATACTGATCTGCGGCAAGGGAG
>NC_051406.1:22134778-22134849 GCF_015228065.2 Penaeus monodon
AGTGGAAAATTATGTTGGATTAAAAGTACCCGTTATTCTCTCATTTCAGCTTTTGTTTGTCAACTTATATT
>NC_051406.1:22135139-22135355 GCF_015228065.2 Penaeus monodon
ACCGAGTCCATTAAATTTTATCGAACATAAACTCAATTTATAACCTTCATTCTCTCAGGATTTAAATTACTGTCATTAACACGCACGCACGCATTCTGGCGAGATTCTGCGGACTCGTGTTATGTCTACTCACAGCATAATCTTGGAGTAGATAGACACCTCTGGACTTACTCCTTAGCTTGGTGGAAAGGAACAGTGAATTAAGAGAAAAGAGAC
>NC_051406.1:22135853-22136193 GCF_015228065.2 Penaeus monodon
TTTACCACAGGAAGAAAATAAGGGGTAGACTGCTACAGAAATTGATGATAAAAAAAAAATAGTGGAAAATAAGATTAAGAAATATCGTTTAGAGATATGGAACACTACACAAATACCAAAAAATAAAGAGAAAATGATAGCAATCGTTGAAAGTATCTCGTATTTATAAAAGTAATTATAAACGATAATAAAATAAAAATTGTTTTTTTTTATGAGATATATAATTACAACATTGTGGCAGTTTATGAGTGTTATCAGTGATGGTGTTAACTATTATGTCTAAGATATTTTATTTTCAGGGGGAAATAATGACCAGAAACATACGGATAATAATAGGCAT
>NC_051406.1:22136439-22136591 GCF_015228065.2 Penaeus monodon
GTCTGTTTATTTTTAAGGAAGAAAGATGCACTTGAAATTAATGATGACTGATGACAGGTTGAACAGATTAGTGTTGACAGCTTTTTTATGACTAATAGGATGATGAGGATTATAGGAAAGACAAAGATGCTGTTTGGATGCGCTGTGTTTAG
>NC_051406.1:22137090-22137466 GCF_015228065.2 Penaeus monodon
CAGCGTGTCTTGTGTATACCCTTTACAATGAAGATAGGTAGATAGAGAAGTGCATAGATAATAAAAAACAAGCAAACCAGTAAATAGATAGATAGAGGAATAGATACGTGAATAAATGGATGAACGAGTGAATAAATAACTGAATAAACAGACAGATAATCAAATGAAAACAAAATAAAAATAGATAGAAATAGGTACCTGAATTCACTGAACAGATAAACGTCTCGATAGACAAATAATGAACAGAAATGCATCCGACTATCGACACCTGACGGATGGAAATAAAAAAACCCTTGGATCCCGGGTCACTGAACCGACCGACGACGACCGCAAGCACATCGATGCAGAGCAACGTGCAAGGGACATTGTTGCAGAT
>NC_051406.1:22138950-22139147 GCF_015228065.2 Penaeus monodon
TGTGGTGTTTTTTTTTAAAATTGTTTCTTTAAATCTAGATTGTTGTGCTTTGGAATTCAGCACTTTCTTCGTCCGCCTCGGTGACCTCTTTCACTGATGGTTGAAAATCATTGGTAAATCGAATGACATGACACCTTTATCGATCAGTGGCGAGACGGCGGGAGATTGATCACCCACTGTGTGAAGAAATAACTTGT
>NC_051406.1:22139994-22140295 GCF_015228065.2 Penaeus monodon
TGCGAATAAGGAAGAAAGAGAAGAGAAAGGAGGGAAACAAAGGAAGACAAGAGAAAATTAGACAGTGAAAAAAGAGAAAAAAAGAAAGAAAGACAAAAATGAAGAATCGGGGAAAAATAAAGCAGACAGAATGAAAGAAAAAGAGAGAGAAAAAAAGGCGAAAACGATAAAAACGAATCCAAAGAAAAAGAGACAAAAGGCAAAAACGATAAAAGAGAATATCAAAAGAAAAGAAAAGAAAAGTAAAAAAAAAAAGAAAAAGAAAATCAGCAAATTTACATTCAACACATCTCGGCCACAC
>NC_051406.1:22140542-22140822 GCF_015228065.2 Penaeus monodon
AATCCTGGCAGGGAGTGAGGACGGCGAGAGAGAGAAAGGGCAGGAGAAGGGGAAGGGGAAGGGGAGGGGGGAGGGAGGGGAGGAGAGGAGGAAGGGGTAGGATTGGAAGGGAAGAGAGGGGGGAGGGAGGGGAGAGAGAAGGAGGAGGAAGAGAAGAAGGGGAGGAGCAAATGGGGAGGGAAGGTGGGCAGGGAAGGGGAGGAGGAAAGAGAAAAGTGAGGGGGATGTGGAGGCGGAAGGGGGAAGGGGGAAGGAAGGGGAGAGGGAAGAGGATGTCGAA
>NC_051406.1:22141714-22141820 GCF_015228065.2 Penaeus monodon
TATCGGTGCACAAAAAGTTCAGAAAAGGATCGGCTGCTCAGAAGAATGTTGGACGAGGTCAGGGAGTCAAAAGAATCTTACTTGACCTTCCTCGACTGGAATCACA
>NC_051406.1:22142132-22142242 GCF_015228065.2 Penaeus monodon
TTGCTTTCCGCATAAGAATGGCATAAAGAACGAGCGAGTCATCACTGCTGCTGTTTGTGTTTGTTAAATAAAACGGTTGGAAAAGCATGCACCCAATGGATATATTACAT
>NC_051406.1:22142425-22142687 GCF_015228065.2 Penaeus monodon
TCCCCCCTCTTGACAAATCAACATATTGCGAATACACTCCAGACTCGGGTGTTTGTTCTTCACGCCCACATCGCCGGCGTCCGCGCCCTCTCCGCCTCCACGCCCCTGCGCCCAACGAGAAAATTGAGTGTTTTGATTCTGACAGCCATGTACTACACTAAATCATACTAAAACGAAAACAAAGTTGAAGGAAATATATAAAGATATAGGTTTCTTTCATTTTTTTCTTTAATGATTATGAGGATCTTCAATATCTCTCTTC
>NC_051406.1:22143095-22143220 GCF_015228065.2 Penaeus monodon
CGTCCGTAACCTTTCGTGTTCCCTGGATATCAGGGTTGCCAACCGAATATCGCGAAAGTTGTCAATGCTGCCTCGTGAACAGCAAGAAAGAATAAATAGAGAATTCCACGCCCCCAAAAATGGAG
>NC_051406.1:22143245-22143391 GCF_015228065.2 Penaeus monodon
CCTAGGCTTTTATCACATGACATATATCATTTCGAAACGAGTAAAAAAAGTAATGGATAATAAGATTTTTACATTTGATCCCAAGAAATATTATACATGTATACGCCAGGGAGAAAATCTACGACATATTTTCCTGGAACGCAACA
>NC_051406.1:22143956-22144242 GCF_015228065.2 Penaeus monodon
AATAAGTAGATAGATAGGTATATATACAGAGAGAATCATAAAAACCGATAACAATGGCAATGACAATAAAAACAACAGTACTGAAAGCAATATTGAAATTAGCAGCAATAACCAAAGTAGAGGTATATAAAGGAAAATCGCATATTTCAGGTTGCAATGCAATGACAAATGGCGGGTTACAAACTGTGGGTCATTTTTCATCATGTTCCTGTTTCTGCTCAACGTCATTTGTTAATGTCAGTTTCTACAATTCTTTGTGTGGGGGAGGGGGGGGGGTATTTCTCTC
>NC_051406.1:22145619-22145698 GCF_015228065.2 Penaeus monodon
TTGTGTAAAAATCTGTAGTGCTTACTTAAGGAATAAATATTGCTTTAAAATCACATTAAAAATAATATCTCAAGAGGTA
>NC_051406.1:22145865-22146093 GCF_015228065.2 Penaeus monodon
CCCGGAGTCGGTCCAAAGGCTAACGAAATTATTCATACACACAACGCTTTTGTCTAAATAATAAAAAAATTATATTAATTGTTATATTACAGCCTGTCATTTATAATTGAATGATGATGGGCCCTAATTGAATCTATATTTATGAAGGTAAAAATTGTGAGCACATATCTTTTGTCTAATGGCAAGCGTACATACATACAGTCACACGCATGCAGCTTCACGTGGATG
>NC_051406.1:22146347-22146533 GCF_015228065.2 Penaeus monodon
CCTCACTCTTCAATAAATGAATAAGTGAATATGTAAATAGATACATAAATAACAAGGAATGCGAATAAATAAGGGAATGGGGGAATAAATGAACAGAGAAAGAGAAGAGGAAATAGATAAATGAATGTCTATAGGACAAAGAACTATAAAGTGTAAGGATCATGACGATAATGACAGAATAAATGC
>NC_051406.1:22146576-22146669 GCF_015228065.2 Penaeus monodon
AGGAATATGAAGAGGAAATAGATTGAGTCTGTATCCAATCTCGAACGGATCGTTAGCCACTCAAGAAGAATGGAAGCGATGGGGGGATAATGC
>NC_051406.1:22147413-22147683 GCF_015228065.2 Penaeus monodon
CTGGATGGGACGTGGCTCTGTCATGAATTGCATGATGCACGTAAGGGTCTTTTACAGCTTATGCTGTATTGGATGTATTCACTCAACAAACACACTCAAGCACTTGTGTTTTTCCTCCCGCGTTCCGTCCTCGTTAACGCTGGAGGACATTTTCTTTACAATAGAAAAAAAAATCGTTGGCTTCCCCTCCTTCCGCGATTGTAGGAAGTTAACGAATGAAACAAATCGATAATTAAAAAAAAATGTTGACTTGGGACAAAGAAAGGGTAA
>NC_051406.1:22147910-22148903 GCF_015228065.2 Penaeus monodon
CTGAATACATGGTTCGACGTTCGGACAACTCCCAGCTGGTTTCTACGGCACAGGTGCCCCCCACCCCCCTTGTGAATTAAGTCGTTCTTCCCTGCCTCTATTCTGCCTACTGAGGTTTGTCCCCTGTGTGGCCCGGGGTCGTGGCAGATAGCTGCTGCCTCCCCCTGGGCCTCTTGCGAAAAGGGGTTCCTCTCCCGCGTGTTAGCGAGAAGGTGCAGCGTCGAGGTGAAGTATACTGTCGGTTCAGCGAAAAGCTTTTCTATGGGTCCTCCTGCGCGTGCATTTGCTGTGCCTTTGGGATTGCGTTATTGGCTCTGGGGGTATACGAGCGGAGGCCTAATTGGTGTTTCGTAGTTTTGAAGCGCTGTGCATTGCGCCCTTGCTTGTCGTGTCGTTGTTTCGATGTCCCTTCTCTCGAGGGAGAGGGGGCGCTACCCGCTACTGTGTGGATATTTGGTTTGCTTATTTACACGTTGGTGGATTGTGTGCTGCAACTGAAAGGATTATGGTTTTCTGCTTGTTTGCATATTCTAGTCTTTTTTCGTATGTGTTCATGTTTGCAATAGTTACATGTCTGTAATATCTGTTGTGTAAGATATTAAAGACATTCCCTTGCGGCTGAACAGAATTTTATTTGTTACGGACACATTTTTTCTTAGCGTAACAATGCTTTATTATGAACTGATTTACAATCCCAAACCTTCTTTAAGCGAACGGCCGTGAGAACCACCTCAGGCAAGCGAGGGCGATTAAGCCGAGAGAACTAATGCTCCCTCCGTATATACAACTCTGGGGGGGGGGGCGTGGGTATGCGCCACGTGGTCGGAAGAAAGGGTGCAGAGTGGACGAGGAAACGCGTGCCGTAAATACTAGGAAGAAAGGGAAGGGAAGAATGAACAGTGAACACCATCAGGAGGAAAATTGTACAAAGAGAACAATGCACCTTTGTGCGCATAAATGTGTAAGTGTTGTTTGCCAGTGTGTGTGCGTGTC
>NC_051406.1:22149084-22149339 GCF_015228065.2 Penaeus monodon
ACCATAACCTGATAGACAGATCTTTAAGCATACAAAAAAAGTCAAAACACGTAGACAGACACATTAAAAAGAATTATGAAGTCCTCACCCCCACCCCCACCCCCCCAGGGCCATAATCATCAGCCTCCCACCATGGATATAATCAGGTGTAATAATTTAAGCAGTTCAACCTCGTAAATTATAGCTATAATGCATGAAATTTACACATCCCATAAATAAGCAGGGCTCATTAGTGTCCCGCTGTCCAGGTGACAC
>NC_051406.1:22149670-22149777 GCF_015228065.2 Penaeus monodon
ATAAATAAAAAGTTACGTTGTAAATAGTATTAAACGGATTATAGTATTTACAATGATCATTCATGGCAACAAGAATGATTCAGCAAATATCATATTTTTCCAAGCAC
>NC_051406.1:22152467-22152617 GCF_015228065.2 Penaeus monodon
TTTAATTCGTCAGTAAAGCGACGAATAATCTAGAATAATCTCAGTGAATTTAGGGGATCCAATTAATCAGAGATTGGGAATGAATAATCGCCGGAATTCCGAATACTGCAATTAATCAGAGAACGTTAATCGATAGTCTAGATGCGGTGG
>NC_051406.1:22153417-22153483 GCF_015228065.2 Penaeus monodon
CGTTGCAAGGAGCCTGTAATTATGGTTCCGCCGCCACTCGGATGCCGGAGGAAAGAGCATCGCGGC
>NC_051406.1:22153957-22154120 GCF_015228065.2 Penaeus monodon
TTAGATCCTCGATCGTATGTTAATTGGAGCCCATTATCTGCCGATCAAAACAGCACAGAATTTACGAGTTTATAATCCCGTCTCTTGCATGGCCACTATTGCCAACTTGTGTTTTTTTATTGTTATTTTTTATCAATGTCTGTGTGATGTTAGATGTTTTGTG
>NC_051406.1:22154382-22154547 GCF_015228065.2 Penaeus monodon
AACGCAGACACAGCAAAGAGGGCAATATATTTCTTTCTTTTAATAACGAATTATCGTCACGGTTTAACGTGCGAAATGCGGAAAAATTATCGGGGAAGAAAATGTTTAATGAGGCCATTCGTTATGCTGTTCTCTCTTCCTTTTTTTTCCTTACTCTTACTCTTA
>NC_051406.1:22154807-22154971 GCF_015228065.2 Penaeus monodon
CCTCCCCCCCTCTCCATTCTCCTCCTTAGTCCACCATGTCTTGAGAAGAATAGCCCTGCACCGCTCTGTTCTTTCACACCTTAAGGGGCGTCGATGTTAACGCGTAAGATTTTGCAACCCTGAAATATGATCTGTGATATTGCAAATAGGAAAAGATATTCGTG
>NC_051406.1:22156024-22156294 GCF_015228065.2 Penaeus monodon
CATACATGTAGGTTCATATATTATGTATGTTGACTGCTTCTGTACACATCTGTCTACTTGTGTGCAGCTGAGCGTGTACGTCCGTGCGTGTGAGCGGTGGCTCGGTCGCGGGCGCGCGGTGGCCACACTCAGGTAGGCTCGTAAAGTACCGTTGACTCACGAGTGAATGTTATAATAAAGTCCCGGTTATATATATTCCCTCTGCTCTTAATGGGGGATTGTCTTGTTCCTCGCGAACAGGAAAGCGCCGATGATGCACTGCTGGGGAGT
>NC_051406.1:22156758-22157567 GCF_015228065.2 Penaeus monodon
TTCAATTTCCCTAACTTTTCTCTCTGTCTTTCCCTCTCTCTCTTCCATTCTCACTTCCCGCTTACTTATCTTTGCCCTCTTTTGTTTCTCTTCCTCTTTCCAACTTTTCCTTCCGTTCTTTTTCCTTTCCCTCCCATCCATCTCTCACGCCTGTCTCCCTCGCCCCCCCCTCCATCCCTCTCTTTCCTCTCCCTTCCATCTCATCTTTTCTCCCCTTATTCCCCTTAATCCTCCTCCTTCTCCACCTCCTCCTTTTCCTCCAGCCCGCTGACCTCCCTCTCTCCCTCCATCTCCCCCTCCCCCTCTTATTCCTCAGTCTCCTCCCATTCTTCTCTCTCCTCCCTCTCCCTCCCGCCCCTCCACCCTTCCCTCTCCCCTCCCTCTCCCTCCCGCCCCTCCACCCTTCCCTCTCCCCTCCCTCTCCCTCCCGCCCCTCCACCCTTTCCTCTCCCCTCCCTCTCCCTCCCGCCCCTCCGCCCTCCCCTCTCCCGTCCCTCTCCCTACGCCTCATTACCTAGGTAGGGTGAGTGCCAATAACACTCGCACAGCTGGCATTTATTACGGTTAAGCGAACACAAGGTGGCACTGTCGGTTAGGCTGGCGCTGGGTTCAGCTAATTATCGTATTATGCTATATCAGTATCGTGTCATTACTGTCCCTGAAGATTCGATCAACCCCCAACCCCCTTTTCTCATAATTCTCCTTTCATTTCTTCTCTCCTTTTCGTAGCTCCTCTTTTGTTTTTCTTTTCCCCTCGTTCTTCCCCATTTCTTTCACTCTTCTTACGTCTTTTTTACCTTCTCCTCCCC
>NC_051406.1:22158371-22160137 GCF_015228065.2 Penaeus monodon
CATCTGCCAGCCAATGTTGACAATGTTTCATAAGAATAAGCCTTACTGCAACTTTTGACCCTCAGTTGTAATGGATACAATGATGAAATTTATGCACATTCATTTAACCATTTTCTGGAGTTCATGGATTTTAGGTTTACGTTGAATCTTTTCCAGGAATCCACTGTTCCCTTTTTATCAATTCTACAACTACTACAGGGATGTCATTTTTAACGGTCTCATTCTGCTGATTTCAGTTGCAACGTCTTTGTACTTGGCAAGTTGATCATATCCCTTTTGTAGTTTCATTCTTATTAGATTATATATTAATTAGCAAGGATACCAGGTGACTTGGCGTGGTTGGTGCAATCAGTACGGATTGTAAAGATCCATAAGCTAGTGACGTCCTTTGATTCCGTTGCTGGCGTAGGATGGTGTCCCTCCGCATGATCTGCATCCGTCTTTGCAAAGAGTCCAGTGAATATACCGACCAACCTTCTCATGTCTCTTCTCTTATGCTGCTGGTGCCAGAACAGAACAGTCTGATCAAATATGGCCGATTGTTTCTCATTTCTCATCACAGACATGGTATTTTGAGTACATATTCCTGTTCACTTCAGATGAAGAGATTCTGTTCTTAGTATGCAAGAAGAAGCCGCTCAGCCGCTGCCCTCAGCCCTGAACTGCTGAACTCTGATGGGGTCAAGATTAGTCTACAAACGTATCTTATATTTGGTAATTTGTCCAATGGCATTTCTTGTAATATGTTAACAGCTTTTCTGTCATTCATGCGGATACACTAAAGCCATCACTCGTTCTCTGCCTTTTGCTATGTGTGCAAACCAATGTCTTTTTCATGCTATTACATCTTGGGCTTCTCCATCTCTTCTTAGTTGGTATAGTAGTTCCACATCTGCCTCTAGTGCTTATTATTAGCTGTTAGTAATTATTATTACTTGAGGTACACCCGTTTCAATGTTGATACATTTCAGGTATTATTATTATTTTTTAGAATTTACTTAATATTTCTGAGCGATTTTAACTCTTCTGTGGTATTTCTTCAGCATTCCCTAAATAGGACTTTTTCGGAAAATTCCTCAACTGTTGTCTTAAGCCCTAGATTAATGAGTGATGTTTTAACGCGTTTTCCTCTCTTGTGAAAGTGGCTCTAGTTATACCTACGCCACTGTTAAATTGCTTTACTATCGGTCAAAGTCCATTCATTTCTTTACCATTCTTCGAATACAGCTTCAACTCCGTCCGTATGTTGATAATGTTGAAACAGATGCAGAATGGAGTTTTTCGCGATGTGCCCTTTCTCTTTCTCGCAGGGGTCATTAGGAAGAGGGACAAGAGCGCCATGGAGAACAGTAAAGGGGACAAGAATTCACCTTAGATTATGCCACAGTTTATTTTGATGTTATCCTAGTGACTTATCCCATTGCTGTGACTGGAAATTACTCGGGTGTTCCATTTAGTCATGCCGTTTTAAAAGATTGGAAATTGTTGCGGAGATTTTACACATTTTCATAGACTTCAGAGACCATTTGTGGGGCCAATACCAAAAGCTTTCGTACAGTTTGTCTACATATTGTGTTTAGAGTTCTGAGTTTCGGTATAGCAAATCTCTAATATAATTCTGTTTACCAGGAACTCATGCTTGCATCATATAATTTTTTTGTGCAACACTTTTGTTCATGGCAGAAACTAAACTGTTCATTTGTTTTTGGTAGTAAATATGATGTTTCCTAGACAAGGCTTGGCTCAGGTTTCGCAAATAATAACGT
>NC_051406.1:22160416-22160663 GCF_015228065.2 Penaeus monodon
TTGACTTTAGAGATTAATCCTTTCGCATCTTGCTCACGAATTTATCATTCGCCATCAGCATCAGCCGTTCACCCGAATTTTTCATGTCATGACAGTCTTCGACTCAATTCAACCAAATTCCTCTTGTGTCACGCGGGTAAATCCCATTTATACTGAGACTGTGTTTATGGACCGTCTTTGCTAATAACGGATTTCTCGTTGAAATTCCTTCTGATGTGATCCGCGCTGTTTAAAATTCCTCAGATCG
>NC_051406.1:22161772-22161935 GCF_015228065.2 Penaeus monodon
CAGATGTTGATGACAGACTAATAACTCAGTCAACACATTAATTAATCAGACCCACACCCTGTCCCCTTCACCCCCCCCTCTCCGCCTACCTCCTTACCCCCCTTTTAATTACCACCACCCCTCTCCCCAACGGCCCACCCCCTAATCTGCCCCCAACTAACAT
>NC_051406.1:22161985-22162133 GCF_015228065.2 Penaeus monodon
TCAAGCCTTAATTAAAATGTAAATATCAAACCGTAATTACTCATATATAACGCGCTTACTGGTGTAGTAGTGAGACGAGTGTATATTTAGTTTATTTATGCAAGAAGAAATGGAAAGAAATTATTGGGGGACAAGGAGGAGGAAATGT
>NC_051406.1:22163853-22163949 GCF_015228065.2 Penaeus monodon
AATTCACACACCTACTAATATCTAAAATAAGTTTGTTAAAAAAAAATTAATGTTTGGAGACGTTAATGCGGTACTAGGAAATGATCCAGAACATAT
>NC_051406.1:22164084-22164493 GCF_015228065.2 Penaeus monodon
CCTGCTCAGGACATATGCACTTGACTTTGTTAGCAAACTTGAGTGTTTCAGTTACTAAAACTACCAAATATGTGCAGACACACTGAAAGTGCTTGTTAACAGCTTCCCGATCAAAAATCCCCACCACCCACCTACCAAGATTCAACTGCCAAGATGCACCTAGTAAAATCACCCTTTTCCTCCCTGCAAGACTCGATTCTCACTTCAGAATCGCCTTTTCCCCAAAGAAAATGGCGCCTGAACTGAACAAGGCCTCCACCGCTGCCACCTTGCTCACTCGCTTGGCTTTTTTCCTCGTATTAGTAGGGTCCATTTTGGTTTGTGTTACGTGTGGTGAACTTTTTTGTTTAGTATTTCTTTTTATGTATAGGTTTGTCTCTGGATTTGTTCTAGTAAGTTTGAATTATGT
>NC_051406.1:22164528-22164739 GCF_015228065.2 Penaeus monodon
AAGTCCGCGAACTGTGCTGGATGCGGAGTTACCTATTTGGTCCCGTTTTCTGCATCCTCATTCTGTCTTGAGGGGAAACTGCTTCGATTTTTTCCCTCTTTCTTTTCTTATATTATGAGAAGAATGGGAATAAAGAGGCAGATGGGTAGATAAATAGATAAGCTGGCAGAGAAAATGTAGACAGACAGGTTGATAAAGAGATAAGGATGAA
>NC_051406.1:22164853-22165080 GCF_015228065.2 Penaeus monodon
GAAGAGAAAGAAATAAAGAAATGAATAGAAAATATCTCGAACTAGAATTTTGCCGGAAGAGAAACCAAATTCACGAAAATAAGTTTCCAAAAATAATAGTAAAAGAAAAAGTCACAATTTTTTTTACAAAAAAAGGAAAATATCCATGAAAGTCAAGAATCATCAAAGTGATCTCACATCCATCTTTTCCTTTCATTTTTTTTTTTGGCGTACACGTGACATGACGA
>NC_051406.1:22165539-22165803 GCF_015228065.2 Penaeus monodon
TCCTTCACTTCCTCCCTCTCACCTCCCCCTCACCCCCCAAGAAAAAAAAATCCAAACACCCGCCGCTTAAATTCAATGGCCGCCATTTTGTCTCCCTCTACTTACCTACAAGCAATTTCCATCAAACGCATTACCCTTCCCAAACACCCCCCTCATCACGGGCGCAAACCACTCGCGGAGGAGCCGACCGGGCGATAAAGACCCTTAAGCTCCCCGCGCATAAAGGCGAAGGAGGTGCTTCCGGGAGCTCCGTCTGGCCTACGA
>NC_051406.1:22165837-22166529 GCF_015228065.2 Penaeus monodon
ACGACCGTTTGCTCAGGTCAATTGCGCACGAAATGAGCTTTAGACTCTGTTAATGTGTTTATCGCTCGGGTGGGGGCCGGGCGGCGGGGGTGTGGGGAGGGGGTTGGTGTGGGAGGGGGTTGGTGTGGGGAGGGGGTTGGTGTGCGGAGGGGGTTGGTGTGGGAGGGGGTTTGGGGTGTGGGGAGGGGTTGGTGTGGAGGGTTTGTGTGGGAGGGTTGTGTCGGAGACGGGGTTTGGTATTGCGGAGGGGTTTGTCTGTAATGGGGTTGTATGTGGTGGGTGGCGGCGGCGGGGGTGTGGGGAGGGGGTTGGTGTGCGGAGGGGTTGGTGTGGGGAGGGGGTTGGTGTAGGGAGGGGGTTGGTGTGGGAGGGGAAGTTTGGGGGGAGGGGGAGGAAGGGGGTAGTAGGGAGGGAGGGGGAGGTGGGGCAGAGGTTGTTGAAGGCGAGGAGGTGAGGGGGAGGGTTGTTGTTGGGGGGAGAAAGGGGTTTGGGGGGTGTTGGGGGAGAATGGTAAGGGGGTTGTTATTGGGGAAACATGTGGAGGGAAGGGGTAAGGGGAAGAGATAATTGTTTACTGAAGGTGGGGAGAGAGGGGGGGAGGGCAAGGGGATGAATATTTATTGGGGGCATTTGGGTGGTTATTGGGGAAAAGGGGTAAGGTTGGGGTCAGAGAAGGTGGTTTATTGAGAGGA
>NC_051406.1:22166580-22167304 GCF_015228065.2 Penaeus monodon
TGATGACTACTTAACTGCAGTGGTGATGACGGTCGTTTGGGCGGTGGTGATGACGCTGCAGAGGGAGGGAGGCATAGGTAGAGGAGGTGGGAATGGGGGGACTTCAGGCGGAGGGTAAGGGGGGGTGTCATTCAGAGGGGAGGGGGGGGGGTGAGAAGAGACACGGATGGTGGGGATCAGAAGTGCGTTTGCGTGTGGATGACTTTGTGAATTTAAATGTTTGTGTGATTACCTTCATGAATGGGGGGGGGGGGGGGGAATTCACGTAATGCTGACGTCACAGTTGCTTGTGTTCTTGATGCTTTTGGTGACATTGCTTCTCTCTGCTGTTGCATAGTGTTTATGCAATGACAGTGATATTCGATTTTTTTCTCTCTCTAAGATGGTCGTGTTAGTATATTAGTTTGTATATGTGAGCGTCTGCATGTGGAAATGTATAGGATTAGTGTACATGGGTGTATAACAGTGTGCATGTACGTTTTGTGCCCTTATCCTACTATACATCTCCGCCCAACCCCCTCTCTTGTAACTCCAGATGGGTGATTAATTTCTTATTCACAAAGCTGTGTCAGTCAGTTTACGCCACCTTTTTTTTTTAAAGACTCTATAAACTGTCACAGACGAATGAACGTGTTTGGGTTGGTAAACGAATAACTTTCTCCCTTCCTCTATCTCTGCACCTGTTTCTACCTGTTTGAATGTCTGTCTGCTTTTGTCTCTCTTT
>NC_051406.1:22167458-22167551 GCF_015228065.2 Penaeus monodon
TAGATTCTTCTGTGTTTCATTCATGTTAATATCTAATATCTGTTACTATCTATTTTCGCTCGTCCGTTCATTGCAAACTTATGCTTTAAACGA
>NC_051406.1:22168023-22168315 GCF_015228065.2 Penaeus monodon
TACGAACAGAGAGAAAGTGAGAGAAAGGCTAAAGATAGACAGGAATATTAATAACTCCAAGAGGAATAAAGGCATACGCAATGAATAAGATCAAAAGTGAACAAAATAAACAATAAATGTGATAAATAACAAAATAAATAATCAGAACAGAACATTTCAGAAGCAGAAGGCAATGTATCATCATCGGCCTTTTTCGTCTCGTTCACTGGGTTTTTCACTTGTTTTTAAAAAATTTCCCATTTCGTTTTCGGTCCTTTTTTTTTCGCGAAATTCCTTACGGGTTTCCCCTAAG
>NC_051406.1:22172066-22172165 GCF_015228065.2 Penaeus monodon
CGGGCATTGTACCTGTTGTGTTGTTGGTCCAAGTGTCCTATGGCTGTAGTGAGAGAAAGTACCACAGATGGGTACAGAAAAATCATGCATCGGGAAAGA
>NC_051406.1:22173626-22173904 GCF_015228065.2 Penaeus monodon
GGTGAAAGGCAAAGAGAATGGCGGGGGAGGAGGGGAGAAAAGGGACAGGGATGAAGCCTTTAAAACACTCAGACAGGCCAAGCAAGCGCAAACAGACAGACACAGAAAACCAAGGACCATCCCACCCAGGCCCCAGGGAACAGCCCCGTCCACAGCAAGGCCCAAGGGACACCCACATGCATGCTAAGACAGCCGCCACATCTTCGTGATCGCGGGCAAATTTGAGCCAATCAGCGCAAGGCACGATTACCCCGGCCCCCTGATTTCTTTTCTTTTTA
>NC_051406.1:22174004-22174573 GCF_015228065.2 Penaeus monodon
CCCATCTCCACCACCCCACCACCATCCCCATCTCCACCACCATCCCCATCTCCACCACCATCCCCATCTCCACCACCATCCCCATCTCCACCACCATCCCCATCTCCACCACCATCCCCATCTCCACCACCACCCCATCTCCACCACCATCCCCATCCCCATCTCCAGGAAACGCTTGCAAAACCTTCCTCTTTTCGCTAATGCCTTGTCGTTTGGGAAAAATTATATGATGCATTAAGTCCGTAAAGGTCAAAATAGATGAGTGTTACAGTGACCCCATAACCCTTATTTGCACCAACCGTGCCATATTACGCCTATCTTTTTCCTTCTTATTTTTATCATTTTCTTTTTGTCTGTTTTGGCTATTTTAATTTTTATTTTCCTTAAATTATTATTTTTATTTTCGTCTCTTTGGTGTTCTTGTTTTTTTCTTCCTAAAATCTTCTGCTTCATCCTCTTTCTCTTGTCTCTCCATCTCCTTCATCCTCTTTCTCTTGTCTCTCCATCTCCTTTTCCTTCTCTTCTCTCCCCTGCTACTTCCCCTTCACTTATCTTTCGTCTTTCCTATT
>NC_051406.1:22175149-22175388 GCF_015228065.2 Penaeus monodon
CGCTTCAAGTTCAACGACACTTGTTGCCGAAGCAGTTATGGAGTTTCTACGAGCTGTATTATTGCTCATTTTAGTGTTATTGCATTATGTTACACCTCCATTTTACGGTCTCATTATGTCTATCATCTCCCTCTTTATTCCCTCCTTCTTTCCTTCCCCTTACCCCCTCACCCCCTCCGAAAGCCTCTCTCTCTTCTACTCGTCACCCCCCCCCCCTCCACCCTTCGTTACTCTCGCGC
>NC_051406.1:22175759-22178676 GCF_015228065.2 Penaeus monodon
ATGCTCTGATTTGTAACTGAAAACATGTAGGTGAGAACTTTATGAACACTTTGATTTATGTATGTTTAAAATATCCCGCTTCTGCCTTTGGAAGTGCATTTATTCGAAGCGCAAGTTATTTCCACCAAAGAGAATGCCTTTCTTTATTTGTGGTTTGCAATATCACTCTTGCCTCTTTCTGCCTGAGGACAATAAACATTATATAAGTAAATTTGTTTGTAATTTTTGAAAATCCTCGTACGCATCTTCTTGTTTTCTTAGCTCTGCGTTCGGTATTTGCAGGCAGCGACTTATTTTCCCCGGGAGGACGCCATGTTTGTGGATCGCGGCGGACAAAGCGAGCGCCACAAATTTGTAAAGATTAGCAACTTTGTTTGGAGAACAAAGTAAAGAGCATGTTCTGTTTTGTTCTTAGTTTTTACTGGATTATACAAATGTGTTCCTATAATGTTTTCTTTATGAATAAGATTGATATAACAGTTTTTAGTGAAGTGGTTTATGCAAGGCTCATGAGTGAGTAACGTGTGTTTTATTTTCCATGCTTTGAGCATGTTTAACAAGATGACATACTTATTACCGTGATAATTAATCAAATAAGTCATTAATGGTTTTTGAGAATGTCAGAGGAAGAAAGTTATATTAATTTTCTCATATAATATTATTCTGCATAAGAGGTTTTCAGATTCTAAATGTTTTTAATGAACATGTCACTTGTAAGATTGTACAGAGTCAGTCTGCATGATAAAATGTAATCAAATCGATGAATGAATTAATTATATTGTGAATATATTTCTGTGCTCTTTTTATATGCGATTGGTGATGTAACACTCATTTCTTTAATGATTTATTGGTACTGCTTACTGTTTTGCATAATGTTGATATTAATATTGTGATATTTCCTTGCCAAAGCAATTAACTTTAGAGACTGTCTTAGCTTAACATGCAGATTTATTAGCATGAAAGTATTCTTGTACATATATGAAAATTAAATGTCATTCCTTGTTCAGTTAAATATTTACAGATATGTAAATAAATTAAAATATGTTCCTTGTTATAGCATGTACATTTTTGTTAGTTTGCTCATTAGAGTGTTTATTTCATTTCTTACGGTGATCACTAATAAGCGGTCACATCATCAGTTTTTGAACAACCAAACCAGGCCTGCTACTGTTGCCATCATCATAACATCAATGATGGTAATTATAACAATGATCATAAAATGAATAGTCAGAGGAGGATCAGTGCTCCTCCTCAAGGGCCCTATGAAGCGCACCCATGGAAGCAAGTATTGACCCATCACGTGTCAACCCATAATGTGGAAGCTCCTGACAGGAATAATGGAAGAGAAGCACACGAGCAGACGACGGAGGGTCAGTTGCTTTTAAACAAGGCAGTCCCAGAGAGCTGCTGGAGAAGGCTGACGAACTTGTCAATAGCTTGATCCTAAAATATCTGGAGATGGTTGAAGCAGCCAAGAAGATGATTACCATAATCAGCAACAGCATAGTGAACTGGAAGACAGTATTGACATCGGGAAGAACGGATCTTTGGCATTAGTTTTTTCAAGGACACTCCTCACTATTGCTGTTTATTATATTCATGCTGCCACTGACCTTGTTACGAGAGTCTCGGGGAGATGAGGTCTGGATACAGATTCAGAAAGGATATGAATCCCATTAAGCACCTGTTCATGGACGATTTGAAGTTGCATGGAGTCTCTCGTTGAAGAGGTTAGGATTTTCTTTCAAGACATCATGATGTCGTTGGGCTAGATAAGTGTGTCTTTTTTTAGAATTGATTTGAAGCAGAAGACAAGTTGGCAGCAGTGGAACCAAGCCGAACCAGCACATTAAGAATGTTGAAAAGGAAGGCTACAAATACCTCGGCCTCCTGCAGTTGGATTAGACTCTTAACACCAAGATGAAAGATAAGATAACATCAGGGAACGTAAGTAGAGTAAAGAAGTTATGCAGGTCCAAACTAAATGCAGAAGATATGGTCAGTGGTATCAGCGCCTAGGCTGTTGGTCTACTACGTTACAGTGCAGGTATTGTAGACCGTGCAGTGGAAGAACTGGTCAGCACAGATAGAACTAGGAAAATCTTAGTAATCAATGGAGGAAGGAAAGGGGGAAGAGGACTAATCAGCGTTGTGTAAGAAAGGAGAGCAAGTTCTTACAGGCTATCTCAGAGAGAACTCGATGGATGCTTCATGCTACTTTGAAGGTGTTATTTGAAGAAGAGACCATTAGGACTACCAGAAGAGGAAACAAGAGGGGGAAACCAGGAACTAGGAGGAGAAATCCCTGTTTGGAAAGTTTGTGCGACAAACAGTGGATGTAGCCGCAGAAAATTCCTGGAGATGTAGAATTGTTTTCTGAAAGAGACATAAGACTTGATCCTTAATGCGTAAGGGCAAGCTTTAAGAACAAACTCAAACAAACATAGCTTAGATAAGACTTCAGAGACACCACTATACAGACTGTGGAGACTCCCGGAAACGGTAAGGCACGTAACTGGATGCAAAAAACTTGAGTACAGGAAGCGTCATGACAAGGTGGCCCTGAAAGTACTCTGGAAAATATGCAGAAAGTATAGAACAAAGGGTTAGAAATCCCTGAGACACGAGTATCTACATAGATGAGAACCCTGAAGCACAACTGATCGGATATTACTGTAGTGCTGAAAGAAGCACAGGAGTGGGCCGTAACTGACATAACTATACCAGCAGATCAGCACATCATCAACCCAAAGGAAGAAAAGGTGGACAGACACCAAGACCTAATATTCAAAATCATTAGTATCCACAGAGTCTCGAAAGTGACATTGATACCTATAGTGACTGGTGCGCTCGGATCCATCTCGAAGAACGCTAAGGCGTGGGAAATTAGATAAAAAATCTGGAGAAAACCACGTAT
>NC_051406.1:22179428-22179723 GCF_015228065.2 Penaeus monodon
GGAAATATTAATAGAAAAAACAACAATCTACACCACATAAAAACGATACAAAGATATTAGCTTTGAAAGTGACAAAAAGATACCGAAAAGATTAAGAATGGTGTCACACCTGTCGTGGCCAGCGCCCTCTGTGGTCCTGTTCTCTGCATTGCTATGTAATAACTTTTTTTTTTCTTGACGTTTCGCTCGTGGGGTATTTGTTATGGGAAAATTCCAATACAGTATCTGGGAAGGATCTGTACACTTGTACACATATGATCTGATACGCTCACAGGTTGAAATATGCGCGGAAGAG
>NC_051406.1:22180379-22180630 GCF_015228065.2 Penaeus monodon
GTCTTCCACCAGCTACATATGTATGATCGTAATACCTGTACGTATGACCTTATAATATTCCCGAATCACCTGCTTTGCCGCGTTAGAATTAAAGCCCTGAATGCAAGCCCTCTGATGCTGATTATTTACCGCTCGATTCACTGATGCACTGGTTGGGAAAAAGAGTAAAATTCGTCACAAATTGGTGTGTGTCATATGCTGCGTATTTAGTACTTTTTTCAGTGTGTATAATGGTGTTTTGTTTGGCTTGG
>NC_051406.1:22181153-22181319 GCF_015228065.2 Penaeus monodon
GTACCCAACAGGGAGGGTTACATATTAGGAAATTTCGCAGAATTACATTCATTAAGCTATTTCGGTGAATTGGTTTTAGGTTCGTATTTTCAAATCGGGTTATGATTATTGTGATAAATTGGTGAACATAATTGCTTTGCTGTTTTGCTCTGGCTCATTAAAAAAA
>NC_051406.1:22181432-22181714 GCF_015228065.2 Penaeus monodon
CGAGAATCACCGTCACTTTCCTGCTCCCTTTCGTGAGGCCGATTGTCAACGCGGATCCGATGGTGAGGTAGTGGGCGTTGTGCCGGCGTTGTGATGGTGTTGTTGATGGTGTTGTTGATGTTGTGATGGTGTTGTTGATGGTGTTCTTGATGGTGTTGTGATGTTGATGGTGTTGTTGATGGTGTTGTGATGGTGTTGATGGTGTGCAGGTCTGATGGTGTTGATGGTGTTATGCAGGTGCTGTGATGGTGTTATGTTGTGTCTGGGGCGGTTTTGTTGGGG
>NC_051406.1:22182331-22182846 GCF_015228065.2 Penaeus monodon
TGATAAATAGACAGAGAGGAAGAAACCACCTTTACGAATAAAACTTTAAATTCTTAACCCTGTCTCCCTCCCTTCTCACTACCCTGTTCCTCTCCCATCTCTTTCCTCTCCCCTTCTCCCCTTCTCCCTTCCCTCCACACCTCTCCCATTCCCTGCTCTCCCTCCTTCTTCCCTTCTCCCCCTCCCCTCTCCCCTCTCCCCTTCCCCTTCTCCCTTCCTTCCACACCTCTCCCTCCCTCTCCCTTTCCTCGCCCCCCCCCCTCCTCCCCTCTCCCCATCCCCCTACTCTCTCTTTTCTCACTCTTCAAAAAACACGTATTTTACAGAACGTTTCTGATACAAGCTTTATCCTGATTTTTAAAACCTGAGTTTTTGAAAATAAAAATGTGAGATGAAAGGAATTTGAATGCGAGAGGATGAAAGGGAAAAATGAGAAATAACACATAAAAGAGAACTAATGGAATTTTGATTAACAAAAACTTGATTGAAAGAAATGTTTGTAGGCAAACAGAGTC
>NC_051406.1:22183163-22183299 GCF_015228065.2 Penaeus monodon
ACTGTACGTTTTGTGGCTATCCGCTCGACCTTTTGCTGATCAGTACTCTGGCCTTTTTCTCGCGTTTTTAGGCAGTCTTTTATACTCTGTTTTTTCTCTTGCATTCCATTTCCTTTTATCTCACTCTACTCGGAGC
>NC_051406.1:22185157-22185244 GCF_015228065.2 Penaeus monodon
GGGCGAGAGCAGTTATGCCCAAATAGAAAAATATAATTTACTTGGATCGAGAACCAAATCCTGAGCGAGGGCAAAGCTTTGTTCAAA
>NC_051406.1:22185299-22185372 GCF_015228065.2 Penaeus monodon
AGATATATATGAAAGTCGTTATTCCATTTGGAGCGTTTATAGAGTGGACAGATATGCGCTTTGGATCAAAAGA
>NC_051406.1:22185821-22185909 GCF_015228065.2 Penaeus monodon
CACCTTCCTACGAGTGTGGCTGCGTGCATGTGCGTGTGAATGCGTCCGTGATCCAGCAGGCGGCGAGTCAGACAAAGCACGGGCGAAC
>NC_051406.1:22186187-22186339 GCF_015228065.2 Penaeus monodon
GAAAACAAGGAAAATAAAGAACGAATCTAAACTGACCAAATACAGGAATTAGTGATGAATAAAGATAATGTTAACAAGTGAAATAGAAACCAGATGACATGACTTCCCCTACACCTGCTCCCTCTGCCCTCTCTCCCTCACCCGGGGTTTCT
>NC_051406.1:22186396-22186842 GCF_015228065.2 Penaeus monodon
TGTTCTCTAACTCATTCCCTCCCTCGACCTTTTCCAAGCCATGCATAATTAGTGTGCCGATTACTTCCCCACGTTCTTTTGTCGGCACGTGGGGGAGGGGAGGGGGGAGTGAAGAGGAGAGGGGGAGGGGGAAGGCAGAAAGGGTGGCAGGAGGAGGGGATGAAGGGGGGGAGGGAAAGGTGTGAGGAGGGGGGTATGGGGGAAGGGAGGAGGAGAAGGAGGGGATGAGAGAAGGGGGAAGGAGGGTGGGAGGAGGAAAAAGAGGAGAGGAAAGATAGGGAGAAGGAAGGGAAGAAAGGAGATATGTGAGAAGAGATAAAGAAAGCGAGGAAAATGAGAAGAAAGAAAGAGGAAAGAGAAAAGGTCGAAAAAATAATTTGTCACGCATGTATCCGCAAACTCCAACTACACGAACGCTTAAAAAAAAAAAATGTGTTTTGCGAAAT
>NC_051406.1:22186880-22186972 GCF_015228065.2 Penaeus monodon
GAATGATAAATCGTACATGTGATGAAAATAACGGCTAATTAGTTTTTAAACCTTATTTTCTCTAATGTTTATATTATCAAGTGATTAATTAA
>NC_051406.1:22187026-22187293 GCF_015228065.2 Penaeus monodon
CTTCTCGTTCTTTTCTTCTCCACTCCCCTCTCTCCCCATCTCTCTCTAATCTATTACAAGATGATTAACACAATCGGAGAGGAAGCAGTGTCCAAGACGATTCTCGGCGAAATCTCGATCGCTCGGCGCCGGACCCGATCGGGCGCCGGGAGAGACCAGGACGCGGACTCCAGGCGTAGGGTGTTCCTCCCCGTCTTTCATTCTTTATTGCTCTGTGTCTGTCTCTCCCCTTCGCCCGCCTCTCTTCTCCTTGATGCTCTACCTCTC
>NC_051406.1:22187395-22187595 GCF_015228065.2 Penaeus monodon
AGCATCCCGTAACGGAAAATAGATAAACAAACATTAGTACTAGAAAAATGAGACTGGGAATTTAGAAATATCTTGCTGGTCCCTGACTTTTTTTTCTAAATTTCTAAACTTTGTACAAAAAGGAAAGAACACAGTATTTACTCGTATAGTAAATGAAGTCAGAATAGTTACCCCCCGAAAAAACAGGAAGTAAAAAAATA
>NC_051406.1:22187630-22187788 GCF_015228065.2 Penaeus monodon
CTGCCTGCGCATAAAATACCATTACGTTTTACTATTGATTCGCATTTTAATCTCTTTGCCAGTGAATGAATTGAGTTCATTGCCCTTTGACCTTCTTCAACGGGCGAGGGTGGGCAGGTGTTTTGGCATTTCGACGAGCCCTGGGAATATGTTGATCG
>NC_051406.1:22188018-22188290 GCF_015228065.2 Penaeus monodon
AGATCCCTAATTGCTTGATTATCCTGAACACTTATCGACCGGACTTAATTACAGCAATTAGAGGTCATTACACAAGGTGACAAGTGGTGTCATCTGGCGGCGGTAATTGATGTTGGCCGGCCCCTCGCGAGTGACAACGAATGACGTCACAACAGGTATTTGAAAGGAGATCTTTGGCGTTTGCGAAAAAAGTGCGCATTTTCAGGTGTTTCTGGCGGTGTGATGGTATCCACGTCTTTGTGAGTGTATGATGATGTGTGCATACAGTACAG
>NC_051406.1:22188821-22189047 GCF_015228065.2 Penaeus monodon
GGCGGGAGTCCAATCCGCCGGGATACCGAGAGCCGGAAATTGAACAGACAAGAACACTCGGCACCCGGGAGAACACCGTTCCCCTCCCCCTCCCTCCTCTACCCCCTCCCCTGCCCTACTCTCTCCTTCTCTCTTCCCCTCCCCGTCCCCTCTTCCATATCTCCCTCCCGCTCCCCCTGCTCTGCCCCCTACTCCTCCTCCCTCTCCCCCCTCCTCGCCTCCCCAT
>NC_051406.1:22189312-22189586 GCF_015228065.2 Penaeus monodon
TAGCTAGGGAAAAGGGGGGTGGGGGCGTAAATTCTGCGGTTGCCAGCGTCCTTTTGTAAAGCAGATACGACTACTGTGGTTTCATGCTTTGATGTTGCAATTTCTGTTGCATTTTGCCAGCGCGGACTTTTTTTTATTCATTTTTATTTCTTTTAGTGAGTCATTTTTAAGTGAGCTATTTTTTTGAGTGAGGTTTTTCAATTGTGTTTTTCGTTGCGTGTGTATGTTTTCGCTGTGTTTTTTTACACTGAGCAATAAGAGTATTTTTCGTATG
>NC_051406.1:22189625-22189793 GCF_015228065.2 Penaeus monodon
GTGAGTCTCTCTTCTCTTTCAGTTTATCTATCTGCGTGTCTGTCTAATTCTCCTTCAACTATATCTATTTGTCAATAAACTACAAACATTCTTCTCCTCTTTCTTCATTTTCTTCCCCTCCTCCATATTATTATAATTCTCCTTCTCCTTTTTTTTCTCCTATTCTTT
>NC_051406.1:22190403-22190504 GCF_015228065.2 Penaeus monodon
TCCGTGCATCCGTTTGCACATTACGCTAACAAATTACACCTGAAATCGTATTGAATTTGAATGCGGAATTGAAATTTCTTTATTTCGATGCAACATGGGGT
>NC_051406.1:22190578-22190661 GCF_015228065.2 Penaeus monodon
GGTCGACAACATAACCACGAGGAATGGCACACAGACACAGATTTAGAATGTATGAAATCGCATACGGAGTCTTTCATTTGCCG
>NC_051406.1:22190906-22190975 GCF_015228065.2 Penaeus monodon
GGCTTATAAAGAAGAGGGACATAGGAAAGGGAAACAGAGGGGAAACGGAGGGGGGACTTCAAGAGGAAA
>NC_051406.1:22191679-22192138 GCF_015228065.2 Penaeus monodon
TAGATTGAGGTAACAAGGAGGAGGGGAGGGGAGGTAAAATGGGGGGGGGAAGGAGGTTAAAATGGGGGGGGGGTTGGGGAAGGGAGAAAGGCAAGTGAGGGGAAGGGAGAGGGGGAGGATTAAAGGGAGAAAGTGGAGGGTGGGGAGATGGGGAGGAAGGGGAAGAGACGAGGGGAAGAGGGAGATAAAAGTTGGAAAGGGGGGAAGGGGAATGAAAAGGGGAAGGGGGGATGAAAGGGGAATTAGAGGGAGAAATAAGTTCGAAAAGGGAGAAACGTGAAGAGAGATTTTAAGGGGGAAGGGGGATGTTAAAGAAGGAAAGGGGAGATTGCAATAAGGGGAGGGGGGGGAGGGGGTGAAGGTGATGAGGGGTTGAAGGGGGAGGGGGAAAGGGGAGATTACAGCAGTACATAGGGGAGGGGAGGTTATAATAAAGGGGAAAAAGGGGTTGGATCGGAA
>NC_051406.1:22192243-22192383 GCF_015228065.2 Penaeus monodon
AACGGGCTTGTGTTCATTCTTTGAGAATTACATACAATTTCCTCTGTTTCTTTATGTGTATTTGGATTTTTCACATTGGATTTTACGGTGTTTTATCTCTTGCGCCGGAAACTAATGTGTTTGATGAGGTGCCTTTGATG
>NC_051406.1:22192773-22192852 GCF_015228065.2 Penaeus monodon
TTGCGGAGCCCGTCTTGCCCTGGGACTTTAAAGGGGCAGTGGTGCTTCATTTGCATGGTGTCGCTACGTACGTCCCTAC
>NC_051406.1:22192901-22193406 GCF_015228065.2 Penaeus monodon
CGATTACCATCGCCTTACGTTTGGAAATATTGTCTGTGAAAATGCTCTTTCACTGCCTTTCTCCCTCCTTTTTCTGTCCTTCCCCCTCCCCATACGCCTCTCCTATCATCCCCCTCCTTTTCTTCCTTCCATATCCCTTCCTCAAATCCCCCTCCCTCCCCCCCCTCCTTCCTCCTTCTCTTATTCCCCATGGCTACCCCACCCTTCTGCCTGTCCCTCTCTCCTCCCCCCACATTCCCCATGGCCATCCTCCCCCTCCCTTCCCCCCCCCACACCTTCCTCTCAGCCATTTTAAGATATTTTCACCGAGAAATTTCCCCACATAAATTATGCTCTCTTGTCGACAGAAATTCCCTAGCCAACATATACTTCCCCCTAAAAGGCACACTGACTCTCGACACATTTCCCCTGAAAACCACTCTTTTTTCCCCTAAAGATTTCCCTTGTTCCCAGGAATCTCCCGTTTTTCATATTAATACGTTTTTCTTTTACTCATTTCGCATCG
>NC_051406.1:22193667-22193803 GCF_015228065.2 Penaeus monodon
AAAAAAAAGGCTAAATAAAAAGAGCCTCAGAAGCACTAAAGACAAAGGACTAAAAACAGACGCACTAAAAGGAGATAAGTCTAATCCTCAGACCTATCCTAGAAACAACGCCAGAACAAAAAGGAATTAAGTGTAA
>NC_051406.1:22194171-22194780 GCF_015228065.2 Penaeus monodon
CCATTCCCTCTCCCTCTCTACCTCCTTTCCTCGCTCTTCTTCCCCTTTTCTCTCCTCTCCCATTTTCCCTCCGGTCTTCCTCTTTCTCTTCCCTTCACTTCCCCTTCCCCCTTTTTTCTCCCCCCCATTTCTTCTCCTTTTGACCTCCACTTTCTCTCTCTCTCATTCTTTCTTCCTCCCTCTCCTTCTCTCCCCTTCACCTTTCCTTTTCTACTCCTCTCCTGTCTCGCTTCCCTTTCTCCTTTTCTTTCATTTTTTTTTAACTCCCCCATTTCCCATCCTCTCACATTCCCTCTCCATCCCTCCCATCTCCACTTCACTTCCCCCATTTTCTCTCCTCTCCCATTCTCTCTTCTTTCCTCCTTCCTCCATTCGCACGTATAAATAACCCCCCTCCCCTCCACCTCGCAGGATAATCACAAAGTGAGTTCTTGCACTTGTCCTGTTCTTCCTCTTTCATCATTCGTGTCTTGCCTTCGCAGCCTTCCAGCTGTGTGTGTCCGCTCCCTTTCATTAGGCGTCATGCATAGATGGGCTTATTTATAGCCGGGGTGGCAGGGGCCTTTGATAACTTGTGCTTGGAATCTGCTTTTTCATAGTTTTTTTTTT
>NC_051406.1:22194856-22195316 GCF_015228065.2 Penaeus monodon
TATTTCTTATTTCTATGATTATTGGTGTTGTTGGGTGAGCGTCGGTTGTAACTTTGGGTGTTGTAGGTTGGTTGGATGAATGGTCATTTATTGTGAGTCCTTTTGGGTGATGCGTATTTCGTTATATATATATATATTTTTTTGCTTTTTGTTAGATATTCTTTTATTAAAGTCTGTTTTTTTGTTAATTCCATTTTGTGATTTTTTTTATTCCTTGTTAAATATTCGTTTATTTTCGCTCCCTTCCTGATGGTTTCTTTAATGGGAATATTTTTTTCCTTTCTTTCATGTTAGATAGTTTTTATGTTTCTTCGTTTCATGCTGCAGCCTTGTAATACAGTTCTTGTACATCTGAGCGAAGATTTATGCTCGAGAATTTCACCTGTCAATGTCAGTGTAAACTCTACGGGACTCGACGCCTGGTTTCATAACCTTCCATATCAGTTCAGTTTGCTTTTCG
>NC_051406.1:22195785-22196024 GCF_015228065.2 Penaeus monodon
AAAAGGCTAAAAAATAATAACAATATAAACATAAAAAAAACAGCCGTAACGATTGTAATTGGATTCCCGAAATCCAATTTTATTTATATATCGTTCCATTTTATTAGCATTGCCTGTCTTCGATTTTATTTTTATGAGAAAAACAAACAGAAAACATATTTAATGTAATATTAAATGTAAACAAAAAAAAGTAAGACTGAACACAATTTGCGCAAATTCCTGAAGTCACACTCACGTTT
>NC_051406.1:22196124-22196242 GCF_015228065.2 Penaeus monodon
GAGATGAAGAATTCCTTTTATTTCTTGTGTTTTCTTTAGTTTTAGTAGTTCTAAATATCTAAAAGGGTATGTAGATTTGTTTACCTTCACTCATAACAGTGCAGATCTTTGAGGAGGA
>NC_051406.1:22197053-22197336 GCF_015228065.2 Penaeus monodon
AATTCACAATCAACGGAAGGTCATCGCCAGCGGGGGTCGTCAGCTGTTCTGATGACCTAGCTTCCCACACCTTCATGACCTCCTGCAGGCACTCATCAAGACTTGCTGTGGCCTGACCCCGCTATAGTGTTGTGTTTTGTGATTTGCGTGTGTGGCTTTCGCTTCTAAATCTGTGTTTGTTGCCGCCGGTAGCGCTTCGTTGGCCTTCTTCATTTTTCACTTTTTCATTATTGTTATTGATGGTTTTTGGGTGTCGCTTCTTTCTCCACTTCTGTACACTTAT
>NC_051406.1:22197552-22197779 GCF_015228065.2 Penaeus monodon
GGAAGAGTTAAAGGATCTGAAGACATTATGACACGATGTCATGCAATCTGCGTAATGATATGTTATGTCATCATCATCTCGCACGATTGAGAAGTAATGACCGCGTTACATGACAGTGTGTTCGAATGAAACAGTTGTGCGAATAAGAGAGCATTTAAAAATCAAGTGTTTGGTTGTTCATAGAAAATATTAAACTTTTTTTTGTGTTGGGTTTTATACGGGTTTAT
>NC_051406.1:22197819-22198057 GCF_015228065.2 Penaeus monodon
GTTATCTTTGATTGTTATAACTTTTAAAATTATTACCGTGTTGACCGTGCGAACAAAGCAGCTGTGCGAATTACAAAGAGATGATATGAGTGTCCACCTATTGGTGTTGTCGTTGCTTCGGGGTTCGGTACAGTTTCATTGTTATAGATGGGTTTATTAACAGAGTAATTACTATCAGGCGCTGCCATTATCATTGATCATTGCCATTAAGAACTGGGAAGTACTGCCGGTCCTCTGG
>NC_051406.1:22200096-22200265 GCF_015228065.2 Penaeus monodon
CTCCCAGACTCTTTCGCGTATTAATAGATGAATGCATTAATTGATAAATGATTATATAGAGATGAATATATAAATAAACAAATGAAGAATAAATAAATTAATAGATGAATAAGTAAAAGAGAAACTAAATAAATAAGCAAATTAGATAAATAAATAAATAAATAAATAA
>NC_051406.1:22200790-22201045 GCF_015228065.2 Penaeus monodon
AAAGTGACATAATTCTGACAAAGTGGACATCAGATGACGATTTGATAAAGTGACTAAGTGCACTGGGAGGGAGAAGAGGAAGAGAGGGAGGAGGGGATGGAAAGGGGAAGAGAGGAAGGAGATGGGAGGGAATAGAGGGAAGGGAAGATGAGAGTTAGAGGAAGGGTCAGGGAAGGTTGAAGAGACCAAGAGATAGATAGACAATGATTATATACCTAAATATACGTTATAATTATTTATAAAAAAAATTTATTA
>NC_051406.1:22202673-22202839 GCF_015228065.2 Penaeus monodon
CGAGCTGACAAAGGAAGAAAGAAATATACAAATATGAATAGAAAAAAGCATGTAAGATGCGAGCCATCTCCCGAGCCGGCCTCGCGAGTACCTGCTGTTGACACCGGGCGACCGGCGGGCAAACGAAGCAGCGCACATAGCCTGGGGGCCGGGACTCCGGGCGCAC
>NC_051406.1:22204585-22204688 GCF_015228065.2 Penaeus monodon
TTTAATCCTAAGAAGGATGTGATGCCGAGAGGATGGGGGTTACGGGGGTGGGGGGGGGAGGGATAAGAGTGTTTGGGGAAAGGGATGATGAGAGGAAGGGAAA
>NC_051406.1:22204754-22204821 GCF_015228065.2 Penaeus monodon
AGAATGGTGTGTAGGAGGTCTATCCTTCTCAAGGGCAGGTTCTTACCTATATCTATATCTTGATATA
>NC_051406.1:22205090-22205227 GCF_015228065.2 Penaeus monodon
AGGGCGGGTGGAAGGGGGGGGGTCCTCCCGCAGCCGTTAATTCGTCTCTCTCATGACACGCACATTCACGAAACACAAAGGGCGTCCCGGGCGCGCCTCTCTATGTATGAAACCTCCGATTCTCAGCTTTCTTTCAG
>NC_051406.1:22205427-22205810 GCF_015228065.2 Penaeus monodon
TTCGTTTTTATTACCTTCCCTCCTCCCACCTCCTTTCGAAAAAAAAAACGAAAAAGTTACATAATACCTTTATTTACACGATTTCATCCTCCGCCTCATACCCCATGCGCCTTGCTATACCCACACCCCCATCCCTTACCTATACCCTGCCCCATTCTCCCTGCTATACTTGTAACCCACCCCCTTACCTATTGCCCATGCTTTACACCTCTTGCTATGCCTATTGCCCACCCCCGTACCAATACCCATTTCCCCTCCCCTTGCTTTGCCTATACCCATGTCACAGACTCCCTGTCCAGTATCCATACCCCATCCACAGAGCCTTATCCTTTACCCCTACCTACACTCATACTCCTAACCCCTACCTATACTCATACCCAATG
>NC_051406.1:22206964-22207052 GCF_015228065.2 Penaeus monodon
CACCGATCGGTCTCTAACTCGCTTTTCGATACCTCGCGAATAGAACTTAATTCAGCATGATACGGGTGATTTATACATACATACATAC
>NC_051406.1:22207599-22207714 GCF_015228065.2 Penaeus monodon
CTTTGGTGTGGCCAACTTCGCCGTTTGAAAATGGGCGCTTCAAATCTCCTCCGCCGTTTTTTTTTATCGTCAATTTGCCCATCGTTCCCTTTAGTAAAATAGTGTTCATTCATGT
>NC_051406.1:22207769-22207887 GCF_015228065.2 Penaeus monodon
AGATAACAAAGAATATATAATCGTGACTGAAATAAAAAAGTTCATGAAAATCAGCTATGTACAAAGAATAATAAAATGATATACAAAAAGAGAGAAAAAAATGCTATTGCAATAGTGC
>NC_051406.1:22208045-22208160 GCF_015228065.2 Penaeus monodon
ATAGAGCGTGTGCACAGAGAAATTGACATAACTCTCGTAAAATATCGAGAGGCAAAAATAAACCTTCAGTAAAAATGGAGGTCCAGACCTCTATCTCTTTCTATCTCTTTCTATT
>NC_051406.1:22208232-22208307 GCF_015228065.2 Penaeus monodon
TTTCTTCCCACCTCCTTCCCTCCCCCTCTCTAGCGGCAGTTTTTACCGCTGTCTCCACCCCCCGTCCTTTCTCCC
>NC_051406.1:22208649-22208909 GCF_015228065.2 Penaeus monodon
GCCTCCCCGCTGCTCCCGCACACCTCACACGATCTTCTGCGTCCATCGCGATCGCAAAAACTACAGGACCTGACCACCTGTAATGGCGTTAAGGTCCCCGACCATTAAGTTATGGTGCACGTACGAAACGATCCATTAGCTTAAATACGAAATAGATCGGGCCGCCGGCGAGACTTGGCAACGGCGCGCGCGGGACGAGAGCGGACGCCGAGCGATGAGCGTCGGCGGCGGCCATCGCGCGACCCTGGGCGCGAGCAGCC
>NC_051406.1:22209038-22209109 GCF_015228065.2 Penaeus monodon
GAAAAATGGGGGGAATTGGAAAAAAGAGGGGGAAGGGGAAAGAAAGGGGGGAAAAAAAGGGGTGGAAGGGG
>NC_051406.1:22209347-22209511 GCF_015228065.2 Penaeus monodon
TGGGCTCTGCCGTCCTACAGCGACCATTTGGGTATAGCGGAGCGCCCAGCTTTTAAAATGACGATTTGATGGCCGCTGATTAGGTGCATCATCAATTTTAATGAGCCAGCCGTTCATCATGAGTTTTTTGCCGAGTAATATTGATGACGTAATTATCGATTTTT
>NC_051406.1:22210112-22210193 GCF_015228065.2 Penaeus monodon
AAATTCTCCTCCTTCCGCCCTGTTCCCCCCCCCCCCATTGTCCTGCAACTGCTTCTTAAGACCCGCTTTAAGGGAGCTCCC
>NC_051406.1:22210337-22210439 GCF_015228065.2 Penaeus monodon
TTCGTGAATGTCGTTTGTGACGTCACTGGCCCTGAGTAGAAGCGCGTGTTTCTCCTCTTTATTTTGTTCTCTTGTTCTCTCTCTCTTTGCTCTTTTGTTCGT
>NC_051406.1:22210829-22210907 GCF_015228065.2 Penaeus monodon
TCCTTTCCTTCCATCTGGCGAACCACATGGCCCCCATCCGCCCTCTTCCCCCCCACGCCCCCCCCTCCCCCCCCAAAG
>NC_051406.1:22211270-22211366 GCF_015228065.2 Penaeus monodon
AAGGCTTGCAATCTTGCCTTGAATCTTGAATGTCGCGCCAGATACGAACTCTTGAGAAATGGGTTGATTTATTTCACTTATCTTCGCTTATCATTC
>NC_051406.1:22211632-22211846 GCF_015228065.2 Penaeus monodon
CTCCCCCCCTCTCTCTAAGTCTCACACAGTTATGTAAACATTTTTACCTCCCTTTCCCCTATCTTTCTCCTTTCGTTTTCTTTGTGTAGCTCTTTCTCTTTCACTATTTTTCTATTCCTCTTTCCTAGGCCTACATTCATAAAAGAAACTTCTGTACCTTTGTGGCATGAAGGGAAATAGGCCTTTTTGGCAACGTTAACTTATCCAGAAACTT
>NC_051406.1:22212104-22212241 GCF_015228065.2 Penaeus monodon
ACCTTCAACAACGTTATATCACGTGGTATCAATATACGTGTTTGTCTGTGCCTGTGCGAGTGCGATTTTTTTTTTTTCAGGAGTGAAAAAAAAAATTGTTTTTATTTGTTCTCATTAATCCCTCAATAAGTAAAAGG
>NC_051406.1:22213707-22214328 GCF_015228065.2 Penaeus monodon
CCTGCTGTGAATAATCCGAGATTTCGTTTCCATCTGCTCGGGATCACTGTCGGGCCAGAGTGATCGATCATCTCCAACTCCTTTAATTGGCAATTAAAGAGGTTAAAAGAGAAGGGGAAGAAGGTATGGAAAGAAAGGAGGAATAACACTCGAAGAATCTTTTGATTAATAAGAAAAGACAATGTTGATACGAAAGAAGAGAAGTAAAGACAGAAAACATGTTTACAGAAACTTTTCAAAGGAAAAGGATGGAAACATTTACTCCAAGAAATGGCATTTGTCGTTAGATATGAGATTCAGGGATATTGAAAATCATTTGCCTTTTCACTTTTATTTTGTTCTTCATACAGGTCGTAGTTCATACAAAAATTGAAGGTAATTAATGTAAAAGCAAAATTATGATTGTTTGCTACTTAAAGTTCTCAAGTTTCCATATATTCGTGACATGAATTTGTACAACAAAATTGAATGACGAAGAAAAAGAAAAAAAAAAAATCACTTAGCAGTAAATCTCCGCAAATCCATAAAAAGGAAAATTAAGTTATCTCGCCCTTACGCAATCAAGGTGACACTCGGGATTAGCGGAAGATGCATACGCGCTGCAGTGCCTAATTCTCAGTC
>NC_051406.1:22214578-22214702 GCF_015228065.2 Penaeus monodon
CTAGAGATGAGAAGAGGGGAAAGAAGAGGAGAAGGATAAAGAGGGGGAGGAAGGAGATAATAAGAGAGACGAGGAGAAAAGGTCACGGAGAGGGAAGGAGAAGGGGAAGAGGAAGAGAAAGACT
>NC_051406.1:22214731-22214820 GCF_015228065.2 Penaeus monodon
GAGATAGCGAGGGAGAGAAAGTAGCGAAAAGACGGGAAATAATAAGGGAGAGTTAGGGGGAAGCGAAGGGAAGGGGAAGAGAAAGACTG
>NC_051406.1:22216275-22216758 GCF_015228065.2 Penaeus monodon
CCTGCAGTGAATAATCCGAGATTTCGTTTCCATCTGCTCGGGATCACGTGTCGGGCCAGAGTGATCGATCAATCTCCAACTCCTTTAATTGGGCCAATTAAAGAGGTTAAAAGAGAAGGGGAAGAAGGTATGGAAAGAAAGGAGGAATAACACTCGAAGAATCTTTTGATTAATAAGAAAAGACAATGTTGATACGAAAGAAGAGAAGTAAAGACAGAAAACATGTTTACAGAGACATTTCAAAGGAAAAGGATGGAAACATTTACTCCAAGAAATGGCATTTGTCGTTAGATATGAGATTCAGGGATATTGAAAATGATTTGCCTTTTCACTTTTATTTTCTTCTTCATACAGGTCGTGGTTCATACAAAAATTGAAGGTAATTAATGTAAAAGCAAAATTATGATTGTTTGCTACTTAAAGTTCTCAAGTTTCCATATATTCGTGACATGAATTTGTGCAGCAAAATTGAATAACGAAGAC
>NC_051406.1:22216787-22216930 GCF_015228065.2 Penaeus monodon
TCACTTAGCAGCAAATCTTAGCAAATCCATAAAAAGGAAAATTAAGTTATCTCGCCCTTACGCAATCAAGGTGACACTCGGGATTAGCGGAAGATGCATACGCGCTGCAGTGCCTAATTCTCGGTCGGTGAGGGGGAGCCGGT
>NC_051406.1:22217959-22218071 GCF_015228065.2 Penaeus monodon
GAGGGGGTGAAAAATAGGGGAAGGGGAGAGGAAAGGGGGGGGGGGGGGAACTGATACATATTGGTTACTCCGTCTATGTTTGCAAACTTTTTTTTTTGTATTTACGTCCTAA
>NC_051406.1:22218149-22218322 GCF_015228065.2 Penaeus monodon
CTAATCACATTCATTTTTTTAAAATTTATGGCCTTTTTACAGTAAGTGTGGATGAAGTCGTTTGCTTATAATTTTTAATAGAAGTGAACAATATAACGTTCGGAAATGTGATGGAATTTAGAATGAGCAAATTAACGTTAATTGTGACCGTAAATCTTGACGGAGCGCAAATT
>NC_051406.1:22218976-22219233 GCF_015228065.2 Penaeus monodon
CGTATAGCACGACATATAACTGCAACATATTCAATTCCATGGAGTTTAACGACCATAAATCTTCGCTAATGAACTTTCATGACCAGACACAAATGTTCAAATGTGAACATCAAAGGCCACTAAAAAAGAACAGGCAAGCGAAAATGAACGCAGAGGTTCGTTCATTTTCCTTTTTTTTCGTCGTGGTTCGTTTCAGAGAAAAGTGTTCAAGACGAATAGTGCTCGTTGATCTTGTAAATTAAATTGCTTGAAAAGGA
>NC_051406.1:22220050-22220121 GCF_015228065.2 Penaeus monodon
CTTTTCCTTACCCAAATCACCTTAAAAAACTACCCCAAAATTTTTCTAAATGGAACCAATTATACCATATA
>NC_051406.1:22220394-22220609 GCF_015228065.2 Penaeus monodon
GATTAAAGGAGGGGAAAAACACTCATTTTTTTTTCACAAAATCGTCGGTAGTCGAGGCTAAACAATATTTTGGGTATCCGAAAACGTCGGGTTGGGGGAACTTTTTTCGTAGGAAAAGACTGGTACTTTTACGTAAAGGGAGGGGTAAGGGGGAAAGAACGGAAGGAAAGGAAATTTTCCAGGCGGTTACACTCTGGATAATTATTTCAACTGAA
>NC_051406.1:22221363-22221637 GCF_015228065.2 Penaeus monodon
CCCCTGTTTCTATCTCAATGTGGCTATGGTAATTAGACCCTAATGATCTCTCAGTGTGACAAAAAGTTTCCATTGCTAATTACCACAGTCAAACGATCCTCTGTCGCCCTCCATTCATTAGTGGAATTTGCATATTAACGGCGGCTAAGTGGGAGGAGGATGGGGGGGGGAGCTTGGGGGAGAGGGAGGGGGGAGAGTGGGGAGAGGGAGGCAGATAGAGGGGGTGGGAGTTAGGGAGAGAGGGGTGGGAGGGCAAGAGTGTGTGTGTGTGTAT
>NC_051406.1:22221727-22221806 GCF_015228065.2 Penaeus monodon
GACAGAGGAAACAGAGAGATAGACAGAATATAGATAAATAGATAGATAGATAATAGAGAGAGATAGGACAGAGGAGACA
>NC_051406.1:22221917-22222300 GCF_015228065.2 Penaeus monodon
CAAGGATAATATACATACAGAAGAGAAAATACATTAGAAAAAAAAAAACAGCAGCAAAAATAACACCAGCTACAAAAAATCGCAACACCAGCTACAAAAAAAATCACAACACCAGCTACAAAAATAACAACAGCTACAAAAATATCACTACACCATTGGCAAAAATCCCAACTCCAGCTACAAAAAAAAACAGGATAAATATCACAATACCAGCCAAAAAAATCACATCTAAAAAAAAATAAAAATAAATAAAAATAATTTCTAAAAAAGAAAGAAAAAAAAAATCAAAACACCAACTAAAAAAAAAAAAAATCAGCTACAAAAATCACAACACCAGCTACAAAAAAAAAAAAAAAAAAAAAATCACACAAGCTAATAGATGA
>NC_051406.1:22222346-22222596 GCF_015228065.2 Penaeus monodon
GTAAAAAACATATCTACAAAAAAAAATCACACCAATCTACAAAACACACACACAACACCAGCTAAAAAAAAAAAAAAAAAAAAAAAAAAAAAAAAAAATCGTACCTACAAAAAAAAAAAAAAAAAAAATCACAACACCGGCTACAAAGAAAATCTACAATAAAAAACCAACACCAGCTAAAAAAAAGAAATCATATCTACAATAAAAAATCCCAACAGCGGCTACAAAAAAAAATCAACATCATCACTAT
>NC_051406.1:22224653-22225073 GCF_015228065.2 Penaeus monodon
TAGTAGGCAGGTGATACATTTTTCGCAGCAAAATGTATCACCTGCCAATTTCACAACATTAGCAGTGAAATCACCCATCAGCGGCTATACAAAACACAACACCAGCTACAAAAAAAAAAAAATCACAACACCGACTACAAAAAAAATCAACTACAAAAATCACAAAAAAAGAACACCAGCCGCAAAACATAAGTGTTTTTTGTGTAGATGGTGTGATTTTTTTTTGATATTTATACAAAAAAAAAAAAAAAAAATCAGCTACAAACAAATCACACCTACAGAAAAATCAGAACAACACCTACAAAAAATAACATCTAAAAAAAAAAAGAAATGAAAAGGAAGAAAGAAAAAAAATACATCTCCAAAAAAAATTACAATCCCAGCTACAAAAAATCAACAGCCACAAAAATCACACCTGCT
>NC_051406.1:22225116-22225202 GCF_015228065.2 Penaeus monodon
AAAAAAAATACATCTACAAAAATCACAACACCTGCTACAAAACACAACACCAGTGATTTTTTTTTTTTTTTGTAGATGGTAATTGT
>NC_051406.1:22225264-22225518 GCF_015228065.2 Penaeus monodon
AACCCAACATCTAAAAAACAAAACAAAAAACACCAGACCCCAAGCATCACACCGCCAGGGAGCAAAAGCTGATCTCCCGGCGTGATCATCCCGCGGCCGCCTCGCAGCCTCCGCCTCCGTTTCCTCGGACGAGTCACTGAATTCTCTCGTGAGGCGATGCAAGGACAGATTCTCTCTTCACTCGCTCGCTTCGCTTCATTGTCTTTGTTCCGCTTTATTTATTGGGTTGGTTGGTTGGCTGGTATTAGGTATTG
>NC_051406.1:22225632-22225750 GCF_015228065.2 Penaeus monodon
CCTGTCTTTGCGTGATTTTGTATAAACGTTATTCATTTTATTTGTTTATTTTATTTTGAGGGAGGTGGTATTATTTTATTGTCATTGTTTTATTTCGTCTGCTTCATTTGTTTATCTA
>NC_051406.1:22226275-22226372 GCF_015228065.2 Penaeus monodon
AGGCCTACATTCATAAAAGAAACTTCTGTACTTTTGTAATGTGAAAGGAAATAGGCATTTTGGGCAACGTTAACTTGTCCAGAAAGTTTGTTAGTAC
>NC_051406.1:22227345-22227720 GCF_015228065.2 Penaeus monodon
ACTCACCAAACTACTGATATCTACTACTTTGGGCTCAAGAGAAGCTCAAAGCTTAATACAGTATGAGAACGGTATTAACCTCGGAAGATAACGTAACTATTTTTTCAGAAAGGGCACTTTTTCGACCACAGAATCTCACAGCTAATTACTTTTCACTCTAAAATGTGATGTACCTGATGGAGAAACGTAATAATGGGACTTTTGGGAACTTACGCGATATTCATTAAGTTGCTATAGCTTGGTAGGATGACAGATCGACTCGTCGCATCCTGAGGTGTTTTCGTTGTTGATTAGATATGCTATTAGATGTTTTTGCTTGGAATAAACAATGTGTGGAATGAGAGAGAAAGGAGAATACGAGGGGGAGGAAAGAAA
>NC_051406.1:22228183-22228260 GCF_015228065.2 Penaeus monodon
TATTCACATGCAAATCCGACGCCGCAGATGAACGGCTTCTGTGAATGACTGCGAAATCTTGAGAGGATTTTGGCGAA
>NC_051406.1:22228290-22228385 GCF_015228065.2 Penaeus monodon
AATCTTGCATCAGATACGTAGACAAACAGAGATATAAAGAGTTCATAACGGACTAACAGACACAGAGAATGCACTCAAAAGCCCACATATACGCA
>NC_051406.1:22228527-22228639 GCF_015228065.2 Penaeus monodon
ATTCAAGATATGTCAAGATTTTACCTTCTTGTTTATGACCTGCTCTGACACATATTGACAGGTGTGGTTCTCCATGCTTTGCTCATGCTACATTTATGTTGTCCTGGCTAAA
>NC_051406.1:22228754-22229068 GCF_015228065.2 Penaeus monodon
ATAAGGGCAGCACAACCTTACACAAGGGGTATTGCCTCACGGGCAATGTTGTAACTCATGATTAAGTCTTCCTATTAAGTTATCGGTTACTTACCTTACGTCTGTATAAGCATACATTATGAATAGTAATCACTGCCATAAAAGATATTATTACATTTGCATGACTACGCTATTTATGTGTCGTAAGCACGTGAGATTTTGATATGTTTATAATCCATTCATAATTACTTTTTTCTTTCTTTTTTGGGTAAATCGAGTACGACCCTTCATTTTAATCTGGATTTTGTTTATAGTTTAATCACTGCTTATCAGAC
>NC_051406.1:22229176-22229526 GCF_015228065.2 Penaeus monodon
AGACTCACACATGGTGTAATCGTGAGGTCAAGAAATGAGTTATTAATTATCATGTCACTGTATTAATTGCATCATTACCTTCACGACTTCTTGATTAACTTGCATCCTACTTGGGATATGTAATAAGAGGCTTAATTGCATGGTATAATTAGTATCTTGAGTTCATTTTTTATTTGTTTTCTTATATGAAAGGACGTTAATGAATAATCAAGTGGTTTAATAGGTGATGGTCAAATTATAGATAATTACGATAGATATAGCAAATATAGTGGTAGTTAGCTACATAATTTGTAAGAATATTGATTATTGTTCACATAAAACATTGTTCTGACTGGATAGGTATATAAGGG
>NC_051406.1:22229555-22229855 GCF_015228065.2 Penaeus monodon
TTACAAAGAAATACGCATTCATTTCAGCCGCAATAAGTATAAATCTACTACAGGAAAAAAAAAAAATCCGTAGTATCCTGTTCGTCAGTGATTTTCATTAAGAGAAATTGGCAAAAGTAGGAAGTGGGGAAAGAAGATGAAAACAAGAGAGAGAGGCAGTAATTCCCGGGCCGTCTGGCTGGCCAATTTCAGTGGGTCTATTTACTGTACTAATTCTTTGTTGGGGTCAAGTGAGTGAGTGAGAATTCTGTCTATTTCAGATTTCATCTGGCAAAGCGATAAAGAGAAATTGTACGTCTT
>NC_051406.1:22231673-22231930 GCF_015228065.2 Penaeus monodon
TCAGACCACTTGATTTATTAAGGCAATTTTCCAAAGGTAATGATGTATCATTTCCCCCCAAATACATCAAGATAGCAATCTCGTGTCCACCCTCTGCCCCATAAAGCAAGTGTTACTGACCTGTCAAAACATAACATAAGCTTTAAGTCTATCGTGTTATTAAGTCTTAATGAACGCTAATGGGTTATGGCTATTTATTTAGCGTTTTGTAGACTGGGAAGGGAAGTTAAGAGAAATTAACTGTTGAACCGTAAATA
>NC_051406.1:22232300-22232445 GCF_015228065.2 Penaeus monodon
TGAGAACAAGCGAATTTTGAGTAGCATTATAGGGGTCTGTTCTCTGTCAGGGGATGAAAGACCACTCAGGGCCTGAGGGCTTAGTCTTGAGAGTCTTTGTAGATTCCTTTGCTGGCAATAAAGACCATTTAGTGGCACATATTCG
>NC_051406.1:22233494-22233983 GCF_015228065.2 Penaeus monodon
TACATATGCAGAGAGAGTAGCAAGCAATGTAACAGGAGGGAAAGCAAAGGAGAAAAAGGTCAGGTCAGTTCGCGAACAACCTCGACCTCGTGCAACCATCTCCCCTGCGGCCGAGACCCCCGCTGAGGCAAGTCGGCAGGAGGCAGAGCTCCGCTTCCGCCTCATTTAACCTTTTACCCTCATCTCCTTACCTCTCCGACGTTGCCCCGTGGCCAGCAGCTCCTCCCGAGGGTCCCCTGGCCAAAAAAAGGGAAAAAAATCACCCCATGCCTGATCAGACCCTTCATATACGTGTGGCCGTGCGCGTCCTGTGATGCTGCTAGGTCAGAGCAGTTCGGGGCCAACCTCTGCCTTGTGGAGACGGCATCGCACTGCTTCCTTGGGACGCCCTGGACCCCAGGATTCATTGCAACAAAGGATTAATATGCACGCTGACTTTCCATGACCAACCATCAGGTCAACTTATGTCCTCTAACCCCCTAAGATGAT
>NC_051406.1:22234094-22234220 GCF_015228065.2 Penaeus monodon
GTGGAGGAGGCTGATGAGAGAGCTAGGGGAAAAACGAGGTAATGACAACCATTTTTGCAAGTGCAGCAACCAGCTCTCCACCTGGCTCCAGAACTTTTATAATGGGAGGTAACAGGCGCTTGGCAG
>NC_051406.1:22234260-22234491 GCF_015228065.2 Penaeus monodon
AAAGAGAATAAGGTGGGGAACGAGGGTGTAGGGTAGACGATCTCGCTGGGCGGAGGAGGGTACGAGTGGGCAAGGGTGCAGGGTAGGCGAAGGTACAAATTGGGCAAGGGTGCACGGTGGAGGAGAGTGCAGACTGGTGCACGGTGGAGGAGGCTATAGGGTGGACGATGATGCGGGCTTGAGAGTGCAGGGTGGATGAGAATACAAAGTGGACGAGGCTGTAAGTTGGAC
>NC_051406.1:22234752-22234818 GCF_015228065.2 Penaeus monodon
TCAGAGAAGAAGCATATATAAGAAAGAGTAATACTGCAAGCTATTAAATAAAAAGACAAAAAAAAG
>NC_051406.1:22234848-22234966 GCF_015228065.2 Penaeus monodon
ACATATGAAGAACAACTAACGAAAAGAAAACAAAAAAGTAAAAGCAAAGAGAACGGGGGAAACGCCAAAACAAGAATAAATTCTAAAAGATGAAAGGCAAAAAGAAAAAAAAGGACTA
>NC_051406.1:22235121-22235307 GCF_015228065.2 Penaeus monodon
AGAAAGACATAACATACTTGATATGGTATTTTATGATGCACCAACTTGTTGCTTCCCTTTGCATGTTGCGTGCACGAGCGAGAGAGTAGAAGGCGCCGCAGCATTTCTTGGAAGGAGAAAAACAAGTTTATGCTTTTTTCGTACCACGTGTTTGCTTTCGTGATTTTAAATTAGGCGATCTAGGGG
>NC_051406.1:22236793-22236937 GCF_015228065.2 Penaeus monodon
AATATGGGGGAGAAGGAACGACAACAGCATCACTAATCCCCTCCTCCCAATCCATCAATCGGAAAATGCATTTATCGCCGTTCGAAACCATGAATTGTGGCTTACGAATACCCAATGACTTGGCCCTTTTTTGACAGCTTGACC
>NC_051406.1:22237080-22237310 GCF_015228065.2 Penaeus monodon
TTCCTCTGACCTCTAATCTTAAACATTAATTACTAATCTGCCCGCTATAAAAGCATATCAGGACGGGGATAGGGGAGAGAGGGGAGATATACACTTTAGTTATCATGATAATTATCAGGAACCCCGGAAATCATGCTTATGCTTATGCGAGATGTGAACGAAGTGTCGGCGGATGTGATCGAAATTTATGGGAGTTTGTGTTGCGTTGTTTACGTTCGTTAGTGGTAAAG
>NC_051406.1:22237646-22238170 GCF_015228065.2 Penaeus monodon
TATGCTGTAAACACATTTCCTGTTCCAAAAGAAAGTGGACTCAAGTATGTAAGCAAAATAGTTCATTCATTTTTAGATGTCTTGTCAATTGCTTCTTATCAGCAACTTTTCTTGTAGGTAAGTGGTTAACCGCAAGGGGGGGGGGGTAAGGGAGGGGGGGGGGCGAGGGAGTGGTAAGGGAGCGAAGGAAGGTGGGGGAGGGAAGACAAGAGAGAGGGGAGAGGGGGAGTGAGAGGGTGAAGGAAGGTAAGAGGTGCGAGGCAAGGGGAGTGAGGGGAGGGGTGAAGGAAGAGTGAAGGAAGGGGAGTGGGGGGAGGGGAGTGAGGGGAGGGGTGAAGGAAGAGTGAAGGAAGCGGAGTGAGGGAGGGGTGAAGGAAGGGAAGGGGAGTGAGGGGAGAGGAGGGGAGGGGAGTGAGGGGAGGGCTGAGGTGAGCAGCTGTAACAATAATCACTCGAACAGAATTTGTATCACAATGTCGGCTGCTACAAAAAAAATCGACTCTTTTTCTCATTCTCTCCTTCCA
>NC_051406.1:22238549-22238634 GCF_015228065.2 Penaeus monodon
TCCTTCGGCAATCATACTTTATTCCCCTGCCTTTTGTCTTTTCCCTCCCCCCCCCTCCCCATGTGGCATGTGGTCAGTCGGCCGA
>NC_051406.1:22238691-22239130 GCF_015228065.2 Penaeus monodon
CTATTCTGACCATACAATCTATACATAATTCTGAGTTTGAAAGAAAAAATACAGGCGATAGGATCCCATCTCAACCACTGACAGCGAAGGGCCGATTGAGGGGGTGGGGGAAGGGAGGGAGAAGGGGGAGTTAGGGAGGGAGGGGAGAGGAGAGGTTGGAGAGGCAGAAGCGGAGGGGAGGGAGAGGGTTTCGGGAGGGGAGAGGGGGGGGGGTTAAGAGAGGAGAGGGAGAGTCAGCGGGGTGGCCGGTGAGAGAGAGTGGGGGGGGGGGTGCGAGGGGTTGAGGGGTAAGGGGAGAGAGAGGAGATGGTTGGGGGAGGCAGAGAGAGTGGGGGAGAGGGTCGGGGGGGTCGGGGAGGGTGACTGCCAACCCGCACAATAAAGTTTATTTTGGCCGCTCCTCTGCTGTAAACACGTTGCTTGAAGCTACGTGCCCATG
>NC_051406.1:22239189-22239564 GCF_015228065.2 Penaeus monodon
AACCATACTTCATAAAAAATAATAATAAGTAACAAAAAAACAAGGAAAACAAAATAAAAAAACTTTAACCAAAAAAAAATCCAAACAAGGTCTGTAAAAATATATAATAAAAACACGACCAGCAAAGTCCAATCAAGCAAATATGAAACATCGCCGAAATGGAATTCATGTTGTAATTTGAAAGAAAATTTTTCGATATACGAGTCTGGCAGGTCCTGGTATCAGCGAGGGTCGAGCGGGGCCGGGGCGAGGAGCCGTAGGGGCGAGATTGGCGCGCTCTGCCCTTACGTTTAATGTTTATTATGACCCTTACGGACAGAGGGACGCCGGGTACAGGGGCTGAGTAATGAGATGGAGCGGGGCTGGAGTTAGCTT
>NC_051406.1:22239831-22239944 GCF_015228065.2 Penaeus monodon
CCCTAACCCTCTTCCCCGTAGGTCTGGCGAAAATTATTAATTCTCGGATTATATAATTTCGGTCTCGCCATGAATTCTAGCGTAGCAATGAGTGAGTACACGGTGACGATCAA
>NC_051406.1:22240013-22240461 GCF_015228065.2 Penaeus monodon
GTCCGAAGATCGCTTGCTTGTTTGCTTGCCTCTGGAATAACGTCGAAAAAAAATGTCTTTGAAAACCGTAATAATGATCGCTTTGATTTCTTTCTCCGCTCGTCTCTCCTTCCTTCTCTCTTATCTCCCTCTCCACCCCCCCCCCCCACTCCTTTCCTCCCTCCCTCTTCCCTCCTCCATTCTCCCTCACACTATCTCTCCCCCACTCCCCTTCTCCTCCCTCCCTCTCCGCCCCTCCCCTCGTCCCCCTCTCCTTTCTCCCTTCTCTCCCCTGCAAGCCAATTCCGCCCTTAGCGTCGGCTCCGCTCCGCTACCCGTCTCGTATTTTCAGAACGACAATCATTAATGGGTTTTTGTTCTCTTGCTTTTCATTCTTGGGGGCGAGAGGGGGGGCAGGGGGGGGAAAGGTGATTCTCATCTGCGCTCTCTTTATCGCTCTATCATTGTG
>NC_051406.1:22240533-22240604 GCF_015228065.2 Penaeus monodon
GCGTATCGAGCTTCTTTCGATGTTTTCTATATAAATTTATGTTCATGTATATATCCCGGCTACGAATATCT
>NC_051406.1:22240804-22241347 GCF_015228065.2 Penaeus monodon
CAAGAAAAAAAAAGGAAATTGAATGCTAGCAACCGGCCTTCGATAAAACAGAGCATTTGGCAATTTTCCGTCTAGGTCTGAGAAAATAGGGAGGAGCGTCCGCGGCGGCCATCGCGCGGGGCTGCGACCAACAAGCCACCGGAGAAAATGTCGACCACCAATTTTTATTTTCCATATTCATTTGATTACGCGTTAATTTGCTCTCTGTTTGTCCCGATCTCTCGCCAGCCAGGTCGGGACGCCGGGGGAGCATGCGGCCAGGGTGCGCGTTTTGCCCGCCGCCTTGCGTGAACGGTCGCAAAAACCCGCACGAAAAAGAACTTCTCCTGAAGTTTGGAAACTGCGCGAGAGGATAATCAAACTAGAAATTTTAGTGCCAAGTGAAAACTTTTACACAAAATAATTAAACGCTTTCAGAAAGAGACGAGGAGCAAAAAGAAAGCGCAGACCCTTTCAACTACTTTTCAGAATGCATGTGACATTTTTTCCGACGTGAAAAGGGAGATAATTTTTTATACATACAATTGGTAGTAGTTGGCAACG
>NC_051406.1:22241492-22241733 GCF_015228065.2 Penaeus monodon
TATCCACACGCAAGCAAGAGAATGGCGGCAATTATGATCCGCCGCAATTATCACTAGCAATAATAATTGTGTAAGGACAATTACAACCATTAGAAAATGTAGAGAGAAGCAAAGCGCGTGTGTCGCCTTGAATACCCGAAAGGTACGTACGTACACGCTCGCCCTCGTCGCTCCGGCAAAGGGCGTTCGCATATGAAGTCTCGGTGGATTAATCCGGCTGCATGACGTCATCACTGCCTCG
>NC_051406.1:22241783-22241886 GCF_015228065.2 Penaeus monodon
TCCGGCCTTCCCCTCTTTCCCTCCTCCCCTCCTCCCCGGAAGCCGATCATTTAAATAAGATGCCTCGCATGGCACCATTACCATTCTTCTATCGCAAAATAAG
>NC_051406.1:22242064-22242147 GCF_015228065.2 Penaeus monodon
CTACGAACAGAATGACAAAGGTAGCGCATACGAGTGGATCATACCCCCCCCCCCTCCACCCCTCTTGCCATAAACAAGGACGT
>NC_051406.1:22242175-22242243 GCF_015228065.2 Penaeus monodon
CTCAGAGTGCCTCCACACACACACAAGTATCACGGTTTAATCAATTTGCAATTTGGCCACCTCGCCCC
>NC_051406.1:22242722-22243005 GCF_015228065.2 Penaeus monodon
GGCGCAAGTGCGTATGATGACCGTGATAGAGGGCGGGAAAGGCGGGCAGGGGGGGGGGGTGAAGGGGCATGAGGGGATGGAGGATAAATTCGTGTGTGCGTATACCTGCGTGTACATGCTTGTGTGTACAGTGTGTATATCTGGTTATTTATGCTTGTCAGCCTGTGAGTATATTTGTATATATGTCTATGCTTGGGAGACTGGTTATGAAAAAAAAGGAAAAAAAAATTATGCTTGGCTGCGTGCGTCCAGTTCGTGTATCTCTCTATACGTGTGCATACCG
>NC_051406.1:22243040-22243623 GCF_015228065.2 Penaeus monodon
GAGGGAGAGAGAGGGGAGGAGGAGGAGGAGGAGGAGAGGGAGGGGAAATAAGATGAAAAGAGGGGAGGAGGAGAAAAGGAAGCAAGGGAAAATGATGAAGAGAGGGGAGGGAGGGAGAGGAGGAGAAAGAGAGGAGAGAGGGGAAAGAGGATGAAGAGAGAGGAAAGGAGCGAGGAGAGGAAAGGGGGAAAGAAAAAGAGAGGGAGGAGAAAGATGAATGGAGGGAGAGAGAGGAGATGGAAAGGAGTGTAAAAGAGAGGTTTAAAGTAGGAAGAGTGAGGAGGAGAGACTTCGAGAGGAGGGGAAAGGAGGAAAGGAGGGTAGAAGCAGGGGGAAAAGGAAAGAGTAGACAAGGAGGAGGGAGAGAAGAGAGGGGAAAGATATGAGGGAGGGGAAGAGTAGGAGGAGGAGAGAGTGTCTAACGGTATCCTTTCTCTGTGCAAGACGATGAGAGACTGAAAATTCAGATCATTTTCATTTTTTATTTCCATGTTTCGAATGGGATGATGAGGCGAGAGTTAGGCGATGCTGGAGGCTGCGTGGCATCAGATCTTGGTTAGAAGGGGATGATTCCTCAGTCATG
>NC_051406.1:22244028-22244110 GCF_015228065.2 Penaeus monodon
ATATTGAAGGGAATAACAATTGAGACATTTTCAGTGTTATTGTTATTGTTGTAGTTTGAACGCGGTGGCTGGCAATTTTGTT
>NC_051406.1:22245122-22245679 GCF_015228065.2 Penaeus monodon
TTCCGTTAATTCATCCTACATACACATGACCTACATTAATAATTACCAACCAACACCGCATTTAAAAGACAACTTCTAGAATTGGACAGAAAACACGAGATAAACAACGAAAGAATGGCGTGACGCGACGTGGCTCCAGACTGCAACAAAGCATGAGGAAAATGACTAAGGTCCCGTTTTCCCATTGCCATCTGTGTGGTGCAGCTAACAACATACATTCATTTCCTCGCAATGCAAATGCCACGGGGAGATTCTACCGGGGATTTCGGACCTCTTAAGCATCGCGGACCGTGATTTTGTGTCGGGATTTAATCGATAGACAGCCACAGGGGATCCTCAACGAGGAATCTCCACTGTGGGTCCTCCATCAGATCGATCTTCATGCCCTGAGGTGGTGTCTGTGCGGGAGATTATGACGTAGCGAGGGTAATGTATGCATTCCTCATCACGCGCTGTAAATTTGCAGTTTGAGTGGCTTATCTAGGATTTTATAAATGCTTAACAGGTCGTATAGCTCTTCGTTGTGGCATAACTAAGGTTGATAAAAAGACTGAGAA
>NC_051406.1:22246255-22246443 GCF_015228065.2 Penaeus monodon
CAAGAAGTAAGCACAAACAGCCTGTTTAATACGCCGCGCGGGAAATCTTACCGAAGACCCATTATAATGAAAGGGAGTTGATCTGTTGCTCTCGACAGTGTGATGACGACACCGAGTGATGTCCTGGTTGCACGTAGCGAGGTCCTGCGGCAGTGTCCCAGTTCGAGTCTCGTGATGAATGGGATAAT
>NC_051406.1:22246654-22246727 GCF_015228065.2 Penaeus monodon
GATAATAAGTACACTCTAACGACATTGTTCTGGTACACTCTGGGTTTGTCCTCTTGTGTGTGGGGTCAGCAGC
>NC_051406.1:22246752-22246982 GCF_015228065.2 Penaeus monodon
AGATTACCTAATGTTACCTTCCGGATGTTGGAGGAATAACAAACCAAAGACGGTTGATCGCTAAACACCCTATTAGGCTGGAGAAACACCACGCTGCCAAATTAGCGTTCTTGTTACCAGTTCATCCTTACGAAAATGGATAACCCTCTTTTTCTTCTCTTTATTTAGACTACAGCTAATCATCATGGAAAATAGTGTGTTAATGATAGAAGGGTAAAGAAGCGTTTGCA
>NC_051406.1:22247001-22247171 GCF_015228065.2 Penaeus monodon
AGATGCTCACATATAATAGGAAGTAATGTATGGAATAAGATTTGTTTGTAAGAGATAGTTAAAGATTTATATACCAGCTGTCTACTTGTTCTCCAAGATCTTGTGAACATAATTATACGCGATGTTTTGCTTTTGTTGTGATATTAATATTGCACTTAGCATCTTGTCGC
>NC_051406.1:22247322-22247428 GCF_015228065.2 Penaeus monodon
ATGAATTAATTCGAAACGCGCGAAAATTATCCCACCGCCAATTTAATCTCCGTTGGTCGAGAGTATCATAGGCGTAAAAGTGAGTAATTAGAAGCGACAGGGAGAG
>NC_051406.1:22248558-22248772 GCF_015228065.2 Penaeus monodon
ACTGCAAAACGAATGAATAAAATAAAAGCACATTTAAGATCCTGGAAGACATTTATGAGAAGAAGAAGGAACCAGCAAATGGCAATTAATAATTTGCCTTATCACTAATTCTCTCACGATTGTTTTAATTCACTTTAATCAGTTTATTTCATTTGCCTTTTTTATCGATTTATTTGGCCCTTTTTAAACCTTTTGTCTTTTCATCTTCACTACC
>NC_051406.1:22248818-22248955 GCF_015228065.2 Penaeus monodon
CTCTTTGTTTTTCTGTCTTTTGATATTCTCTCTATTTTTAGTCTCTTTTCTTTTTGCTCTTGTGATTGCCTTGGTTCCTCTGTTCGTTCGCGCTTGCTCCTCGGATTCAACATTCCATCTTGATTCAAAGGTCGATG
>NC_051406.1:22249573-22249755 GCF_015228065.2 Penaeus monodon
ACGTTTTTTTTCTGCAACAAATAATTGCGTTTAATACATGACCCGGATATTGAATTATCCGCCAATCACCCGAGGAACAATTAAATCATTCTTGTAAATAGCCAAACCGAAAACCGGTCGAGGAATTCCAAGGAAAAGATGAATAGAAAAGTGAATAAAGGAAGGGAATGATGAAATTATTA
>NC_051406.1:22249803-22250129 GCF_015228065.2 Penaeus monodon
CAAAACCTGATAGACGAATGATAATAATCAAGAAACTGAATAAGGTGAGCAGTAAAAGAGGAGGCACAAAAAAATGGCAAAAAAAAAGAATATTTTTTATTCAGTATAAAAAAAACAAAAGGAAAGAGACCAAGAAAACAATAGAAAAAAATGTAAAGAAAAAAAAAAAGAAAAAAGACAAAGAAAAGGAAGAAAGGAAGGGAGAAAAAGAAATACCCTAGAAGACAAATGATGAAACAGATAAGTACATATGGCTAAGTGGGTTATTAATTCCCCTGTCAAAGGTTTTACGGTCACTGGGTCTTGGCAACAGTGCGAGACGAGGT
>NC_051406.1:22251835-22251911 GCF_015228065.2 Penaeus monodon
GGAGGGCGGGGGTGGAGAAAGAAAAGCCGATTGAAAGGCATATACTTGGCACATAATGGGGCGAAGGAAGTCAAAA
>NC_051406.1:22252356-22252694 GCF_015228065.2 Penaeus monodon
GACGAACATTCACTCGATCGAGAGCGAAATTAACCCATATATCAGGTTGATTAATTTACAATTTCCGTTCAAAATTTAACCATAACATCGATTCGCCAATCCTCTTAAAGTGAACATACCATAGCAAAGAAATCTCCAAAGTTTTTTTTTCTTTTCTCTCTCTTTCTCTCTCACTTTTTTTTTTAAGGATAAAGGGAGAAAATCGAACTGAACGAAGATTAAAGGGAATTTGAGCCTTTCTTCCTTTGGGGAGACGAACGAAAGAGAGTGAAATGCCGGACGAAAACCATTGGCGAAAACTGGTAACACACGCCCTTGACATTGGCCTTGAAATGCTA
>NC_051406.1:22252989-22253253 GCF_015228065.2 Penaeus monodon
ATGACTGTCCTTCGCTTCCCTGTTTGTGTTGTCAATTTAGTGAGGAATTACTGTTTGTCCTGATATGTGAAATCTCTCGAAAGCGGGCGACGAGTCGAGGGGAAAATGAGGGGAAAGAAGGGGGAAAGAAAGGGAACAGAGGGAAAAAAGGGGAAAAGAGGGGGAAAAGAGGGGAGAAAGAGGGGAAAAGAGGAAAAAGAGGGAGAAAGAGGGGAAAAGAGGAAAAAGCGGGCGAAAGAGAGGGAAAAAGGGAAAAAGGGGGGG
>NC_051406.1:22254278-22254741 GCF_015228065.2 Penaeus monodon
GTTAGAGATTAATTTTCAGTTATCAATCGCGTTTTTCCCGAAGGTAATTTTTGCTAATGAACTGCGCGTAATTAAGGATTATTTATGATTATGAAGCTAATTATCATAAAAAAATCGCGATTATCTGATTAACAAAAAAAAAAGTTCATCCTGACTGAAAGCTGAACATGAACAATGAACAAAGTTTATGTATTTTTTCTCTAAATTTACCTGTATAATTGCATTTGTATTTACGTATTAATCCTACTATTCAGTCAGTTTATTGTTTAAATTTATTCATCTATTTATTCAATTTCTTCACTGCTCCGTTCATCATGTTCATATTTTCATTCATCAACTATTATCTTTCGTTTATTCATTTCACTCGGTAATATTTTCCTCGAATTTATTCATCTGGGCAGCAAGATGATTTAAAATAATTTTGTTTTTATTTCACCTGAATTACTGATTGTTTGCTCTTGCA
>NC_051406.1:22255849-22256286 GCF_015228065.2 Penaeus monodon
CCTCCCCCCTCCCCCCACAATCACCCCACAACTCCACATTGCAGTCTCCCACCCCACCCCCGGGGATAAGATTTAATCATCATCTTACCTGTTCCAGAAATTAAACAGGAAGTGAGGACCAGGTATCCTCACGCTCCTCGTCTTCTCACTCCCCCTCCCTCCCTTCATCTCCCCCCTCTCCTTCCCCTCCTCCTACAACGTCCTACTAATACCCCCCTCACCCCCACCATCTTCCCGTCACCCCCACCATCTCCCCGTCACCCCCACCATCTCCCCCTTCACCCCCCCTCCTCTTAATCCTGTTTCTCGCCCCCCCCCCCGATTCTCCACCCACACACACACCCTCCTCCCTCTTCTCCCCCTCCCCCCCCCCTCCTAGACAGCTGAAGATGCTGACCTTGAGAGAAATATATTTATATTTATACTTAATAGTGAAC
>NC_051406.1:22256349-22256458 GCF_015228065.2 Penaeus monodon
CTCCCTTTGTTCATCTTCCTCATAACTGTTGTTTATGCTGTTTTTTGTAATGTAATATTGCGGTTATTATTCTGCACTTATTTATATATATATATTTTTTTTGCATACG
>NC_051406.1:22256960-22257062 GCF_015228065.2 Penaeus monodon
TTCAACCTATCACGCACACCTCTTTTACATCCTTCGAACTCTTAAATGATGAGCTATAAACTATCCGTAAACTTCTTGAGTTGTAACACAAGCAGATTACTT
>NC_051406.1:22257893-22258329 GCF_015228065.2 Penaeus monodon
TTTTTATCTTTTTTTTCCATTTTGCTTGTGTTTCTTTTTTCCATTTTAGGGATCTTGAATATGTGTCTGGGGGTTTTAGTCGAATATAATGGTTATAATGCAATACGCCTTTGGGAAACTTAAAATCTATTGGGTACTTTGTTCATTGTTGTCTAGAAGAGCATCCATATGTATATCAAAACACAAAATTTTAAAAATTTTAAATTTTTAATATATTTTAAAATATTTTAAAATATATATAAAAAAAATTTTTAATTTTTAGATTTAATAATATATAATCCAATATGTTTTAATTATGGTTTATTAATATTATTTTATTATATTTTTATTAAAAGTTATTTTTATAGATTATATTATATAGAAAAAAAATTATAAACGGGTGGGGTTATTATATTTTAAATTTTTGTTTGGGGGTTGGGGATTTGCAGTGAACGAT
>NC_051406.1:22258474-22258549 GCF_015228065.2 Penaeus monodon
AATTTAAAATCTTTTCCCCTCCCCATTTTTTCCCCCCCCTCCTTTTCCCCCCTTTCCCCAAATTCCTCCATTGGG
>NC_051406.1:22258574-22258788 GCF_015228065.2 Penaeus monodon
CGCACAGCTCATTTTACAAGGTGAGGCTGGAGGGAAACAGCACACTGAACGATTATATCTCCAGCCTGTTCAATTGACCCCTTCCCTGCTTTTTACGCCCCGGAAAGGGCAAAGGGCAACTTTTTTGAAAAAGGTCGACGCATGAGTGCCTTCATTTGCAACTTTGATGATGGGGCGCTATTTTTTTTTTCTTTTCCCCCCCCCTTTTTTAAAG
>NC_051406.1:22258858-22259101 GCF_015228065.2 Penaeus monodon
GGTTTTTTGTGTTGTTGTGGTGTCTGGGTGCGTTCTGGGTTCTGTTTTGTTTTTTCGTAAAGGAGGGTGTGTGTGGGAAATTTTGTGTAAAAATTTTGGGTGAGGGTGTGAAAGGGGGGGTTTGAGGGGGTTTCATGTGTTTTTCTTTTTGTTTTTGGGACGGGGGTTTTTTTGTGTGCGATTTTGCAGCTGTGTAGGGGGTGTGGGGGGAGGAATTTGGCTTTTTATGTGCCCCGTTTTTTA
>NC_051406.1:22259610-22259841 GCF_015228065.2 Penaeus monodon
TGGGGTTTTGGCTTTATACTTTGTTTCCCCAACCTTTTTGAAAAAATCAAAAACCCCAATTTGGGGTTTCACCCAAATACCCAATTATTCCCCCACAAAAAAAATAAAAAACCCAAAAAATTTGAAAAAATGCAGATTTTCTTTTCCTTTCGCAATCTTTCCCCCCCCGCCCCGCCCCTCCCCCCCTTAAAATCCCCCCAACCCCAAAACCCGCCCAAAAACCCCTTTTTC
>NC_051406.1:22259922-22260031 GCF_015228065.2 Penaeus monodon
AAGGGAAACCCCCATTTTACCCCCCCCCCAATTTTTCATTTTTGGCCTTTTCCATCCCGGGTTGGGGGGCCCCGGGGGTACCTTTTTAAACCGGTACTTTTGAAACCAA
>NC_051406.1:22260157-22260339 GCF_015228065.2 Penaeus monodon
AAAAAAAATTTTTGGCGTGTGTGGAGGGGGGGAAATAATGCATATTCACAAAAAAGGAAAAACATTTTATATCTATAACAAATTGTAAAATGTATAATATATATATTTTTTTTTTTTATATCTCAAATAATTATACATGCCCACAAACACACCCCACACACACGCCCCAAAATTTCACACCC
>NC_051406.1:22260572-22260707 GCF_015228065.2 Penaeus monodon
TCTACACTAAAATTATATTTTGTCTATCTGTTTTATCAATCAATCAATAAAATCATTACTAATCACTATCTACTATCTATTTCACCCTTTTCACATCAATCTGTATATAGTAAATTTTAAAAATATAAAATTAAT
>NC_051406.1:22262406-22262582 GCF_015228065.2 Penaeus monodon
AAACATACACCCTTGTAAAATAAAATTTGTATATTCGTGCACATAGAACCATAATTCTTTCACATGCCCCCCCCCCCGTGTCCCCGCAAACACCTGTGAGGAAAGATCTCCGAGGTAATCACGGCGGGAGACAGGTGAGAGGCGGTTCTCGCTGTGATTTACGGGGGTGATAGCTA
>NC_051406.1:22262794-22263128 GCF_015228065.2 Penaeus monodon
ACAAAGGGGGAAGAGGAGGGAGAGGTGGGGAAGGAGGAATGGGAAAGAGGGGAGAAAAAGGGGATAGGGGAGGGAGGTTGGGGTGAAGAAGGGAAGAGGAGGGGGAGGAGGTGAATGGAGGGAAAGAGCATGAAAGGGTGAACAGGAGGGAGAAAGGGGGTAGAATGGAGAGAAGGGGGAGAAGAAAGAAAGAGAAGAGAGGATAAGGAGAAGGAGAGAAGGGAAAAGCATGGAAGAGAAAGTGAGAGGAAGAGGAGGAGGGAGAATGAGAGGAAGGAAGGGAGGGAAAGAGAGCTAAGGAGGGTAAGGCGAGGGGGCTAATACAGAAAGGGCC
>NC_051406.1:22263244-22263554 GCF_015228065.2 Penaeus monodon
CTTGATGGGAGACACGATAATGATTCATAGCCCATGGTTGAATTACTGGGGGGGTGGGGGGGGAGGGTCAAACATGAGTTTCTCCCACCCTCATTCACCCCCCCCCCCTCCCCCACTCGCCACCATCTACCCCAATGGATTTATACCCCGGAAGCAACGCCAGCCTCTACTTACCGCGTGATGGGTAATCTACGAGGGAAAGGGAGGGGGGAGGGGGGCGAAATTGGTTCTTGTTATTATTGTGGTATTTGCTGCATCACTATCATCAGCTCCGTGTGTTTTCCTGTATGGAAACGTGTTGTGGCGGATT
>NC_051406.1:22263775-22263921 GCF_015228065.2 Penaeus monodon
CCTCGGCCTGGGCGTGTACTTCCTTTTCGTTCCTGACGATAACATAAAGATCGAATCGTCAGATCAGAGGAGATAGTTTTAGGGTTGGTAGACAGACACACAGATGGCGAGGTAGTGCAGAGTATAAGGAGAGGCACACGCAGGTG
>NC_051406.1:22263991-22264358 GCF_015228065.2 Penaeus monodon
GGGTGAACAGGAAAGATTACCCCCCTCCCCACCATCACTGCCCCCCCCCTCGTTATCTCGGCCATCAAGCCATTAGCACGCGGACGCCGCCTCTTATCTCCGTTCCTTATCTCCTTCCTTTATCGCTCTCCCTTATCTCTCTCTTTTATCGCCCGTGCCTTATCTCCCGGGGTGTGGCTCCTTCGGGCTCTCTGTGAGCGCCGAAGCTTCGAAGATCTGAGCGCTTGCTTTGTCATTTGTTTATTGATTTGTTGATCTCCTGTTTATATGTCTTCGTTTGTTTACTTCCATTCTTGTTCCATGTCTCATTATATTTTCTAAGAAAGGAGACAAAACAGAAAATATACACGATCACGCACGCGCGAGG
>NC_051406.1:22264957-22265281 GCF_015228065.2 Penaeus monodon
CACCTGACACATCCTTCTGTCTAGACCAGACTCTTCCTCTCAATAATATCCTGCCGGAAGTTCGGTGTTTCCGTCGACTTCATTCCATCGACATTAAAGCTCGCCGCACAGATTGATCGCCAGCCATCCCTTGACTACTCTCCAAAGGCACAGCATACCCCTGGGATAATCCACATACCCCTGGGACCCTCCACCCCCCCACCCCGACCTCGCGCCGCAACACGACCTGGACCGAACTTGGAACTGGCGCGGCTGCCTGCCCTTCACTCCCATATATCGAAGCTGCGTCTAACTTCCAAACGGAGCTCGGAAACTACGACTAAA
>NC_051406.1:22265408-22265550 GCF_015228065.2 Penaeus monodon
GCCGGTCACCATGGCTTGTGACAACTTAGCACTCCTTTCATTGATATTGTGTTTGCTGTGTCAAGGCACTCAAGAGCGCGACGGTTATACTAACGCGCTTCGGGAAAATGACAGTTCTTGAGGCAACAGCAATGGTGTTGTA
>NC_051406.1:22265889-22267434 GCF_015228065.2 Penaeus monodon
GTCTATTCCTCCCTTTCACACACAAGCACACGTGGTCTTGTATTGCCCTATGTAATGAATCTGACCAGAGGCCGTTAGTTCAACGAATAAAATTTTGTGTTGAAAAAGCAAAGGTGGCCTCAATTTTGAATATGTATTTATCTGATTAGGTATGCGCCTTAATCTTTTCTTACACCCCTCCCCCCCACACACAGACACTGTATATACGTACACATGTGTTGCTGATTGTAATTGCAGATTCATGTTTTATTACCACTAGCAAGAAGAGGAAAAATAAGACGTCAAACAAAGCAAAGCCTGTACAGTGGAAAGGTCCAGCGACCACGTTATCCCCCAGCAAGATCCAAAGGGGGGGGGGGGTTAGAGTGTGGATTAAGGAGAGCGTTAAGCAGCCAAGTTTGGGGGTGTGGATGGAGAAGTAGCTCTCCCAGTGGGAAGTTCTAGCATTTTAGAGGCATTTCCCAAGTATTTTGGAACAAACTGTAGTGGTACTTTTGCGTTGTCTCCTGCTGTAAACGGAGCATCAGTATCAGAATGAGAATTTCGTGGTTTAAGTAAAGAAAAAGGGTACACATGAATATCTATAGGAAATTATATGCACAGAGAACTTCAGCCATCTTATTATTAGTTTCAGCACAGCAGTAATTAGATTATGGCCTAAATTACTCATTAGGTCCGTAATGCTTCGAGGGGGAGTAGCATATTACATTGGATCCTTCACTGCCTGGGAGTGTTTGTTTGGGGGGAAGGGAGGTAAGAGCTATTTTAACACACTTGCCCATAAGGATTTCGACCAATATGAGTTTCTTTTGATCCTCTTTGTTTGCTTACTGGGGTGGCAATGTAAGATCATTGTTAACTTTGACGAGATAAATACTTAAATGGAAGTACCTAAGCAGCTGAACTCTGTAAAACTCTTCAGTACAGAAGTTCAGGCAAGATGATTACCCCAACTGGGCAAATCCTGCTTGCATAACTTCCATAAACAGGCAGTCTTTGAAGAGTACTTTTTTGTAGAATAGTGTAGTACAGTGTTGTTTCTGCTATGTGGCTTAGTTGAGAAGCAGCGGCAAGTCGAGTGAAGGTCGTAAAGGCATGCTCTCACTTCAGTCAGTGACACCTTAAAGACGGGCCATTTTTGCTCCATTAATACTCGCCAGCGGCTTTTTAACCAAACATTTGGCGAGCCTTCCAACCACCACCTGGTCCGGCTAGCCCTGACCAGAAGTCAGGAAGTCTGTTTCTAATGCAGTTTTCCTTTTAATGGGAGATGCTATTTCTGAGATTTCTCTGATCTATTGGCCCTACTGGCGGATTAAGCATCCTCAGCACAGGCTTGGGTGCAAGGTTTAGCACAGGGTGCCTGCTCTAGGATCGTAACCAAATCAAGGAAACTGAACATGTGTAAACAAGCTCCACTGAGGTGTATAATGGTGGAAATTGTAATGTGCTCTCATATGGCACACTCGTGAAGATTTCTGTGAACAAGTAAGAATGTAACATTCGTGATATGTACTTTTTGTAGCAGTACAGTAAAAGATGAAT
>NC_051406.1:22267481-22269835 GCF_015228065.2 Penaeus monodon
GAAAGTGATACAGTGAAAACTTCTCGTGGATGGCCTAAAGCTACACTACCTGCATATCACCTACAAATTTTCAGCAAATATCTGTGGTCTATAATTTGCCAAATTGAAATAGTTGGCAATGTTTAAGAAAAGAAGAAAAAATGAGTATGGAAAAGCGGTGTATGGTGGTTGTATATGAAATATTATAGCGACGGTCCATGAAGATTTAATCTTTGATTTGGTGGATGTTGGTATCAGGGAAAGTTGAAGGTTTGACAATCCTACTTGTTAAATACAGGTGAATGAACAAGTACCGGTCGAGAAATTACGATTAGCATTCAATCTGAAAAGAAAAAGCTAAAGACAGACATGGAAATAAAACTCGAGAAATTCAAAGTAGTAACGAAGAAAAGTGTAAGTGGAGAGGAATCAGATAACAGAGTAGTCGGTTTCCCTGTGATTACAGATGCAAAGGTGCAGCCATGAAAGACTGCGATGAAATATTGGCGCAGAGTAAATTGAAGGCGAGTCAGAAAGGCATAGGAATGTCTAAATGTGTGAATTATAAGGTCGTCGGAGAAATGGTGGGTAAGGATCCAGAAGTGTGCAGGTTTAGGAATGTTAAGAAAGTACGTGGCATCCTTTTGATGTGGCAGAAGCGATAATTATGACAACCCGTTTGGACTGAAGGTCTACTTAACCATGTATCACAAAACAGTGTAGGGCAGAAATCCTGAAGTCAAACGTAAATGTACATCCAAGGTTTTAGCAATATTATAAATCTGATATTAAATGTTTTGCATGTGCAGAAATTAGTCAGGTTAACAATTGGTAGCAAAACATCTGGCAGGCTGTTAGATTACTGTTACTCAGGGAAAACCCATGTATATTTGTGACACGGTACTAAATATACCAACTAAAATCGGTCAATATCGGACCACCCATGTACAAAGGAAGTGTTAAAATCGGTTTAGACGTAAAAAAAAATATATTAGTTACATTTTTCTGATTACTAAGGGTGAACAGAGCATGGATGGTTTACAGTGATCTGGCTAGAAACAGAATCTATTATATATGAAAATCCTTTGATGTAGAGGCTGCTTATAATTATGAAAAGCAGATAATGTGAATGACTCAAAAGAGTGTAAGATTGATGATGACGTACATTAGAGTGAAGTTGTAAAAACAGCATGTGTTGCGAGGAGGGAAATCTCAAAGACATGTTTGCTGGCGATGTACCAGTAGGTGATTTTCTCGACAAAGGTGTGATCAGCGTTAATATAGATGCGTATAAAAATAAGTCAAACCAATTTTATCACATAAACATGATTAAATTTTATCATGACAAGAATTCCAAAGAAAGTGTCACGAACCGCTCTATGTAGGCCTACATGTCAGGTGTAATTAAGAAAAAATATACAAAAATTAAGATATGAAATTAGAGAGATGTAAAGATTAGGATTTCAGAATTTGTTTTGGGACACGATTTTCAGGTTCAAAACACAACTCCAGTTAAGCAATCAATGTAGAGTGAATCCAAAGTTGAGAAGCAATGAGATCACAATGTTTCTTTGATCACAATTTGATTGAAAGACGAAGGAGCCCTTGGAGTCCACTTTAGTATCTCGGTAAATAGTAAACATAAGCCATAAGTTTCACATAATTTTTGTGCTGATTACAGGGAGGTACTGAGTGTGACTAATGGCTTTTCGCATCCCATTTCAAGACAAGATAATTGTATTAATTACACTTGATTCACTAAAAAGGGGCATCGAACACCGTCACCAGCTGCCAGAGATGTTAGCCAGACGCAGGGAAGGTTTGTGTCTGACGTGATTCTTTCGGAAGCTAAATATTCAGTCTGTCCCTTGATCTAATCGACTTACGGACAGATTTATCATCTTCGGGTACGGCAGAGGCGAAGGTAGAAAGTGTAATCGAAGAAATATACTTTTTATGTACATGCATACAAAACAAGCACATGTAACACGAAACAGTGCGACAGGAAGAACAGAATAATAATAAGTGATATTCCGAAGCTGCCATTCCGTTCGTTGCTTCGTCCTCCGTGGCTTCGAAACGTCACGACTTTCGTGTCCTCATTTTGGCTGCGGTTTCATTTCGTCTGTGCGCACGTTACAGCGCTTTTGTTTTTCGCTCCTACAGGTACGGGCACATCCAGACATACAATATACCGAACATACTAAGTTCTTTACAGAGAACACAGAACAACAAGACAAAGACCTCCTCATCCGAACCCCCTTCTTTGGGTTCGCGGAACGGCAAGCAACTTTAAGATGTCACAAGGAACACAAACGACTTGTTGACATCCTGAACAAAACACTCGGTCTTTGTGCGGACGTGATCGTAGCGTG
>NC_051406.1:22269911-22270233 GCF_015228065.2 Penaeus monodon
TTCTCGCATCTTATCCGGAGATGCTTATCTTGTGTTGTTGCTTCATCATTCGTTGTTTGTTCGTCTGTTATCTTTATCTGTCTGTCCATATACCTCGCGTGTTGATGGCTGTTTGTATCTTTGTTATTCCTTGTGAGATATAACGTGTTATGGTAATTACTGTATGTTGTTTTATGTAGTCTGGATATTTTTGGTTATTCTGTCCCGAGAAGGAAAGAAGGAAACAGAAAAAAAAGATAAATGAATACAAAGAAATGAGAATGGTTGTGTACATATCCATACAGATACATACATATCCATGCATAGATGAAGAGGCAGGCAA
>NC_051406.1:22270417-22270689 GCF_015228065.2 Penaeus monodon
GTGTGATTTTGTGATGATTGCGTGTGTGTGTGTGATGATAATGATCATATTTGTAATAATAATCTGTTTTGAGCTGATGTATGTATTGTATTATGTACATGTAACCAGAATTAGTTAGTCGGAATGAATATATGCATCTATGCACTTTTACACGTGTGTGATTATCTATATCAATGAAACATTTACGTATTAGTCCGTCTGTGTAAGTGTGAGCATTATGATTGTATGAGTGCATTTGCATGTCTGTGTATGCACGGACTTCATACGATTGA
>NC_051406.1:22271114-22271521 GCF_015228065.2 Penaeus monodon
GCAGCAGCGTGGGAGGGGTGGCCTCCAAACGACGCTTGGCATAAAAGAAAAAATATTTATATACGCAATATTGAAAGACACAGTACATGACTTTCCTGCTTGACAGATAACTCTATATTCCGACAGAAGAAATAGATTTTCTAATCATTATAGTCATTATTGTTTTAAGCAACTAGAAATTCATGGTATAAATTTTGCTATGATTTAATCTTGAATGTGGTACACAGCCGAAAAGGAAATATATGTCTATTTTCAAAATAAGTAAAGCCTTTTAATTTTGCCATGCATATTTTTTTTCCCTTCAAACCTAAAAAAAATATAAGAAAGGAGTCTTCATGAGACTTGGGGAGGTCACTCAATGGCCCGAGACCCCAGACGTCTAGCTATGACTCTCTCTCTCTCTCATT
>NC_051406.1:22272463-22272839 GCF_015228065.2 Penaeus monodon
TTTGTGTGTGTATTCTATCACGTGACTATGTAATCATTTTAGGTATATAACTCCATTCTCCTTAAATAACGTGTATGCACATTCCATCCCTACACGTTCATTATAAATAGACAAAGGAAAAAAATGAAAGAAAACAAGAAAAGGTGAAAATCGAGAAAAAAATACAAGAAAGTGAAGAAAAACCACCGTCTGTTCTTTGTTTCCCGCCGAGAATCAGGTCCATCTGTCTCTCGTTATTGGTCACGTTGAAAAGTGTTTTACATTAGTCACCCTTGTTGTTTCTGAGAAAAGAATGTGTATTTGGTTCCAGGGAATACATGCAGATGTGAGCATATTTACGTGGGTAAGCCTGTAGGTGTGTGTGTGTGTGAAAGCG
>NC_051406.1:22273053-22273123 GCF_015228065.2 Penaeus monodon
GTGAGAGAAAAAAGTATGTCAACAGAAAGAGATAATATACACGCACGAACACCCCGCCCCCTCCTTCCCA
>NC_051406.1:22273145-22273280 GCF_015228065.2 Penaeus monodon
TTCTCACTAGCCCCCAACTTGCTCAAGACTTCATCGCTTCTCTTGACATACAGTTATTAATGCACGCCCCTGTCTGTGTCTCAGAGCTATCTTGTCTGACGGAGCATTAATTCTGAAGGAGCTCTCATCGTCCTC
>NC_051406.1:22273585-22273673 GCF_015228065.2 Penaeus monodon
GACAGAGAAAGGGGGGGCGGAGAAACAGTGAGAGAGAGTACGAGAGTACCTACTAAGGAGAGAAAAATCGACTGACAGACTAGGCGAA
>NC_051406.1:22273751-22273829 GCF_015228065.2 Penaeus monodon
GAGGGGGGGAGGAAGGAGAGTGAGAGTGCACATGAGCAATATAGTGCATACTTTAAAAGAAACAGCAAAAAAAGTACA
>NC_051406.1:22273889-22273984 GCF_015228065.2 Penaeus monodon
GAACCACCGGCACTAAAAGATAATTATAAAATTTAAGTAGATAGGAATTTATTTTACATAGCTGCATTCTAATATGAAGAATATTTTCTCGTTCA
>NC_051406.1:22274233-22274430 GCF_015228065.2 Penaeus monodon
TCTTTTTCAATATTTTTTCCTTCCTCTTTCGTCTCTCAAAACCGGATGATTTTTCTTAAGATTTTTTTCGAATCGTTTTTCTTCTTTGTTTTTCATCACCGCTCGCACACGAGAAAAGAAGTGGAAGAACGTCTTTCGCTTTTTGCGTCGATGAAAAACACCGGGAACTTGTTTCTGAAGACGAATATTCATTCTGA
>NC_051406.1:22275962-22276162 GCF_015228065.2 Penaeus monodon
AGTCACCTTCCTGCAAAGACTTTTCTTCCCTTCAGCATTTAATAAGAGTTCGCCGTGTGTGTCGCACAATGCAAGAAGCAACGGCGTTCCACTGGGGGGGGGGGGCGACGTGCGCGAATCGATGGCGGTTCCTGCGACGCGCGAGGCTTTTAGTTCCTGCGATGCATTTTTTGGGGGTTATTTCTTCGTAGGCTATTTAT
>NC_051406.1:22277130-22277206 GCF_015228065.2 Penaeus monodon
TAAAGTTGAATTTTTTTCTTCTTTCGTAACTTTTCACTCTCTTCTTCTGCTTCTTGTTTCGAATGTTGCTCAAATC
>NC_051406.1:22277611-22278231 GCF_015228065.2 Penaeus monodon
ATTTGAGCAACATTCGAAACAAGAAGCAGAAGAAGAGAGTGAAAAGTTACGTAAGACGAAAAAAATCAACTTTATCCTCCCTTTCCCCTTCCCCCTCCCCCACCCCCCTTCCGCCTTTCTTCCCCTCCTCCTCCTCCCCCCCTTCCCCTCCCCCCATCCTCATTCGGAGATCAAACAGCAGTCCGATTATCTCCCCCTCCCCCCCTCCCCGTGGCCTGTGCCCCCTTACCCCTCCCCATCTCCCCTTCCCCCTCCCCTTATCCCTCCCCTCTCGTTTCCCTTTCCCTCATTTTGTCTCCTTCCCTTTATCTTTCCCCCTTTACCCTTCGTTTCTTCCTATTTCCCTTTTCTTATCTTTCCCACTCTCTATCTCTCTCCTTTCTACCCAGTTCAGTCTCCCCTCTGCCTCTCTTTACCCTTCACCCTTTCCCTCACTTTCTCTCATTCTTCCCTTAAGTTTCCCTTTCTGATATTCTTAACATCCCATTTTCCTCTCCTCTTCCTCATCTCTCTCTCATCTCCCGTCTCCCACTCTCCCTTCCCCTCATTACCCTCTCCCCTCTTCTCTCTCTTTCCTTACCCATTTTTTTGTTCTCTCACTCTCTCTCCCCTCATCCAAC
>NC_051406.1:22278379-22278639 GCF_015228065.2 Penaeus monodon
AATTCAACCATCCTCTTTCCCTCTCCTCCCCGCGTCCCTCCGCCCTTCCTCCTTCCCTCCTTTCTCCGTCCCTTCCCCCATTCCCCCATTCGGCGCTGGTCCGAGTGGGTGCCAAGGTTGGAAAGGTCACGTAAGGTCAGAGCTTGTGTTACTTCTTTTTTTTGTTCTTTTGTACCAACTTTTTCGCTGGAGTTTTAATTTGTCGTTTTATCTTGTTTTAATCTAGTTTGTATTTTTTGTCTCTTTCTTTTGTTTTGCTT
>NC_051406.1:22278964-22279052 GCF_015228065.2 Penaeus monodon
GCGTCTGCAACTGCAAAGGAGTATTTACATAAGTAGACATGTTAACCTCGTCATCTCCTCAAGACGGTAGAGCAGGATCTTGGTCTAA
>NC_051406.1:22279183-22279290 GCF_015228065.2 Penaeus monodon
ATGGTACAATTAACTTGGGTCTTCTCTCGGTTTGTGGTGTCTGCTGGTGAAGAGATCCCGAGTGGACGCAAGCGCATGCTGGCTGTGTCTGGCGGAGCGTACTTGCG
>NC_051406.1:22281722-22281895 GCF_015228065.2 Penaeus monodon
AAAGTTAAAAATGGTGACATACCCAATCGGGCGTAATGATTAGTTCGCAACATGCAATAATCGGGGCGATGCAGGAAGGAGGGCATTTTTTTCTTCCCGACTTTGACCCCCGCGACTCACTCTCACCTGAAGCGACTCTGAGAGACGATTTCAGAGCCATCTCTACCGATGCC
>NC_051406.1:22282144-22282405 GCF_015228065.2 Penaeus monodon
GCAACTAGCAAAGCTGAGCAGTAAAACCGAGTCGCCCGCCCGCTGGATTTGCTCGCCCGCCAGTCACCATGAATTTCACGATCAGCTGTGTGATTAACGACCAGTCACTGGAACTGCATTGCGGCCGAGACGATTATATCGTTTTAGGGTTATTGTGGTTGGTAGCGTTGCTGCCATTGGCATTGCCTTGTTGTTGTTCCACGCGAGGACGCCTCGCAAGAGTACTGAACAGAGTCAAGAAATTAGAGAAAGGAAAATTAG
>NC_051406.1:22282802-22282866 GCF_015228065.2 Penaeus monodon
CTTCCTCGCGCCCCGTGTCCTCCTTAACTTTTCCTTGGAGCCTTGTCCTCCAATGCGTCCCATT
>NC_051406.1:22283222-22284160 GCF_015228065.2 Penaeus monodon
ATTCCCTTCAACCGATATCCAGAGAGGTTTGCTGCTTTCATAAGTTCCTTGGTGTTATGGCGATCGGTAATTTGCTCTCTACCCAATGCCTGGCTCAGTTTAATATTGCGCAAATGCAACAGAATTGCCCAGGTCTTCCTTCGCTGTCCTTCCCAGTCACGCAATGTTGTTGTCTTGTTGTCGAGTTCGATGAGCAGCTTCCCTGGATAATTGCATGTACCATCAGGTTTCATTCCTCCTGCTTCAGTTTTCCAGCGGTGATCCTGTACTCGTGTATCACCTCCTTCTTCAGAAGCGCTCCTGTTGTTGCCTGATGCCGCCGTCCACATCAACTACAGAAATCATAAAGTCGATTAGGAGGTCGTTCATGGCACGGGCTTCCAGTCCACCCGCAGCGTTGCCTGTTTTCATAGTCTTCAGTTTTGTAAGAAATAGCATTCTCAGGTTATCCTGCGTGACACTGGTGCGCTCGGGGGGCTCGCCCGTGGGGACGCCACCTGCCAGGGCATGAGTGGTGGGGAGCAGTCTTCTCTTCCGCCATTATTTGTATTGTTTGCATTGTTAAAACCTCTATTTCTGCGACAATGACAGACATTGCCTTCTACTCCACTCTTCTTACAAATTCCACAGATAGAACAAACGCCTTCTGTCATTGTTGATGTTAAATGCTGAAAAATATGATGTCATAAACTAGTGTTTTTGATAGTCGTGACGGTGATGACGTAGTAATACGAAAAACGGCCGTAGGGGGTGTGGGCTTCAATTATTTAGCTTCAGAGTACACTAAGTCTCATCTACACCCTTCTCACTTCCTCCAGGTACGATAATCCTGCAAACTTTATGTTAATGTTGTCAAGGTTTCATGATCTTCTAACCGGAGAAAACAGCAGATATAGAAGAGTACTCCGCCGTGTATTGTTGTTGTGGGTAGATGGCGT
>NC_051406.1:22284435-22284621 GCF_015228065.2 Penaeus monodon
TAAGAAATGTCATGCGTGTACATGCGTATCTATTTGTGTGCGTGCATGACAAGAGTTTGCATGTAAGTGTTTATACGTCCATGGCAAGGCTTGCATGTGTGTGCGTGTGCGTGTGCCTGTCAAAAGAAGGAAGAGAATCCAACGTGTTTCACCATGAAGTTTAGGGGGGAGGGGGACAAGGAAGAG
>NC_051406.1:22284655-22285674 GCF_015228065.2 Penaeus monodon
AACACACTAAGTAACTCCCGCCACTTGAAATACACTTCATAAATTAAGTGTCAGACTGTCAGCCAGAGATCCACAAGCGAGTCCGATCGTCAGCCAAAAATCTGCCACGCATCAGGAGTGTCAGCCAAGACCTACCTGGCCCAAGTCTGACAGCACATGAGGACCCAATATATCGTCGTGTTTTCAGACAAAGGCTTTTAGATGTCGCATTTTTATGTCTCTTGAAGACGGTGGAGGGGGGGGGGAGTAGTGGGAAGGAGGGGGATTCTCTTCGGCACGAGGTTTTACTGTTTTTTTTATGTTTGTCTTCTCTTCTTCTTCTTTCTCTCTTTGTTTATTTTCTTTGTTTTTCTAGTTTCTTCTTTTTCTTTTTCTCCTGTATGCAATTTTTCATTCAATTATATTTCCCACTTCTTTTCTCTCTTTATCTCTGCTATTTCTCTCATTCTCATTCTTTACAACTTTTATCTTTTTGTGTTATGTTTTAGTTGGCGTGGTATTTTAGCGTGTAAAAATAAAATGGAATATTATGGTGATATTTTTCGCATGTTAAATGTGGGTTTGCGTCCCGTAGACTTTATTGCGGCATTAATATCAAACCTTTGCAAAATATGGTTTAATGTTGCATTCACTTCTATCTTTTTGTCTTAGTCTTTTATGGCCTTATGTAATGGTAGATAAGCTGAACACAATGTGGACTTCAGATTAAAATATGAAAATACATGTAAAAAAAAATCGAAAACAGCAGTAACAATAACAACACTGAAAATATAAAACCGATTTTTTAAAGTGTAGATAATGAGAAAAGAAAAGAAAAAGAGAGCCATTTTTCTTCTAAAAAAAAATACCATAAAGAAATTCTTTCCGTGAATGCATATTTCAGACCGCAATATTTCATGCCTGTCCGAGACTGTGTAAAGCACGATATTAGCAATAAAGTGATAAAAAAGGAAGGGAGGTATGCACACGATAAGAAAGAGAAGAAAATAGAGATGGTTGAAGAAACGTGGCAAAGTGGA
>NC_051406.1:22285725-22285998 GCF_015228065.2 Penaeus monodon
AGGAAAGAGTACATAAAGTGCAGAAAGCAACATACATACGAAAGAGAGGAATAGAGAGGCAAAGAAAGAGACACGACAAAAAAGAGAAAGAACGTGAATAAAAATATATAAACACACAAGACGAATAACAGCCACGTATAGAGACAAACCAACTAACGAAAACAGAAACACAAGAGTAAAAATAATGCAGACAAGGGAGCTAGTTTAAAATAAACCCCCACACACGCGGAGACACAAAAACGAACCAAGAAAAAAGAGACGCTGATGATATAT
>NC_051406.1:22286189-22286275 GCF_015228065.2 Penaeus monodon
ATGAGAGAAACAGACACACGGATAGAGAAAGAGAAACAGAGACAAACAGACAGTGTGTGTGTGGGGGGGGGGGTCAGACAGAAGTG
>NC_051406.1:22286330-22286692 GCF_015228065.2 Penaeus monodon
TGCGGACTAACAGAAAACTACATAAACAGATAACTAACCGAATAGATGGGCGGACAGAAAAAAAGAGAGTGAAAGACAGACAGGCAAAGAGGAAAAATAGTTTAATAAACAGACAGAGAATGAGAAACAAGAAAATAAAACGAAAAAAAAGTTCTTAGACAGAATCAGAAAGAGCAGAAAGAGAGATAAAATAAGAAAAAAAACATCCACATTCACCACAATAAAAATATCCACGCATTCCAAGAGGTAGAAAAGAAAGTGGATGTTATCGGGAAAGTCATCAATCACAGCGTCACGGTCACGTCCCTGAACTTCGTAGCTACTCTCCAGCGGTGGATAAAAATGGAAATGAGTAAAAGGGT
>NC_051406.1:22286722-22286809 GCF_015228065.2 Penaeus monodon
TGGAGGACAAAAATAAACTGAATAGTTGATAAAAAAAGGTAATAATTGATGTGTAAGAAAGTTTGGAAGTTATAATGGTAAATACTA
>NC_051406.1:22287015-22287244 GCF_015228065.2 Penaeus monodon
TTTATTACGCAAGAGTCCACATGGCTGCTCTTTTGTGTATTTCTTTTTTTCTTTTCTTTGTTTTACTGACATTCATTTTTTTTTTTCTCTTATAATAATTTGTCTTTCTTCATTTCGCATTTTCTAATGTTTCTTCTTGTTTGACTGTTTGTTTTCATTATTTTATGCTTTTGTACCTTTCTGATTTGCTATTCCTTTGTATTCTTGCGTGTTCATCAGTCCCCCCCCC
>NC_051406.1:22287412-22287702 GCF_015228065.2 Penaeus monodon
ACTTCCCCTCTTTCACATCCCATTTTTTTTCTACCTTTTTCTCCATTCATCTGTTAATTCAACTTCTAGTCTTGAAGAATTAGAAACTTGTCAAATTAAAACTTTTCACTTGTAAAGGACAGGGTTAAGAAGGGTTAAGGGCGGGTAGAGAGTGGGGGTGGGGGGATTATTTCTCAACGCTTATGTTTTGTAAATATTTGAAAGAAAAAAATAATGGACGTTAGAGGATTTTTCTCTTGTTCCACGATTATTATTGATTATTCATAGATTAATGTTTGTTTATGTATGAA
>NC_051406.1:22289239-22289410 GCF_015228065.2 Penaeus monodon
AGTAGAGATGCTATGCTTGTATTTCTTTGTTGCATCTGTGTATGGACGAACACAAACAGCAACAACTAAACTGCTTCATTCGTAATTACTTCTAGAGCCAAACGGGCTTTTTTTATTTTTTTTATGGAAAAGTTGACGGTAGTTTCCTCCCCCGATTTCTTTTTAACAAAG
>NC_051406.1:22289867-22289960 GCF_015228065.2 Penaeus monodon
ACGCTTGATGCCTTTCTGCCTGAACTTCAAAGTTACTAGAAATCTTTAAGTCTTATAAATGTTTCCAAGAAAAATGATTTCCCTTCACAAATA
>NC_051406.1:22294837-22294906 GCF_015228065.2 Penaeus monodon
GTGTTCTTTGAAATTCTTCTTGAGGAAAAACAGAAGATTTATCGCTCATCAACATCCCTTTTATCATAA
>NC_051406.1:22294981-22295084 GCF_015228065.2 Penaeus monodon
GCCGTCTCGGGTAGTTAATCACTTTAATTATGGCCAGGTATCGCTGATGAAGGACCCGCCTCGTGCGTCTCGACCGTGAGCACGCGCGCGCTCGCTGGATTTG
>NC_051406.1:22295390-22295707 GCF_015228065.2 Penaeus monodon
GAGAAGATCTTATCCCAACACTCATTATAGGAACATATTTTTTTTCTTTCTTTTTTTCTTCTTATATTCACATCATCATTATAAACATCGCGACTTCCAATATACATAAAAAACTTAAACCATGATTCGTAGAGAAAAAAAAAAAAACATTGAAGTGAAGAATAAGCACTCTATTTACATCTTTTGGAGCCTTTAATTGGAATCAAGTCTCATCTCTGATCATGACTGCATTAACGGAAATATAATCCCCGTCATAATTCAAACAAGCTCATTAATTATTATTCTTCCGATAATCAAATCCCATCCCCTAATCACTG
>NC_051406.1:22295747-22295909 GCF_015228065.2 Penaeus monodon
AGGCCCCGTCATTACATCCATTGGTTGACTTTTTCATGTTATTCCTGTTGGTGTTTATCGTTCGTTTTTCTTTCCCTCCTTTTTCTCTTTTTGTGTCTTCTTTAACGTCCTTTTATTCCCTTCTTCTTTTCCTTCATCGTCTTCCCGTCTTTTTTTATTTAA
>NC_051406.1:22296356-22296534 GCF_015228065.2 Penaeus monodon
TATTTCTGCTTTCGTAAATGGCAGATTTACATGTATGATCAGCTGCCAGAAATTGCATTATCTCCGTTTCTCTTATCCTAGCCTTCGAAAAGGGGAAGACGAGGAGAAGGGAAGAGAAAGCGAGAGGAGAAGAGAGAGACAGGAAAAAGGTAGAAGAAGAGGATGGAGAAGGGGAGGA
>NC_051406.1:22297865-22297963 GCF_015228065.2 Penaeus monodon
AAAGATTAATTGCACAATTTATTAGTCTTTGGGTCGTTATCTCACGCCGGCGCTTGAGTAAATTAAAGTCCTGAGAAGCAATAAGTGCAAGAATAATT
>NC_051406.1:22298480-22298853 GCF_015228065.2 Penaeus monodon
ACACCTACACATCCTCTTCCTTTTTCCCCCCTCCTTCCCTTCCCCTCCCCCACACCCAATACCCTCCCTGCCCCCTTTCCCTTCCTCTCTCCCTCCCCTCCCCCATCCGCGCCCCCCCTCGATACCTTGATCACAACAAACCAATTTGTAGGTAAATATCATACACCGAATTGCGTCACCCTCGTGTTTACAACCGACCCGTCGCCATATTTGCATATTTCCCACACGAGGCCGCCATGTCCCGCCAGAGCTTACACGAACGGCCTTTTAAATGAATGCGCTTGAATCCGGTATACGGGAGGGGCTGTTCGAACGGCAAAACTTCCCCCCTACTCACCAGGAACAAAAATTCTAGGTGAACTAAAGACTGATT
>NC_051406.1:22298883-22298958 GCF_015228065.2 Penaeus monodon
CAAATCAAGATAATGGTTAAAACGTTTAATGAGAACGATTATGGTAATCATTAGGTTCCGTTATAAGTATACTAC
>NC_051406.1:22299078-22299486 GCF_015228065.2 Penaeus monodon
TCAGGCGACGGGATGAGATAACGATATAAAAACCAATAACAAAAATAGACCCCCCCTTAAAAAAGGAAAAAAGAAAAAATCTAGATTAACTAACTACCGTTGTTATTGTTGCCGAGGTAATGCCTGGCTGCAGTAATGATGACGCTAATCGTAATGACAAAAAGAGGGGGGGGGAGGCAAGATCCAGTGCTCAGAGGACAATTAACTCGGGGAAATAATTGGTGCTCGTTTAATTAAGGAGGGGGGGGAGGGGAAGCAGATGGGGAGGGAAAGAAGAGGGGGAGGGGAAGCAGATGGGGAGGGAAAGAAGAGGGGGAGGGGAAGCAGATGGGGAGGGAAAGAAGAGGGGGAGGGCAATGTGAGGGGAAGTGAGATGTAATGGATGTTCAAATATTGAGGGGAAATGGG
>NC_051406.1:22299794-22299914 GCF_015228065.2 Penaeus monodon
TGATCCAAAAACTGAAAGAAATAGACGATATAAGACATACGATTACATACAAGGAAACCCAGACATAGAACACAATTGATCTGATGAGAAAATAAAGAGAACTGGAACAGATGCAAATGA
>NC_051406.1:22300024-22300118 GCF_015228065.2 Penaeus monodon
GACACATACGCCATAAGGGACTAAAGAGACATGAAAACAGGGAGGAGAGAAAAAAGATAGGAAGGGAGGGAGAGTAATTAAAAATAAGATAGGA
>NC_051406.1:22300218-22300414 GCF_015228065.2 Penaeus monodon
TCCCCCACTCGTTTAGATACCTTTTATTCCCCCCCCCATTTCCCAAATTCTCCTCGCGCACCCCCCCCACAGGCTCCTTCTCGACCCATCAAGACAGAGATATGATCACCCATTCAGGCTTAATGACGACCAGCTGACGGGGATCGCCGGAGGGACGATTCGCTCTCGATGTTTTGGCTCCTGTTGCTCGGCTCTC
>NC_051406.1:22301741-22301885 GCF_015228065.2 Penaeus monodon
AGTGTGTGTGTGTGTCTTTTCTTTCCCATTTTTTTTTCTTTCTTCTACCCTTTACTTCTACATCCAATTTCGCCTTTATCTTCCCATCTTACTATTTTCGTCACTTCTTGAATGAGTCGTTATCATACTGCATATCGTGAGGCC
>NC_051406.1:22301924-22302042 GCF_015228065.2 Penaeus monodon
CATGTGTTGCGTTGGTGGAGATGGGGAAAAGGGGACGAGAATGTTGGTGATGGGGAAGGAGGGGGGGGGAAAGGAGGGAGATGGCTGTATGGGAATGGAGGTCTGTGGACCCTGTTGG
>NC_051406.1:22302209-22302435 GCF_015228065.2 Penaeus monodon
TGGTAATGAAACCCATGAATTCTTAAAACACAAGATAAATGTTGTGTTGCAGAAACCATATTTAATCAGACTTGTTTACTGTGCAACGGGGGATTCAAGCTAGTCTGCCTGCTTGCTTGCACGCCGCTTGCAAGATGAATAATGCAATGGGTGTGTGAGGTGTAGTTATTCTTGCAAAACGGTGCAATGGCAGAGTAAAGGGCTTTACTTGTTCGTTTGTTGCTTC
>NC_051406.1:22302492-22302629 GCF_015228065.2 Penaeus monodon
AGTTAAGCTCTTACGGGTTTTTCATGCTTTGATTTCGTTGTATGTTGGTCTTTTTATTGTGATTCGAGCAAGTAAAATTGAGGAGAGAAACATATATTTGGAGACGAAAGTGTGAGTGGGTTTGGCTGAGAGGGAGG
>NC_051406.1:22303008-22303096 GCF_015228065.2 Penaeus monodon
ATACAATTTTCCTTAAACCCTTAGGATCAGTTTCAAGCCTAAATTTTCATTTCTTTTCTTATTCTTTCCCATTCTTCGCTAACCTTAA
>NC_051406.1:22303713-22304010 GCF_015228065.2 Penaeus monodon
GCCACATGACAAACTCACAGCTATGCAACAGAGAGCGCAACATGGTCATGCAAAAACACCATTACACTTGTTGCCTCTGGTCATTATAACAGCAGCGGCTTAATGATTGCGGTGGTGATTATGATAATGATAATGGCAACGCTGCACTCACTCTTTTGCAACACCCTCGCTACCCCCTCCCCCTCCCCCTTCTCCCCTCCCCTACGATTTCCCACTCCCCAGGGTCCGGTCTCCCCCCTCCCCCTCTCCTCTCTCCCCTCCCCTCCCCACGATCTCCCACTCCCCAGGGGTCCGGTT
>NC_051406.1:22304625-22304699 GCF_015228065.2 Penaeus monodon
TGGGTTTCTCACTGACTTTTTCCCACGGTGATAAAATCATCACGAGATGCTCTTATTTTGGCATCGACCCTGAC
>NC_051406.1:22304842-22305242 GCF_015228065.2 Penaeus monodon
AGACTAATGAGAGCAGTTCTTCTTGCCTGTGTTCTCATTTCTCTTTCTGCTCTGTTATTCAAATAAATAAGGAGCAAAAATTTTCCTCGTCTATTTCAACACGGCGTTGCAATATGCATTCCAACTGAGTTTACCTTTTAACGCTTACCTTTCGTGAATTATTAAGATGTTGCCGTGGGTGAAGGTAAACAGAAAATGAACGAAAATAAAAGTAGTTGGCGTGAACGTGAAGAGAAAATGAACGAAAATAACAGTAGTTGGCGAGGTTGAAAGTGAAGAGAAGATAATTAGATTGAAATAATGGGAAATAGATTTTCATTCTCAGGGGCTACGAATAAACGCAAACTTTCACTCTCCACAAATAAACTCGGCTTCTCCATCTTATCTCGTGCGCTTCCAT
>NC_051406.1:22305295-22305481 GCF_015228065.2 Penaeus monodon
TCTGTGGCGTAACCCGGAGATAAAGAAATCATAGTGTGAAACCTCCGAGTCGGCACTTTACATGCGGACTCTGCAGTAGGTCTTTGTGCAGTGAGAGGGTTAAATATGCAACAGGTCGGGTCGGTAGCTCAGCAACATCTAGTGCTTTGTTCAGCCGTCAGTGATGGAAGCGATAACAGTCCAAGC
>NC_051406.1:22305569-22306119 GCF_015228065.2 Penaeus monodon
CGCGCGACCAGCAGCTCGGCAAGACCCTTTACTAAATATGGGTTGCGTGGTGGTTTTACGGCTAAGGCGGGACGATCATGCTAATTAAAATGGATCTGTGTAATGCCAACAGTTTCAGGTGACGAGACAATTACTCACTCGCGTGTCGAGGAATAAATCAGCGCTAATTAAGTGTTCAGCGGGAATAATCACTAATAAAAAAAAAAAATCCCGTCCTCTATAGAGTGCAACACTGGTGGGGTAACCGGTTATCTTTTTTTCTCACTTTTTTTCATCGTTGTTGTGGATTTTTTTTAAGTGGCTTTTACTACTTTGCAATAATCGTGCATGTGCGGTTGACCCTTCCTGCAACACCATTCATAACCTGATACTCACTATGAATGACTATTGCTAGTACAAAACCGGATACAATACTATTGATTTGATAACAACATAATAAATATACTGCATTTATGTTGGAAATATATCACAGCATTTTACAAAATGATTACCATAGCACCACTCGAAATATGTTTTATTTATTTACTAATAACCCTATATTACTAAAGGA
>NC_051406.1:22306204-22306316 GCF_015228065.2 Penaeus monodon
GGGAGGGCGAGACAGGGATGGGGAAAATAGTGCCACGTAACGAAATAACAAAGAGCCCCATAATAAGTAAACTGTGGCACTACTAACCAGTGACACCAACTCCACTATCAAC
>NC_051406.1:22306716-22306849 GCF_015228065.2 Penaeus monodon
AGCTGTGACCCACTAGCCAGCCAGCTGAACGCATCCTTGAAGCCTAGGCACTTTCACAGCCTTCTCTTGACTAGGCAGCCTTTTAGCCGGCTGCGATGCCTTGACGGGGGGTGAGTGACCAGCGTGTGACCCA
>NC_051406.1:22307271-22307351 GCF_015228065.2 Penaeus monodon
GGGATAGAAGTGGGGAGAAATAGAAGAGATAGAAGTGGGAGAAATGCAAGATAGAAGGAGGGAGAGGTAAAACAAATAAA
>NC_051406.1:22307700-22307831 GCF_015228065.2 Penaeus monodon
CTTGAATTTCGAAAACGCAATTCGAAAAGATTTATAGAAAAATGATAAGGAAATGGAAAAGAAAGCATATATAATAGAGAGGTTAAGCCACATTATATATCATAAACGTGTAACGTTGTCCACACGAGTCA
>NC_051406.1:22310127-22310198 GCF_015228065.2 Penaeus monodon
CAGTCCATTACAGATTAATCAAGAGGTGCGGGAAAACTTAAAAAATATATATATATATCTACCAGAGGCTA
>NC_051406.1:22312075-22312571 GCF_015228065.2 Penaeus monodon
CAAACTTATGATCAATGTAGTGCTTAAATCCCATCTTCAGATACTTCTTTCCCCATCATCCAGCCACGTATAGGAATTTAGTTTAATTTCCTTGTAATATCTCTATATAAATTAAGTATATAAGATAAACTCCGCTGTGATAGTGCTACTCCTTGCAGCCCACACTTCGACGTCTCTCACCCCCCCACACCCAGCACGAAGCGTTTAGGATTTTTTGTAGTTTGTCTTCCTTGGGTTTGTGTATTAATGACATGTTTGTTTGTCTTCCCTCTCTTTGTCTGTTTAAGCACACCACACACATCAATCTTCTCTTTTCCCTTTTTTCCTGCTTTATTTGTTCTTTATTGTTCTCCACTTTCTTTCTTCCTTCCTCTCCATCTCCCTCTTTCTTTGCCTCATTGACTTTTCCCTCCTTCTTTCTTCCTTTCCATCGTTTTCCCTTTCTCTCTTTCATCCCTCCTTCTTCATTTTCTTTCCCTTCCACTCTTTTACACCG
>NC_051406.1:22312711-22313184 GCF_015228065.2 Penaeus monodon
AGCTTCGAGGATCCTCCAGCAGGATTTGTGTTCGGATGAAAAAGCGATCTGAGGCAGGATCAGGAGGGGGGGAGGGGGGGGGAGATGGGGACAAAGAGAACAAGGGGAAAGGGCGATGTGATGGAGAGGGGGGAGGGGAAATGTGAGGGGAAGAGGTAGGGGGGAGAAGGATGTGGAAGGGGGGGCGGAAGAGGGGTACGTGAGCGGTAGGGGAAGAGAGGGGAGGGGGTGAGGGGAAGAGAGGGGAGGGGGTGAGGGGAAGGAGATGTGAGGGACAATGCATGAGGGGAGAGCAAGAAGGTCGAAGGAGAGAGGAATAAACAGAAAGAGAGGAAGAGGGATATGGTGAGGGGAAGGAAGGAGAGAGGAGGGGCAAGGAGGAAGAGAGGGGGGGATACCGATGGGTAAGGGGACTGGAGAAGGGGAGAATCAAATAAAGAGTGATAAGGAAAGAGAAAGGACGAAATCGGACG
>NC_051406.1:22313505-22313747 GCF_015228065.2 Penaeus monodon
TTTCTTTGTCCCTTCATTCATTTATCTTCTTTTATTCTCTTTCCTGTTTTCTGTTCTCTCTCTCCTTTTTCCCCAAAAAAATTTTTTTTTTATTCCTTTCCTTTTTTTCCCCCTCCTCCCTTTTTTTCCTTTTTCCCCTTTTCCCCTCCTCTTTTTTTCCCCCCTTTTCCCCCCCCCTTTTTTTCCTTTCCCTTTTTCCCCCCCTTTTTCCCCTCCCCCCCCTCCCCTTTTTCCCCCCCCCC
>NC_051406.1:22313775-22314247 GCF_015228065.2 Penaeus monodon
CCCCTTTTTTTTTCCTTTTCTCCTTCCAATTTCTCACTTGCTCAAGGGGATTAGGTGGACAGGATAAAGAAAAGAACCAAAGAATTGGGGATTAGGAAGGATTGGGGAAGAAAAAAAGGGGAGAAAAAAAAAAGATTGGGGAAGGATTTTCTGAAGGTATTTAAAGGGGTTATGGGATGACCGTTGGGGAGGTGGGGGGGTGGGGGAGAGGGGGGTGGAGATGGGGTTGGGGGAGGGAGAGAGAAGAGGGAGGGAGGGAGGGAGGGATAGATGGGAGGTGGGTGGGGTGCGGGGAGAGAGAGGAGGGGCGGGTGGGGTGGGAAGGGGAGGGAGAAGGGGTGAGGAAAGAAGGGGAGGCGTAGTGGTAGAGAGGAGGATGGGAGGAGGAGGAGAGGGAAGAAGGGGAGGAATAGAAGGAGAAAGAGAGAGAAAGGGAGGGAGGGGGGAGGAAAGCACGAGAGTTGAATAATAC
>NC_051406.1:22314314-22314820 GCF_015228065.2 Penaeus monodon
AAGTGTAATAAATGTCATCAAATACACAAATACGTAATTAGGCAAATGAATAACCACGCAACTAGGGAAGGTGGGGGGGTGGGGGAGAGGGGGGTGGAGACAGATAATTAATTAGATGAACAAACACACGAGCAGGAAGACAAACAAGCGATTACACAAACAACCAAATGAATAAACAAACGATCCAGTACAAAATAAGTGAGAAAAAAAGAAGAAAAAAGAAAAGGAGAGAAAAAAAAAGAAAAAAAAGGAACAAAAAAAAAAGAAGAAGAAATAAGAAAAAAGAAAAGGAGAAAGAGAGAGAGAAAAAAAAAACAATACCTGACAACACTCCCGTGACGTCACCAATAGGAGGTCAACAGCCAGCCAGGCGCCATTTAGAGAACACTAAGGTCGTTTTGCTTATAGGAATGAATAATGAATATCGCTCTTACCGCCCGGGGATTTGGGATGGCGGAGATGGAACAGAGAGAAGAAAAAGATGAAAGGAGAAAAGGAAGAGAAAA
>NC_051406.1:22314855-22315009 GCF_015228065.2 Penaeus monodon
GGAAAGCGTTGGTAATAAATCATTAAGGTGAAAGGGAAGAAGTGAAGAAACCGCAAATCGGGAATGAGGAATTAATGAAAGAAACGTTAAAGGATGTGGAATGATAGTTGATGAAGGAAATAAAGAAATGTAGATTGATAGATAAATATAAAAA
>NC_051406.1:22315164-22315322 GCF_015228065.2 Penaeus monodon
GCAAGCAAGTAAACAAGCCGGGCGCTCGGCCACCCCCCAGCAGCCATTGGTTAACCTCGACGACAGCAAGAGGAAATCTCATGCAGACGTAGGGAGTCAGGGCGATGCAAGGTGAATGTCCTCTTCATTAACACACAGCACACAATCATCGGGTGACA
>NC_051406.1:22316563-22316682 GCF_015228065.2 Penaeus monodon
TCCAAACATCCAATCATCAAAACTCACGTATCGATCTCTTATCAATTTCTCTCTGGATTTCTTGCTGCCTCTTTTTTCTTCGAAGTTCCAGGAAATCCCCCGCACCCAACCCTTCCCCC
>NC_051406.1:22316869-22317004 GCF_015228065.2 Penaeus monodon
ATCTGACCCCCCCCCCCCTCTCTCTCCTTCCACTCACCCGATGCCAAAGAAGGTAAGTGGTCTTCATACATTATTGCAAACGGATGCAGTGCAATAAATGTACCTCCTTGCATTTACCTTTCGCTGTGTCTGTCA
>NC_051406.1:22317232-22317326 GCF_015228065.2 Penaeus monodon
AACATATAAATTTGTGTGTGTGTTTGTATTTACATGCGTGTCTGTTACATATGCATGGAAACGGGGTCTACACAAACCTATGTACTCTCCCTGA
>NC_051406.1:22317427-22317513 GCF_015228065.2 Penaeus monodon
AGCTCATGCATCACCGTGTTGCAGGCTCAGCGTCGATTGCAAGTTCCGGGAATTTAATCGAGAGTACAAATGGCTATAGGTGAAGA
>NC_051406.1:22317850-22318018 GCF_015228065.2 Penaeus monodon
TACCATCTATCCATTTGTTCATCTAATCTCTCTCATACTCTCTCTCCCTCTCTATCTATCCTATCAATTTATCTATCTAACCCCTTTTCTTCTTCCCTCGACATCCCCATCACAGCTATTCTCATCGCCATTTCACAGTCCCACACCATATCTATCGCCCACACCTCT
>NC_051406.1:22318132-22318322 GCF_015228065.2 Penaeus monodon
GCTATCATTATCGCGAGCAACAACTGGCAATAAACAACACCATCTGCATAGTCATCAATTATTCCCCTTCTCTATTCCCCCTCCCATTATTCCCCTCCCCTTCTTCCCCTCCTCAATCTCCCTCCCACACCCCCTCCCACACCCCTCCCCCTCCCTCTGTTCCCCTCGATTCCAACTTCATCTCCTCCCC
>NC_051406.1:22319518-22320461 GCF_015228065.2 Penaeus monodon
TTACAAAATGCAAGTACGATATCAAGGCTATACCATATTAGGAAAAAATGGTCATGAGTGTCTTTCTTGCACTCAAGCTGAAATGCCTTTACGACATCAGTAGCGATGCGTGTTTGGCATACTTATGACGTCAGAGTGACTTTGATGACGTCATTATACGGTGGTTGGATGAGATCGGAAGGAAAAACAAAGAAGTTTTCTTTTCAAAGCTTTATATAAGGGACTCGCTGGGAAAGAAATAGAAGAAGCGATGAGATTGGGGGGCGGGGGAAAAAGAAAATATAAAATATAAAGGCACAAAATGAAAGAAAATATGAAAGGAGAACCGAAAGGAAGATGAGTAAAAGATTACGAAAAGAATAAACACAGGAGTATAATAATACTCTATTAGAAGTTTCGAGGCAGAAAATAACGAAACACTCGGTTTCAAAATCTTTCACGAGTCGTCAAAATAAAAGTTGAATAAATACTTACTGGAATATAAGGGACGATATAAAAAAAAGAATAATAAAAATGGCAGAAGATAAATCTCAATATAGTAGTAACAAGAGATGTGCTACAAGGCGCATTTAGTTCAAAAAATAAATCGACAAGCGTATAAAAGTCCGGTTGTGTGACTGCTGTGATGGACACAGTTAGCATCTATCTTATAACGAACTGGATAATGAATTGTTTAATTATATTAGCTTAATTATGACTGGCATAACCTAGCCAAGTAGTCTCAGTCCCCCTTGTCTGTAACGAATTGTTGAGTGCTGTCTATTTTATTATCAGCATAATTTCCTGTGATCTGTCTACCTCTCACCTCCTCTGTTCGGTCTGAGCATATTCTCTGTATAGGCGAATGCATCTCTTTTAAATCCGTCTGTCTATTTATCGATATTTTAGACATACATACACACACAACAATTAGTCCTTATATTTGAGATATCATTATTGCTGT
>NC_051406.1:22320790-22321043 GCF_015228065.2 Penaeus monodon
TGTGGGAAGAGTTTTAGCGGTGTTTGACGAACTTGTTACTTGGTGCCATGGTTGTACATCGATGTGGTTTAGATTTACGCCAACTTCACATTAGAATCCGAGTGCGATGAATCCGGCTCATGGCACCCTGCATGTGAGTGGTTTGTAGTGTGCATTCATGGAGCACGTCACGTGAGACGCGACGCCATCGGATATTGCTTGAAAAGTTGTTTGAATGCAATCATTGTATCCTGTAGTAGGTGGGGGATGTTTG
>NC_051406.1:22322532-22322816 GCF_015228065.2 Penaeus monodon
TACTACCCTTTCTATTATTAAGCCATATCGATCGGTATTATGATAATGTTCCCTATTCAATACGGGTATTCTTATGTAATACAATATATAGATTTAGTGTGTGTGTATACATGTCTATTAGAAGTATAATATATAAACTAATATAAGCTATATATAATAAGTAAGTATACTCTGGGTATCTTAAATATGTGCTATATATATATAACTCTGCCATGTTAGCTATTAAAATATACGTGTGATAATATATGAAGCGGCTAGCCTATTAGACAATACTTACGGTACAC
>NC_051406.1:22322856-22323244 GCF_015228065.2 Penaeus monodon
TCTACTCGCGTCCTGAGCCATAAACATGAACGGAGTTTCGACAGCAATTATCTGCTGCCGTATAACGCATGTATTTTATAGAGATAGTGTATGGAAAGCAACTGTAGCGGTCATTGCCTATCTGAGGGCCTAGACATTTGAAGACATCAACGTTTATTTCCTAGGCGTTACTTCTAGTATAAAATGGAAATGAATCTTAGTGTTTATATGGGGTAGAAGATCAATCTTGAATACCGAGAATTTTTTAAGGTTACAGATCTGTTTTATGTATATCATTCTAGCCTCTTATGAGCATTTGTAAATGTGCTCTGAAACGTGTTGGTCATATAAGAAAATTTATAAGTAAAGGATTATAAAAATAGAAGTGTATGGGGGAATGGTCACAAGG
>NC_051406.1:22323288-22323465 GCF_015228065.2 Penaeus monodon
GGGAAGAAGGGGAGACAAGAAAAGGAGTGAAAGTTAAGGAAAAACACAAAGTAGAAGCCAAAGAGTTAAAAAAGAGGTAAGGAAATGAAAGAAAAACTCTTGTAAAGGTAGAGCACTTTCAGCGCACGAGGAAAAGAGCACTGTATAGGATATGGAATATTAGTGAAAGGAGTAACT
>NC_051406.1:22324072-22324219 GCF_015228065.2 Penaeus monodon
CGTTGCGCTACTGAGAGTAGTCAACGAGAGCGATGAGAGGCAGCAGAGCGAGGCGAGAGGAGGTCGTGCTATAGAGTAGTCAGCGGCGTCGAGTCCTTCGCGTGCGCAGGAGAGACACGTGCGAGTAGATAGAGAGTAGCTATCTAG
>NC_051406.1:22324297-22324461 GCF_015228065.2 Penaeus monodon
CAGGGTTCAGAGGTTAGAGAGAAGATGAGAATGTGCGGAGTACAGGGAGGATATTCTGTCATTTCACGCGCGCTTCTCGCACTTTGAATGGATGGTTCAGCATATGTGTGCGACATCATTATTGGGCTTAATTTCTTGATTAATTTGGGCATAAGGTCCGTCAG
>NC_051406.1:22324490-22325783 GCF_015228065.2 Penaeus monodon
GGTCGTTGAGATAGTGGTTTATGCGTAGTCTCTCTCTCTCTCTTTCTCATCTCTCTGGTCTCTCTTCGTCGATCATCTCTTCTTCTCTCTCTCTGTATATCTCTCTCTCTCTCTCCTCTCTGCTCTCTGCTGGATTCTCTTCTCTCAGCGTTCTTATCCTTTCATCATCTCTCTCTCTCTGGCATTCTCGTTCGTGTCTCTTCTCATATCGTTTTATTCGTCTCTTCTTCTTAGCTCTCTCTGCCTCTTCGCATCCGCTCCCCCCTTCGCGCTGCTGCTCTCTCTCTCTCATCTCTCGTCTCTCTCGTTCGGATCATCGTGATCCTTAATCTTTAGTTTGATTTCAGCTCTCGGTCTCTCAATCACGTCTCTTCGTGCTTCGTCAAGTTCCTCGTCTCTGTCTCTCTTCTCCCTCTTCTTCTTCTCACCCTTTCTCTTCTCTCTAACCTCTCCTTCTCTTCTCTTCACAAGGACCCGCTGCCTGTCTCTTTCCCCTTCTCCTCTCCATCTCCTTCTGCTTCCTTACTTGTCCTCTCAGTTATCTTTTACCTCCTCTCCGCTCCCACTCTCCTTTCTCCCTTTCGCCGCTGCGTCCTTGCTTTTCCCTCTCTCTATGCCTGTGCTCTCCATCTCTCCATCTGCCCTTCAGTATCCGACACGGCCTCTTGCACATCCGCTCCCCCTCCGGTGCGAATCTCCTTTCGTCGCTCTCGCTCTCCTTCCCATTTTCCGCTCCCTTTTCCCCTCTTCTCCCTCCCGGAGCTGTCCCTCGCTCATACATCTCGTTCTTCTCTCTCGTCTCTATAAGACCACCCTTCGGCCCGTCGTCGTCCTTTTTACAAAGTGCACATGCATGAACAAAAGTCAGACAGTAGAAGCTCGCTCGGGGTCTATCGCGTCGCGGGTGGGGGGGAGATGGGAGGGGGGGTCGCGTCAAGGGAGATGGAAGGGGGGCGAAGAGGAAGGGAAATGGGGCAGGAGAGTGGGATGAATGTGGAGGAGGGAGGAGGAGGACGTAATAAAAAAAAAGAGATGGTGAGGAGGACGGAGGAGAGACAGGAGAGGAGATAGGAGGAGATATGGATGTTATGGGAAAGGAGTAGCGGAAGGGGGGACGATGGGTGAATAGGAAGCAAAAGATGGTGAGAGTGAGGTTTGAAGGGAGGGGAGTGAAGGACAGTGGAATGGGGCTGAGGAGGGGAGAGGCTAAGATGGGACGCTAGCGAGACGGGAGAAGAACATTGGCCATTAATGATACTGACAGTGCAGTACGAAGGAGCGAGATTGATGTAC
>NC_051406.1:22325825-22326386 GCF_015228065.2 Penaeus monodon
TAAGCAAAGCGGGGGTGGACGGAGATGAGATGCAGATGTATGTGTGTGTTTATTATGTCCATAAGGTGCGATTCATGTGTGCTTTTATACATGTTACCATCCTTACAGTTGGGTAAGGGCTGGCTTTTGGGCTACTGCACGCCTCTGCGGCCCTACGTGATTCGACTCTTGCCCGGTGGCTGCCTCCGCCTCTGCTCTTGCAGGGGGCCGCACCTCCGATCTTCGCGCCCCCCACTTGCTTTCTTCCACGGCTCCCGCATAGCTGCTCCCCCGCCGTCCGACTGCTGCTTATACCTGCGCAGCCGGTTCGCCTTCGCCTTCAATTAGGGCGAGTCACATCAATGAGGCTCCGATAATGTAAAACTAAAGGATTCCAATGTAGATACAGTGGGTTATATCATAGCACACTAGGCGTGATTACTACGTTCTAAGGAGGAGAGATGGTATTAGGCTAGCTATGGAGGGAGAGTATGGGGACGGGAAAGGGGATAAAGGGAGGCGGAAAGTGGCGTGAGTGTACACATGTAATGTATACACACACAGATCACACACAATGACTTA
>NC_051406.1:22326671-22327239 GCF_015228065.2 Penaeus monodon
TTGATAAATAGGTCTAGAATTGTAGATCATATTCGGTAGGTTACACTCTTTATAATCTTAATAAGGGCGCTCATACTATAGTATATATAGCTCATCTAATTATTATAGTTCTAGGTGAGGCGTCATATTGGGGTAGGGAACTAGAGATTGCGCGTGGCCCTTAAGATTTGGGCTTGAGGCTACCGCCCCCACCCGCTCGTGCGCCATAGGTAAGACCTCCCATGATTTTTTTTGTGCCTAAATTACCATCTTTTCAGATACAGCTCTGGTCGGTCAGCTTTAAAAAGCTCATGAATATCGCATACTTTTTTCTGGGTCTCGGCAGTGGTGCGTGCTGTGTCTGCTAGTAACTTTTCGCAGGCAGCGTGTCCGCCAGAACTGCATTGATTGTTCACTCTCTTCGTCGCTCCAGCTCGCGCAGCTTATCTCTATGTTCTCTATGGCCCCCTCTGCAGGTGTGTAATCATTGTATTGATGTACATGATCACTACACATCTAGTGTATTATCTCATATATATATATCTGTGTCATGTGTGTGCACTGTGCAGTTGGTGTGTCCTGAGGTGGT
>NC_051406.1:22327281-22327540 GCF_015228065.2 Penaeus monodon
CCGTTGTGTTACATATGTATAATATATATACAATATATAATATATGTAGTATTCGATCATAACGTAAGCTATTAAGATGTTATAATTAGTAATATAAATAGAGGTATTATATATATAATATATATCATATAGTAACATATGTGTGTGTGTTAGAAAGATATAGATATAGACACAGATACAGATACAGCTGTAGATATTACATGCGTAATGAATAAATTGCTGATTGAGTGATATGAGCATAGTAGCATGTCATCACGAC
>NC_051406.1:22327577-22328935 GCF_015228065.2 Penaeus monodon
GCGTAGAGTTCACTAGCTTACGGCTACGCACAGCACACACACAACATTCACACAGTGTGCAACTACACATTGCTTAATTGCACACTACATCAGAAAGATAGACTTAGGATAGAATGAGGAGTAGAGAGAGTTAGAGTAGTAGAGAGATATTGTAGTAGGTTAGAGTAGAAGATAGATGTTATCCATAACATACGACTTTAGTCTAGAGAGGAGAGATAGAGACGTCTGAAAAGAGATAAGGGATTAGTTTGGGAATCCAATAATTCTAAAATGCTTTTTACATTTGGTCTTTCACAAGTATAGTGTGTATATCTACTTGCGTTCCACATTATAGTGTCTTTCGTAAAGGTAACACGGCCAGGGCTGCGAGAGAACGGCGCTTTCCTCACGCGGTTAATCGGGCCGTCTCTTAGCACTGTTTAGCTGAAGTTCATAATTAGCGGTCATAATCGACGTTAACGCGTCATCGTTAGAATGGTTAACATTATTTGAAAAAAAATACATTTAGCGAATAATTTTTCTATGAAAACGCAAGCTACCATGTATACTGAAGCTAGTAAATATATTATTGTCCGCACATTCTTAATATAGTGAATGGCCACTTAATGAAAGAGGCAGCTTTGATTACACTATTTGTTTACACGTGTCCAGCTTGGATATAATGTGACCAGCAATGTAATTCTATATTCATTTATATTACACTGCTGCAAGGTATAATATATTATTGTAAAGATAAAAAAAAAGAACAACACATAAACAACGCAATGGAATCATCATGCTACGGATTGGTGGGCATATGCGTTTACAATGCTCATAATGCTAACATAGCAAACGGTCTTCAGTGGGGCATGTTATTTGAATAGGTTTAACAATGTTGCACAGAGTTCACCATTCTTCGCCGTACAGGGCAATCCAGACGGCTGATATTGTGAAGAAAGTGGTAGACATGATTTGGCTGTGATACTGTGGGTTTCATGATCGTTTGATTGAATGAGATTATGCAGAGTTATTTTCGGCCTAGAAACTGATTGTGGCTCGCCTGTCTTGGGCCGTCCTTGGGGATAGAATAATGAAATGACGCGCCCCATGTATATAGGTATTTAGTATGATCTATGATTATTAGCAGGTAGCACACGATACCATCACACATGGCCACACATCTTATATAATATATCTATATGGACCATATATATATATTAATATATATAATTATTGAGATATTAATATATTATAATAGAATATTACGTATACGTTAGGGTACTATGATATTAGGGGGCGTATATATATTAATCTATATAATATAATGAGGTCTGTGAATAATATATTATTAATAATATACTATATGTGTATATAGTTAA
>NC_051406.1:22329020-22329616 GCF_015228065.2 Penaeus monodon
AGGTCACAACAAACTTCACCCAGGTTAATTTTATTATCTATTCGGTTTTTGCTGCAATCCCAGAAATGAATGATCATCTTAGTCTTAGACTTATATTCAGGGTCAATATTAAATATACTACATACAGGAAAAAGGTCCGAGATACTGCGATAAATAGTGCCACTTTTTACTAATTTGGAAAAGGAAATTGGCCCACAAAGGATCGAGCAGAGAAGCAGATCTACATTATACTCGGGTTGCCCTTGCCACGGTTGAAATAAATCGTCGAAAATTTAGGCAAAATCAATTTCTCGTCTTTAATAACCCGAGTCCTACTTCTAGAGGTCAAAATTGAAGCCTCCAGCAACAGAGCCTTGCTTACTTTGGCCGGAGGCCGTGTCTCTTAACATCCATCTTTTATTTTACAAAAAATAAGGAGGCATTGCTTTTCGGCCGTCTGCAAAGTGCTCCGATCAGATGACTAGTGCCTTTATTACTGATTTCGAAAAAAAAAATCTAATAAAAAGTGAGTTCTACTATAAGATAACCGATCAGAAAATGATCAAGGCCATAATCATCAGAACGAAAAATTTAAAAGCCTTTGTATTGAGACGCTA
>NC_051406.1:22329738-22330045 GCF_015228065.2 Penaeus monodon
CATACAGTCAGATACATGACGGGCAGCAAACGAGAAATACAACCGGAAATGAAGATGATATTAACAATAAAGACAATAATTATTTGCGGGACCAACACAAAAAGATATCTGAATGATTTCGAAACAACTCGCCCCAGACATCTACTTCGATACGAAATACGTTTATCAGGGTCTCAATAACGGCGTAGATTCAAGAACCTCTTAATTTTGCGAGATGATGAAGCATTTCGAAGAAAAAAGAAACGAGGGATAATTTCGAAGGATATTGAAAATAAATTAGAATAAAAAAAAATAAATAACTTATCGA
>NC_051406.1:22330089-22330214 GCF_015228065.2 Penaeus monodon
AGTATTAGTAGTTATAATAGTACTATAGTATGTGCTTTAGTACCGTTAATATATTTCTACCAGTGGTAGTAATAATGAATAACTACTAAGCATTGTTTTCTTACCTTTATTCATACAAATCAGCA
>NC_051406.1:22330647-22331614 GCF_015228065.2 Penaeus monodon
CGCTGAACTTTAAAGTTTGTTTCAATTTTTTATTCTAGTAGAGCCTGATTTTCCCATGGGGGTGTGATGTTGCCTATTATAGTTAATCTCTTTTATTAACCGCCGAGGATAATTACTTTATCACAAAGTATCTTATCCCTTTTTCCAGAAGGTTCATTTCTTTGTTCCCTGCAGTCTCCTCCCAAGAAGCTAAATATCTCTATCAATAACCGTGGCGCCGGCCTTTGTGCGAGAGAAAATGAGCCTCCAATTTGTCCCGATATAATCCCCTCGAATGCAAATGAGGAGCAAAGATGGCGGCCAGACAGAGAAAGAGAGAGAGTGAATGGTCAATTGTACGACCATCCCGCGCGCTGGCTGACAAGGTCCCGAGAGCGCTAATGGCGGGAATTAAATGCAATCGTGCTGATAGTGGGAGATACCAACGGCCTCATAATGATGCCCGAAATGCCCCGGATGCGTCTGATAATGGGCGATAACACGCAGCGCACAAAGCCCGTTCTCGGGTCCACTGCCGCACCTGATGGAGATAATTGCTGCTTCTCGCTAAAAATAGCGGCTTTCGCTATCTCGCTGACGGGTGCTAATATCCGAGCAGGACCCGCTACTTTGCGTGGCGTTTATGGCTCCTCAGCTGCAGGGAATGGCTCCTTTTCGCGTGTTTATGCGAGTTTGTGTGTTTTCACTTCCGTTTATTTGTGTACGTGTTTACATAAGAACTTAAGTCTTGTGATGCGCGCGAAATCCAGGGCTCCAATAATGGGGATTTGGCAACGCCGTCTGTTTCCATTAAAGATGTTTGCTAAACTTGCGAAGCTCTGAAAAGAAGCTTGACGTCTAAAACGGTATTGATGTTCATATCAATTTCATTCATTCGGGCTCCCTCCTGACCTTCAACCTTCTGACCAAGTGACCTTGTTATATAAAAGACAAAAAAAAAAGAAAAGGGAACAAGGCTACAAAAAAG
>NC_051406.1:22331651-22331971 GCF_015228065.2 Penaeus monodon
CAATCCATCACCTTGGTCGAGTGTTGACATTTCGTGGGTTGAAAAAAAAAAGTTGCTTTCTCGCTGCAATTAACATTCAGCAGATAAAAAAGAAGCGTTAATTACCCACCAAATTGGGCTCCCGCCGACATCATTATCACCTTCATTAGCTACCGTCGCCTGTATGGTAATTAAGCGTTGTCTGAAAATAAAAGTTAGACGATATTCCCGAAACTTTCCTTTCCTGGTTATTGGCCGTCCGTTTTTTCCGAGCCTGCGCCCGCCTCGTGGAGCCGTGTGCGTTTGGATAGAAGCGCTCCATTCCGCCTTCTCTCTCTCGC
>NC_051406.1:22333347-22333474 GCF_015228065.2 Penaeus monodon
TTAATGTAACTGCTGTGTTCATTAATACCAACCTCATTATCTGCATCGCTATAGCCATAATGTTAAGTAACTTTTAAGTTACGCATCGTCTAGTTAATCTTCAAAAATCTTTCCGGCTTTAAACAGA
>NC_051406.1:22334036-22334194 GCF_015228065.2 Penaeus monodon
AATCAGAAAAATGTCTTCACCGCATCACGTTTTCTGATTACACGAGCTTTACCTCCGTTTTCTTTGTGAGTCACCGTCATGCATGGTGAGTCATGCAAGCGCGTTTATGTGACTGCCTCGCTCTGTGCTTTTATTCTTCCTCCGTTTTTTGTTATTTA
>NC_051406.1:22334389-22334479 GCF_015228065.2 Penaeus monodon
CAACCTCAATAGTTTGCTACGCATGTCTATTCTCTTCCTTTCTCTGGCCTTACTGTATTTCATATTTATTCTTCCTCATATAAATGTATG
>NC_051406.1:22335785-22336235 GCF_015228065.2 Penaeus monodon
ACAGTAAAAACGGGCATGAACAACAGAAAAAGGGGAAAGACATAGGGGGGTTTAAACCCTGAGGGGAAGGAGGGAAGGCGTGGGGGTGAAGGGGGGGGGGGGTGATTCTACTGATAGCGGTCAACAGGTTTTCAAGAAGAAAAAAAAAAAAACTTTGTTCGTGCGTCTACATTAATTGTTTATTAGTGTCTTTGTTGTTATTATTGTTCTTTCCATTGTTATTGTTTATAGCCGTGATCCTTTTGCTAGCGATTATTCTTGACTGCCTTCCTCCCTTATATATCGTAAATATGATAATTAACGAACGAAAGAGTAGTTATCTTTAGATAGATACAGATAAAGATGTATGTTAAGAATCACAGAACGAAATAGAAATCATGACTGAAAGAAAAAAAAATCTATCCCCTTTTTTCAGACAAGAGTGAAAGAAATCCCCGCGGAGGGGGGGGG
>NC_051406.1:22336382-22336451 GCF_015228065.2 Penaeus monodon
CACGCATGACCGCTATTGTGATTTGAACGCAATAGCTAATGACGATTAAATGGGCTGGAATAAAAGCTT
>NC_051406.1:22337858-22337942 GCF_015228065.2 Penaeus monodon
CAAACATTCTCATGTCTTGATGTGATTTAACGCTGATTGATTAAATAATTGTTCTCATGCAGGCATTTCAGAGATTATCTTTTG
>NC_051406.1:22338178-22338245 GCF_015228065.2 Penaeus monodon
TTTGGGGAGGAGGGGTAATGAAGTCTTGTTAATCATATTTCTCTTTCTCTCATTTTATCCTCGTGTT
>NC_051406.1:22339035-22339323 GCF_015228065.2 Penaeus monodon
GTCCGCACGCGTACATTTAATTATCGCCGGATATAAAGTCTCAGGCATCGCATATGCCAGACACTAAAAAGTTTGATTACGCTCTGAATAAAACTTGATTTTGCCCAATTAACACCACACACGCGATGCCGAGCGAATTTTTATTGTGTTTTGATAGGTGAAATCTACTTGTTCCGCGTAAGCATCGATACGTGGCTGCGTTATACAGTGGCTATGCGAAGGACGAAGCCGCAGCCATTTATGCCAAGCCGTAGTTTCGGACACGGTGGAATGAGGTTCGTGCGGTCG
>NC_051406.1:22339348-22339463 GCF_015228065.2 Penaeus monodon
GGTTTAGATAGTCTGATTTTCGTGTTCTTTGCTTTGCTTTAACAATCTTCTCATTTACGTCCTTTTTTATTCTATGAAATCCTCTTCCGGGTCAGTTTTGTATTTTTTGTCGTAT
>NC_051406.1:22340171-22340239 GCF_015228065.2 Penaeus monodon
CACACGCCCCCCCCCCCGCTTCCCCAACCCCCAGGAGGTCTCAGGTGTTCCTCTGCAGGTAAACATGC
>NC_051406.1:22341531-22342356 GCF_015228065.2 Penaeus monodon
CAAACAACAAACAAGCAAACAACAAGCAAGCAAACAACAAACAAGCAAACTACAAACAAGCAAACAACAAGCAAGCAAACAACAAACAAGCAAACAACAAACAAGCAAACCGAACGCACAGAAACTCTCCAAGTCCATCCACACCTCAACCAGCCAGTGCAAGAAGGGCACAAGTGAATCCCCATTGACAAGGCGCCATATTTGACGCCGTTTTCCCCGAATTGTCAGTGTTGGTGAGGGCAATATACTGTAGGGAAGCAGGTGGATTGAGGGAGGGAGGAGAGGGGGAGAAGGGGAGAGCGGGAGGGAGGAAGGGAGGAGGGGAGCAGGGGAGGGGGGAGGAGAAGGGGAGGAAGGGAGGGGGGGAGCAGGGGAGGGGGGGAGCGAGGGAGGGGGGAGGAGAAGGGGAGGAAGGGAGGGGGGAAGCGGGGGAGGGGGGAAGGGAGGGGGGAGAAAGGAGAAGGGGTGTGAGGGAGGAAAGAGAAGAGGAGTGAGGAGGGAGGGAATGGAGAGCAGGAGGATGAGGGAGGAGAGGGGAAGGGAGAAGGACGAAGGAGGGAAGAGGAGAGGAGGAGGAAGAAGGGAAGGGGAAAAGGGAGGAAGAGAAAGAAAGGAAGAGGAGAGAGGGGGGGGAGGGAAGGAGTTGGGGAGGACGAGAGAGGGGGGGGAGGGAAGGAGTTGGGGAGGACGAGAGAGGGGGAAGAAGGACTCGGTGGAGGAGAAATGGGGCTGAGAATTTATAAAGTGGGGGAGGGAGGAGGGAGGAAGGAAAATGGGGAGGAAGAGGAAGAACTGGAAGAGATGCAAGTGTGGGGGGGGGGGCAC
>NC_051406.1:22342523-22342646 GCF_015228065.2 Penaeus monodon
GGAGGAGAGGGGAAGTTGAACAGGTGAGGGAAGGGAGGAGGTGAGGGAGGAAAATGAATATTTAGACTAGATGCATTGTAAGTATTTCATGGATATAATATCAATGAAATTCTTTAACATTTA
>NC_051406.1:22343042-22343333 GCF_015228065.2 Penaeus monodon
AGTGTACGCTCGCGTCAACATTTATTTTCAAAAATCATATTTCAAATTATGATTTATAAAAGACTTATTATTTCAAGCGGTTATGTCAATATCAATAAACTGTCAGCCAAATATGAAAGTAATTTCGATGTTAATTTCAATTTCTTATTTTCATATAAACTGTAGAGTTGTTGTTTTTTTCTCTCTTTTATTAATAATACTATCAATATTTCCATCGACGGTCTCTCTATCGTTATCATTGTTGTTGTTGATAGGCTTGTTGCTATCGTAACTATGAATTTCGCCATCATC
>NC_051406.1:22348417-22349968 GCF_015228065.2 Penaeus monodon
GTTAAATGACCCTATAACATCTCATAACAAGGGCTATAATTACCTGTCTGATTAATCGCACTTGTTGCTACTAGCCCTTGAGATCATTAGATGGAGGGAGGGGTGGTGGGATGTGGAGGGGGGGTGGGGGGGTGTAGGGAGGATGGCAATTAACTCCTGACACCCTAAAATACCTCCCCCCCCCTAAGCGGACGCATTTTGTCTCTCTATCTGTCATTTTGCCTTTCTGTGCTTCGGGCTTGCCTCTTCAATCTGTCTATTCAATCTGGCAAGCCAGTACGAACTCTGAATGGCTTCCAGGCCGAAGATAAGAAACGACCTCAGGGCGGGTTGTATGATGTATGGCAGTAACAAAATGGGTGGTTGTTTCTTTGTTCTTTTTTTCTTTTTGTAAGCGTCTATGGATATTTTCTTTTCTTCCTTTTCTTTGTTGTTGGCTAGTCACGTAAACCCAATCACTGCATGAGGGAGGCGGGATAGAGTAACGTCTCATTCAATGAGAATTATTATGATCAACGTTTTCTAGTTACATTTTTTGTAATAACTACTGCGGACGGTGGTGACAAAATCACTTAATAATGAAACGAAGAGCCTATCCCCAAAAAATTACACCATTTCCACGCACCTAATCGGCTTGATTCCATTCACTACTTCTTGGTCACTACGGAAGGGGATTTCTCTAAATTTTGGACCATAGACTCCTGACTAGGCACTAGTGGGGTAGTGGGCAGGCTCCCCCTAATCGACCTCTCGTTCCTGCTCCTACACGGCGGGAGGTGGCGGGCTCCCATCACGGCTGGCAGCGGCGGGGCTCATCACGGCGGCTCAGCGGGCGGGCTCCATCCACGGCGGCAGCGGCGGGGCTCCATCACGGCTGGCAGCGGCGGGCTTCCCATCACGGCGGGGAGCGGCGGAATTATACGTCTCAGGGAACTGAACACGATAGTAGAATGGGTTCACAGGAATATCAGTCCTTATGAAGTGATCGGTGAATGAGGATTGTAATACCAATGCGCCTGAAGATGGGTCTCACTCAAAGGGATGGTCTTACCTCAGAATTGCTTTACATAGATATGAATTTTCACCAGTCTCCCGCGTTAAAAGACCTATACCCCTGTCTTCTTAACAGTTCGATTTTTTTACGTATGTTTTTATCACTGTAGCGTGCTTAGAAACAAATATGCTTCAGGTAGTGTAATGATCTGAGCCATTCCCTTTTTAGGTGAGGGTCATTTCCTCGTAATTAAAATCCTGCATGTCGATTACCTTGCGCGTACATAACTTTTTCCTCTTAAGATAAATTTTTATTTTCTGCAGCAATCCGGTCTCAATGGGAACGGATAGCTTTGTAAGTTTGATATTCACTTCGCCTGGGATATTATTAGGATCCAAAGGTGACCAGATGAACTTCACATTTGCCATTCTCACTCTTCTTAATCGTTCTATTAGGGTTATAATTCATTTTACGTAGGGAGGTTAATAACGGAATGGTTTTTGTGTTCTCACCTACATGTGTCTTTTTATGTAAATATATTTCTTTTGTTGCTTCAG
>NC_051406.1:22369980-22370251 GCF_015228065.2 Penaeus monodon
AACATAAACATTTAGGGGGGAGGAGGGGGGTTTTTTTGGGGGGGGGGGGGGGGTGGGGGGTTTTAGGGGGGGAAGGGGGGTTTTTTTTTTTTGGGGGGGGGGGGGGGCCCCCGCCGGGCCCCCCCGGGGGGGAAAAAAAAATTTTAAAAGGGGGGGGGCCAAAAAAAAAAAGGGGGGGGGGTTGAAAAAAGGGCTTGGGGGCCAAGGAGTTTAAAAAACCCCCCAAGGGGGGTGGAGGGAAAAAACAAACGCCCCGGGCCCAAAGGGGAAA
>NC_051406.1:22370625-22371059 GCF_015228065.2 Penaeus monodon
AAATTCCTTCCCCTTTTCCCTTTTTTTCCTCCCCCCTTTTTCCCCCTTTCCCCCCGGGGGCCCTTCCCCTCTCGCCCCTCCTCTTCCTTCCCCTTTTTTCCCCCCCTTCCCCCCTTTTTCCCTTCCCCCCCCCCCTTTTTTCCCCCCCTCCCCTTTCCCCCGGGTTTCTTTTTTTTCCCCCCCCTCTTTTTTTTGTTCGGTTTCCCTCCCCTCTTTTCCCTTCCTTCCCGCTTTTTCTTTTTTCCCTTATTCCCTCTTCCCCCTCCTTCCTTCTCTCCCCCTCGCCCTTTTCTCTTCCCCTCCCCCCTTCTCCTTCCCCCCTTCTCTCTCTTCTCTTCCTCTCTATTCCAAACTCTCGTCGGTCCCTGTTGCCCTGCGTCAGTTTCTGTCGTCCCTCCCAATTTGTCATTCTGTCTCCTCTCTCTCTTCTATAT
>NC_051406.1:22373907-22374072 GCF_015228065.2 Penaeus monodon
GGTAATGTGCATAGTATATATTTGCCCCCCCCCCCGCCCAACTTACTGCCTGTTCGTTTGGGTCCAATGCTTCATCCCAACCATTTTTTCAGTGAACACATGCGTGCTTTTTATACTGAAGGAGCAAGGATACTAACCTTTTACTGATAAAATGGCACCCGTGCA
>NC_051406.1:22374177-22374247 GCF_015228065.2 Penaeus monodon
GAAGCAGAGGATTAGAGAGAAAGAAAAGGAAAGAAAAAGATTAATAAATAACCAGCGAGCGTTTCATCCT
>NC_051406.1:22374551-22374658 GCF_015228065.2 Penaeus monodon
AAAGAGGGGCGGATAAAGAAGAGATCTTGCCTTTTGTTTTGTCTTTATACATATTTGTAGATTTCTTGCTTGGTCGATTTTTCTTTTTGTTTGTCCTTTCTTTTTTT
>NC_051406.1:22375035-22375135 GCF_015228065.2 Penaeus monodon
GTGCTCCACTGAGTCCCCAGACATCTGAGAGTGACACGTTTTCTAAAAATTCCTCCGAGAAACGTAGGGTTCGAGGAAGGGGGGAGGGGGGTGTTCAAAA
>NC_051406.1:22375383-22375637 GCF_015228065.2 Penaeus monodon
TAAGAGCAGATGAGAAAGATCGAAAAGTAGGAAACGAAGGAGAAGACAGAGAAGTGAGAGGAAAAGAGTGGAGAACAGGGGAGAGGAAAACGAGGAAGAAGAGGAAGAAACCGAATGAGAGAGAGAAGCAAGCGAACAGTCAGAGGGGAGAAGGTAAGAGATAGGAGGGAGAATAGCCAAGGCAGAAGGAGGGAAGGAAGAGAGAGAAAGAGAGGGGAGGTGGTGAAGGGGGGAAGGAAGGGAGGGAGGGAAGG
>NC_051406.1:22376313-22376447 GCF_015228065.2 Penaeus monodon
TTCTTCTTTTTTCTTTATGATAATATGTGAAGAGTGAAGAAAAAATAGAACATAATAAAAAATAGATCGTAAGGGGTAGGGGGGGGGAGCGGGGCAGGAAGTGGCATTTGCATACAATGAGAAACGTGTGATTG
>NC_051406.1:22376873-22377314 GCF_015228065.2 Penaeus monodon
AGATTTCATCAAGTGCAAGATGCAGTTCGGACGCAGTCGATGTGCTGCTGTTACATCCGTTTTGCCGTTTTAAAGTCCGTTCTCCTACATAAAGGCTAATGTCGTTTGACCGCCGATAATAGCACTTTAATGCTGTTTACTGCCCGGAATTCTCATCAACAACGTGTTCGATCACCTGGCCATGATTTAGTTTCTCGATCTCTCCATTATTCGAATGCTCTGCTAATGGCTTCGACATTCGAATGTTTGGAATCTTTAGTTGCGGTGGCGGCTGTGTTCAAATATTTGTTCAGATTAGTGTCAAGAATTTTTACTATTATTTCTTTCTTTTTAGCCGGTTACTAGGTATAGTGTATGCACAAACATGCCAATACACAGATAGGAATCACTTAAAGCTAGTGTAAAGATATATTTGGACGTATACCGCACACTCAAATGCAG
>NC_051406.1:22378072-22378359 GCF_015228065.2 Penaeus monodon
TCACTCCTTTATACTTATTAATTCACAATGATCAACTGAGAACCGATATAAAAAAAGGCTAAATATATATAATCTCTTTCTATGACTTTAATGATGATGCCGAAGATGACATTTGTAAAAGCTAATTACAACGGCACTAAACCAATTAGGCGAATCTCATTAATGATATTGGCCGGCGATTATTTCATTATGGCAATTTGATATACCGAAATATCTGACTAATTTCATCTGGATGCTCGGGGTAATTAGACAGCGTTGATTGTAATTCGTTGAAAAATATCATTATC
>NC_051406.1:22378676-22379039 GCF_015228065.2 Penaeus monodon
AGAGACAGAGAGAGACAGAGAAAGAGACAGAGAGACAGAGATAAAGAGAGACAACGAAACAGAAAGAAAGAAAGTGACAGAAACACCACATCACAACATATTTCCATTGCATCAATATGCGTATGTTGGTACACGTGTCTGTATGGAAGTTTCTAAAAAAAATAAATCACCATGCATACATAATCAGTTTAAAACGTAATCATCCACTATATCATCATTATAACTCGATAGACTTAATATCAAAATATATATGATACGCTTTTAGGCATTGGTTCCAACCTGTGACGGAAAGGGTTATGGAAAAGGAGTCGATATTCCAGGTCTTATGCGTAACGTTAATTAGTTAATAAGTTAATGTGCGCA
>NC_051406.1:22379713-22379821 GCF_015228065.2 Penaeus monodon
ATATTTCCATTTATTTTGTTTCCTTATTACATCATTTTATGTTTGCGTCAAAGTGTTATTTATGCATAAACAGAATGGATGTCAACGGATGTGTGTGTCAGAGGGAAG
>NC_051406.1:22379891-22380223 GCF_015228065.2 Penaeus monodon
TCCACATGAAACATGAAATTTGTCTTTATCGCCTGATAAGTGTTCTAGCCTGCATCGAAATATTTATGTTTTCTTTTGTATTTTACTCCATTCTTTGTACACACAATGCTGTATTTGCGCTCATGTTCAGAAAAGAGGAACAGGGACAGGAAACAGGAAGAGTCCCCTCCCGTTCAATGCTGAAAAAAATCTTGCAGCATACAAATTAACAGGCACTTGTTGAATAGGCCATCACTACTATTGTATTTAATATTCTTAGAATAACGAGCGATCACAGTGGCCGAACTACATGTTTAATAATGGTTGCTGCAAGTCTTATGGCAGCAAACGAG
>NC_051406.1:22381017-22381214 GCF_015228065.2 Penaeus monodon
AGATAGCAAAACGCACATATTTTCTTTCACGTTATTTACTGTAGTGAAACGCGCTGTGCCCAAACAGCGAGAAACTGCGCAATTATCCTTAATCTAATAACAATTAGAGCTCCTCTGGCGTTTAATTACGTTATCATAATGGGGCAATTAGCAAATTATATATGACGAAAAAAAAGTACTTTAAGAATCATTTTTCA
>NC_051406.1:22383733-22383966 GCF_015228065.2 Penaeus monodon
CATTCCGAATCCATTCACAGTCTCCACAGCCAAAAAACAAAAACAGAATCAGCTGATCCCAGAGACAACACATAACACATCAACCATTTGAACTTTCGAACTCGTGGTGAAAATAGCCGCGTGTTCCCCGGTGGTGCCTTCGAGCGATCCGTGGCTGTTTCGAGGATGAATGAGGGACGTCGGCGTGGCGGGGGGATGAAGAGATTGGGGTTTGGCGATGAATGATGAATAAG
>NC_051406.1:22384722-22384890 GCF_015228065.2 Penaeus monodon
CCATTAAAAAAGATTTAAGTCCCCATTGCCCCAGCCCGTCTCAGTAGTAGATCCCACCAAGCCTTTACCTGTCAATCAAGCACCACCCTGAAAATCACTAACTGGCAACGTCAGTTCAGGTGTCTACTGTATACCTTCATTACTCTGATAATATAAACAGATTTGGCC
>NC_051406.1:22385195-22385407 GCF_015228065.2 Penaeus monodon
TGCTCTTCTGCCGACCATATAAATAAAAGCTAATTGGGTGAGACTCACAGGTCAGGTAGTTCTCAATGCATAGCCTTCTCTCAGCTGATAAGCAAGCCGTATGATTGACAGCTTGACGTGTCGTGTTTTGATAATGATCACTGGGAGGAGCAGAGGGAGGCTGAGCTAAAGAGGGGGGGGGAGTTGGAGGAGGTAAGGGGAAAAGATGCTTG
>NC_051406.1:22386382-22386454 GCF_015228065.2 Penaeus monodon
GTCTGATGCATACGCAGATTTGTATGAGCATGTGTTTTCGTTCGTACATTCCCTTTAATCAAAGACATTACA
>NC_051406.1:22386525-22387050 GCF_015228065.2 Penaeus monodon
AAAAAACGTCGTGAGTGCGGGCTTCAACTGAATATCATCATCCTATCACATAATTAAGCTTCTGCAACAACAATAAGCTTACGCCACTTTTTATAGTAATTAATGATTGAAACAGATAGGTTTAATCGGAACAGAAAAGTCTCGTATTGGAGAAAAAAAAAATGTATTTGTTCGTTACAGTATATGAGGATATTTCAGTGCTTCATCTTTTTTTTGTATTTTGTACCAGCTGGAAAAAGGAAAAAGAAATATGTAGGAAAAATATCTGGATAAAAACAACGGTAGGAAAAATAGAATCAATTTTCGTTTGACTGAAACTGCACCTCATTTTATTTCGATTTTTATTGAGGAAGGTGTATTTTTCCCCGATATTTTTCGTGCTTTTTCTTTTTTCATTAATTTATTTTACTCTTTCGGGATTAGATTTTCCCTGGGAAATGATATATTGTTATTTGGGCAAGCACTGTTTTTGTTCGCCTCGCAGAAAGACGAAAGGAATTTAAGAGCATCATACAAATGCGGTGG
>NC_051406.1:22387648-22388097 GCF_015228065.2 Penaeus monodon
TATTTTGACAATAGTGTTGTGTGAAGTATGTCTGCATGCTTCAGGTTGCGTCCCCATCTCCCCCGCAAGGGATAGAGCGCCTTCCCTTTTCGGGTTTTTGAGTGAGCCATCCTCGGCGCCTTTGCTCGCCATTCAGCGTCGGGCCGTGCGTCCAACCCGCTCGCCTGCAGACTCTCCTGGGTCAAACTTGCAACATGAGGCGTATTTGTGGATATATATTAGGATACGAACAAACAGTATCAGTGCTGGTTGGAATTATGTAATCTGACATAGGTAATTTCACAGTTGTTGGTCTGCTCGTAAGTAACAGTAATATTTTCAATACTGACCAAAATGACCCGAGGGAATATGTCTGAACAAATAATGATAAACAAACCTGAAAACATTATGCTTACGTAAAAAAAAAGAGAAAAAGAAAAGTCCTCATCCTTTCTCCCCATCTCTCTTTA
>NC_051406.1:22388141-22388333 GCF_015228065.2 Penaeus monodon
TCTCATAAGCTCACGTAATGAGATCATAAATTCAGGAAAATAGTCTGGTGGGAGAGAATCCACAATATTTTTGCTCCGCATACAGCATCCCTCTTTTTAACCCCCCCCCACCCTTCCCTTCCTGCACCCCCCCTTCCTACTGCCCCTACCCCCCACCCCTCGAACACCCCTAACCTCTTGCTTTAAAAGAGA
>NC_051406.1:22388429-22388509 GCF_015228065.2 Penaeus monodon
CGGCCTTTTTACATATTTTCCTTAGAGTATTTTTAGCGTGTATTTTTGGTTCCCTTATTTTCATTGCGATGCTAGTTTTT
>NC_051406.1:22388562-22388663 GCF_015228065.2 Penaeus monodon
CCTTTGCATCTTAGTTATTTCAGTGACAAAGCACAATTCTGTGAAAGGAAAATTAAATAGTAATTGACGCGGACCGTGAGAAAAGGGACAAAAAAGAATGA
>NC_051406.1:22389280-22389377 GCF_015228065.2 Penaeus monodon
AAGTGGGGGATTTAATTCGGAAACAAACGGAATCTTTTATCCATCTTCCCCCCTCTTCCCCCCCCGCTTACCCCCCCCCCTTCCCGCTGCACGTGCG
>NC_051406.1:22389659-22389774 GCF_015228065.2 Penaeus monodon
GGAAATGAGGATAAAAGATAAAAAAGAGAAGGAGGAAGATCGGAACAGAGATAGATAGAGCGAAAGAGACCAAAAACAATGATAAATAAGAATGCATATATATATATAACGAAGG
>NC_051406.1:22389907-22389995 GCF_015228065.2 Penaeus monodon
CCAAGATGAGTCATGAGGCACCAACGTTTCTTATCTTTGGCGCCAAATGGGAATTAAAGAGAAGCCGAGAATAATATGAACGTTTCCC
>NC_051406.1:22390841-22390929 GCF_015228065.2 Penaeus monodon
TAACGCATGAGGAGATAGGAGACAAGGGAAGTGAAGCCTCATTTACTCCTTATTTCTCGCTTTTCCTCATAATTTACGACTTTCTTTC
>NC_051406.1:22391187-22391417 GCF_015228065.2 Penaeus monodon
GCCACCCGTATCATCTCTTTTATACTTTTCTTTCCTTCTCCCCTTCTCCTTATCTTTCTTTCCATTTTTTTCTCTACATTCCTTTTCCTCCTTCGATATTTCCTCCCTTTATTCAACTTTCCCTTTCTTACCCTCCTACATTACCCCTTCCTCTTCCCCATCTATCTCTCCCTTTCTCCCTCTCCCTCTACCTTCCCCCACTACCTGTTCCATCAATTCAACCTCAAAAA
>NC_051406.1:22392203-22392523 GCF_015228065.2 Penaeus monodon
GTACGAAAAGGAGGGGGGGGGGGGTGGAAGGAAGGAAATAAAAGTGGGCTTCTTCAAAAGCGCAGCTCGGGGGAGAGGACCAAGGGCTGGCGCTGAACCTTTGGAAAAGCTCCTGGAAGAACCAGCAGCATTTCGAAACCAAAGGAGGGAGAGGGAAAGAAAAAAAAATGCAAAGTTTATTTCTATGCATTTGTGTGCCTTATGTATTCGGGCGAATGGGAGAGGTGGAAGGGGGGGGGGTGAACAATCGGTATTTCATCATTTGTAATTGAAAAATGGCGATGATTAAACCCAAAACCTTTAAAATTTCCCGGGGCTGC
>NC_051406.1:22392939-22393349 GCF_015228065.2 Penaeus monodon
AAACACAAACTGAACATACAAATCAAAAACATGAAAAAAAAATCCAGACAATACATAATGGAATAGAGTATTCACGTACAAACGCTTTTTTTTTCTTTCCTTTTTTTGCGCAGGCCGCTTACACTTATCTATAATGCAATGCGGATGTAAGGCAGTATCGGACGCGGCATCGATTATATTTTATTGCTTTGTCGTTCATGATTTATCGGGGACGGGAACGACCCATGATATTTCTTATGCATTTTCCTTGCATGTTTTATTACTTTTGAATGCTCAGCGCCACGAAATGGAATTCCCTCCCGCGGTTTGTGTGGAAAATGGGAATCGAAAATCGGGTATCAAAAAATTGCGTGCGCACAGTAGCCGGGTATGGGTAGGGTGGGTCGGGGGGGGGGGTTCCATGTGTGCCT
>NC_051406.1:22393482-22393998 GCF_015228065.2 Penaeus monodon
GGGTGGCGGTAAGGGGAGCTGTGTGTACGTTTCGGGGGGGGGGGGGGGAGCGTTGTGTATGTATGTGGATGAAAGTGGGGGGGGGGGGAGCGTAACGGGAGGGATGTATGAGTTCCTGTAGAGGACCAAGGGGGGGGGGTATTTAAAGGAGTAAGAGAGAGAAAGAAAAAAGAAATGCAGACACAAACAAACAGATGATATATATAATCCCTTTCGAAGCATTAATGTCGCTAGACCGCGTCGATAAAAGCGAGGGTCAAGAGATTACAAAATAAAAGACAAAAAAGAAATTATATCCACAGTGATCTATTTACCGAGCGAAGGGAGAGGGAAAAAATACATAAATAATCGTTGCCATTTACGATAATAACTTCCTCTATCTATACGATCTCCCAATCTCACTTTTACTGGGCGCTACAGCCATCAATATTATTCTCTTTGTGCCTGCAGGCTTCGGTATTATCTTCCCCGCTCCTATCATTTTTCTTTGTCTGTCTTTCTCCCTTTTTTTATCCT
>NC_051406.1:22394034-22394150 GCF_015228065.2 Penaeus monodon
CTCTCTACACATTTATTGTTAAGTCCCGGCCTGGATAGCGCTGCCATAATTTGTAAACACGTCATACCGCAACGCGCCTCTCATGGGAGATCAAAGCTACGTTTCTCGCTTGAAGG
>NC_051406.1:22394198-22394537 GCF_015228065.2 Penaeus monodon
GCGACTTTTATTTTAAGAAACACACTTTCAAAGAGGAAAGACGGGAAGTTTTTTTTTTTAATATTTATTCTTCGAGTCTTATGCTGGTAACCCCCCCCCCCCTCCCGCCCTGTGATAGTCTTGAGACGTTTGGAGGTAAAGTTGCGTCGTACGTCTGGCAGCTTTTCCGACTTCCCTCGCGTCTCGCTGAAGATTTATTCAAACGATAGCGGCTGCGGCGTTGCCACATCTCCTCCGAGGATGACTAGCTCCCTTTGATCCTCCAACTTATCGCACACATCCCGATGGCCTATGTGGCAGCGGGGTGGCGCTCTTTAATTATACCTCCTGTCTTCTTTC
>NC_051406.1:22394645-22394754 GCF_015228065.2 Penaeus monodon
TTCTTTGTTTTACGGCTAGTAATGGTGTATGATATCTCACGTGGATTTAACATTAAGGGAACAGAATATATTTTTTCTTTCTCGCCTTTACGCCTCGCCAACTCTCTTT
>NC_051406.1:22394908-22394994 GCF_015228065.2 Penaeus monodon
AATACTATAGAAGCGGTTGTATCAAACATCTAGTTCCTCAATTATAAACAACAAGGAATCCCGATGAATGAGAGGCATTAAAACAT
>NC_051406.1:22395022-22395092 GCF_015228065.2 Penaeus monodon
AAAAAAAAATGATTCTTATTACCTCCTGCCCGAGAGTTTATTTTGGCTTGAACTTAATCACTCGTTTTTT
>NC_051406.1:22395272-22395373 GCF_015228065.2 Penaeus monodon
CGGCCCAGAGAATCGATTTTAATTAACAAAATTCTAATGTGCAAATTGGGGAAGGGGAGAGGGAGGGAGGGGGGGAGGGAGAGGAGGCGTTGAGAGGTGGA
>NC_051406.1:22395755-22395928 GCF_015228065.2 Penaeus monodon
TCGAGGGAGAGAGAAAGGTATATCCATTTTTTTCTCTCTCTATTTCCTTTATCGTCCTTCCCATCCTGTCTTCCTCATCCCCCATTAAAAAAAGAAAAAAAAAATCCACGCCTTCATACACAGAGAATATCCGGTAATCATTATTCCGTCTTTTTATCCTGATCTTCATTTTT
>NC_051406.1:22396409-22396661 GCF_015228065.2 Penaeus monodon
TATGTTTGATTTTCCCATTATCTCCATGCATACGAAAGCATCGAATAACATAGAAAAAAAAATAGATTAACGAGATTTTCTTCTAATTACGTCATTTCTCATTAATTACCTCGCCTGGTCATTAAGCTTAGGATCTCTCTTATATATTTATTTTCTTTCATCCTTTCATCTTATCTTCAATTATCATCTGCATCGTAAATAATCGCTGTTGTAGTGATAATTAACGTAATTTCCGAACAGGGGAAGGGAGGA
>NC_051406.1:22396880-22396998 GCF_015228065.2 Penaeus monodon
TGAAATTCATTCTTCCGATAACAATAATTGCAAATGCGTTGAGTATTTCTCACGCGTCATTTTATTTACGATTATCATTCTTATCTCTTTGATTAGTTACGTTGCTGTTGCTGTCTCC
>NC_051406.1:22397142-22397296 GCF_015228065.2 Penaeus monodon
TGCATAATCACCCTCATCTCAGGAATTATTACCATGACTGCAAACATCACAAAAACGTTAATCTATTATCCGCTGTCGTTAACTTGCCATTGGCTTATCCACTTTTCTTGCGAGATTAATCACCGTCTTGCTTCTGCTGTATGACGTCGGCACG
>NC_051406.1:22397962-22398041 GCF_015228065.2 Penaeus monodon
TTTATTAAAGTCTAGGGACATTGCACTCATCTGTTCACGTGGTCTCAGAAGCTATCATTTAGGACCTTATAAGAGACAG
>NC_051406.1:22398223-22398521 GCF_015228065.2 Penaeus monodon
GGAAGTGATATAATTGATATGAGAAATTTAGAAACCAGTGCAAATTTCAAACACTCTGAGTGAGATTTCCAGCACAACAGCATTTTAATGGGTTTAGACATAAAGGAGAAAATTATAGATACAGCATGAACTGTGAGTTGACAACCAGTCTGTCTTTCTAACAATATTTTTTCTCCACATAAGAATGATATTATTAATTCTCATTTTCATGTAACCATTTGAATTACATGTATAATATTACATATGAAATTAAACACTCAACATGAATTAAAAACCAAAATACCAAATACCACGACCG
>NC_051406.1:22398564-22398896 GCF_015228065.2 Penaeus monodon
GGAGTGACAACGTTCCCATCGCATTTATTCTCCGCCAGCGTCTCATTTCACCGAATACCGGGTCTGAATAATTCCGCCTCGAAGCGCTGGGAGAACTGGCTTGACATAATTTATAAACAAATAACACTGAAAATCAATTTACTCATGACAGTACTGCTTTACTGTATTAATTAAAGGTAAGAATTATCAGATAGCAGAAGCATGTAAGATGCACTGAATGCAACATATTTGATTATACCGCACTTGAAAGGATATTAATTTTTTTCATGTACACTTAGCTCCTAGTTCACTCTGTCCTATATGGACTCTAGCCTTAGAAAATAAGAGTAAGC
>NC_051406.1:22399018-22399452 GCF_015228065.2 Penaeus monodon
ATGGATTTTACCTAAATCTAAATCAGACATTTATGTACGGTCATGAACATTGAAATCATATTAAAATTTCATCATAGAAGAGGGACTAAAGATTATTTGAACTGCAGCTTTCTTACAATATTGTAATGCACAATCCGAGTGCTCTGTTAACAATATGCCTCATTACAATAGATTTTGATTTTCCATTTGTAACATAAAAGTATCCATGCAGACTTAATGCAGGTCGATTTTCAAAAGCTCTTTATGAGAGTACTTCACACTCACGATGCATGGAATGGAATCAAGCCTTAGGAGCACATGTCTCTCGCCCCTTTTTCAGCTGCCTTATCATGATGGATGGGTGTCTGCCGAATGAACTAGTAACGATGGCGATTCACTATGACACTGTCCTTTGATAAGCTGCAACCCTTTCGCTTCTAAGGGAGTTTCCTGAT
>NC_051406.1:22399493-22400010 GCF_015228065.2 Penaeus monodon
GTCGCCTCCCCTCGTGTCGCTTCCCCTTGACCACCTATGACCCCTTGTGTGACGTCATTCGCGACACGGCACCGTTTTTCCCCGTGACGTCTGCGTCTACACTTTAATTCCTGTGACGTCATTATCATGCTAAAATATCTCGTCGATTACCCTATTCATTGGGGTAATTCATTTCGTTTGATTAGCAGTTATACCAAAATTTCAGTTACATGCTTTTTCATAAAATAACGCTTACTTTACATCATCACATAACTTGTGTATCTTACATTCGCCGAAAATAGAAGACTTTGTTAAGGTAACGTAAACCAAATGAGACACAATCTTAATCACTATAATAACTATAGCTACATTTAACAAATCATTCGCACTAATGATTACATGAGACAAATGACACATAATGCAGTGTTAGTTGCATATACTGAGAGTCTCCTCGACCATTCAAGGGAAGATCATAAATTGCTTCAGAGAATCTGAGTCCTTATTACGTGGAATTTGCAGAGTATCGCAGGTCGCTTTA
>NC_051406.1:22400243-22400440 GCF_015228065.2 Penaeus monodon
ATAGAAAAATGGCCTCCATACAAAACCTCCCTCATTCCTTCCCCATTCTCTCAAGAGCTCGAAGGGTGAAAGTGTTGGAAATTCTGCTTCGTCATGACACCCTTGCCCTTCCCCCACTTTTCCCTCGTTGTTGGCAAGGGTACGGAGAGCCAGATAGAATGAATGGGGTTTTCGCACGATAAATACACGGGGGTTTG
>NC_051406.1:22400504-22400607 GCF_015228065.2 Penaeus monodon
GGGTAGGGGGTAGGGTAGGGTGATGGCGGTAGGGATGGGGAGAGGAATACGAGGAAGGGAAGTCGGAAGAGGAGACGGGAAGGACTAAATTTAGTTAGTTGGG
>NC_051406.1:22400686-22400821 GCF_015228065.2 Penaeus monodon
CAGAAGAACATGAAATTAAACCATTTCCGCGTACTCCCAGAATCCAAACCACGGGACTATCCAGCAGCCCACGTGGCAAGTCCGACCGCGCCGGGATCAGGATTAGGAACCTCGTCATTATCCTCCTATCTGTCG
>NC_051406.1:22402052-22402232 GCF_015228065.2 Penaeus monodon
AGTTTATAGCTTTCACCGTCAGCGCCGTCTTTTTGGTTTCCCTTTTTCTATGATATTTGTAAGGGGACTAACACAGGTTGTCAACTTCTTATTAAACATTATACTCCAAGAACATCTAATAAGGAATAGTGTTTTTTTTTCTGATGACAACAAAAACATCAGAAAATAAGATGAAAAGTG
>NC_051406.1:22402924-22403213 GCF_015228065.2 Penaeus monodon
TAACCACCATTCCTCGCCCAAGCAAACACAGTCTCGAGTCTAGTAAAAGCTAGGGGACACACACCCCCCACACCTGGAGAGAAAGAAAAAGAATTAAAAATGCGTCTGCAATTTTCTGTCCGTAAAAGTGAGCGCAGCTTTTCATGAATATTCATTGGGACTTTCCCCTATTTCCTTATTTCTCATTTTTTCAACTTAATTCTACTCTATTCATAGGGGAGAAGAGGCCAAAAAGCTCGCTTCGATATCCTTTTTGTGGACTGTGGTTGCTTCTTATTTGACACACATA
>NC_051406.1:22408490-22408603 GCF_015228065.2 Penaeus monodon
TTATTATTATTATAAATTTATACCCACACACATACACACGCACACCCACACCATGTGAAATTGTTCACCCCATATAATGGTTATGGTTTGTTACTGAAAGAATACCTATCCAT
>NC_051406.1:22409169-22409519 GCF_015228065.2 Penaeus monodon
CCAAGGAGAGCAGACTACCTCGCCTGATTACACTTTGTTCCATCATCAAAGACTTTGTTATTAATTAAGTTATCCTGTTTCGCCCCAAGCCGAGGGGAGGGATGGCTTTGTGGCCGTTCTCCGTGGGTTCTTTGGCGCAGTTCTTCAGCTGAGGAATTTTCGCCTTTATTGGTCTCATCTGGTTGCGAGAGAAGCTGCTGCGCTGCCGGAGACGCGCTCGTGACGGTGTGGGTCTTTGGGAACAGGAGCGCGCGCGCTGAGGGATGCGCAGGGACGTACAGCCACGTCAACACATATATAACTGCAGACGGGTATGAGAAATAATTAATAGAAACCTCATATCTGTCTTA
>NC_051406.1:22410300-22410522 GCF_015228065.2 Penaeus monodon
CCTGAGCCTTAACTAATGTTGCTCCGTTGCCTTCGCTTTACCATTCTCAAGACTGACCCTCGAGAGACAGCTTCCTGGCCGCTTATTTTGGACTCGCTTACCAACGACATACTAAGACTTACTAAGGTTTTACTAGGGGGAGGGGGTTGTCTCCTGTACTTGTGCCCGCCTCGACGCAGCCGGGTTATAACCGGTCAATGCATATATTCCTGTGCGTGAGAA
>NC_051406.1:22410686-22410816 GCF_015228065.2 Penaeus monodon
CATAACTACTATTGATACCATTATTTCAAATTCCCATGCCCCAGACTCGCGAGGGTATCTTAAAACCTCGGGGCATTTTATAAAACCCGATTTCACTGTCTCGGGGAAATTTTTTTTTGACTCCCGGGAA
>NC_051406.1:22411177-22411375 GCF_015228065.2 Penaeus monodon
CCCTGGCATATCAACAAATTACATTGAAATCAGAAAAGCCATTACTTTTAATACAAATGTTACCCATAAATATCATTTTCTATGAAAAAAGACCAAAGAAAATGAGAGCAAACATAGGGACGTTATAATATAATCCCTGTGTATACTGTGTTTTGATTTTGTTATCTATATAATTATGCTAAATAGCAAATGTAAGGC
>NC_051406.1:22412075-22412276 GCF_015228065.2 Penaeus monodon
CAAACTTTTTTTTCCCCTTCTGGTAATTTTCAAAAAAAACCACAAAAATAGTTTTTTTTCTTTTACAAAAGACAAATTTTCCTAGAAAGCAGTTCTATGTGGAAAAAATTCAGACACCTCAGATTGTAACAGGATAAAAGCCTGTTGATATTGAAAAAACACAGGCCATTGACGGTGTACTTCTCACAAATACCTATAAAT
>NC_051406.1:22447618-22448451 GCF_015228065.2 Penaeus monodon
TCTCCCTCCCATACAGGCAGTGTGTCGGCTCACCTTGGCGCACTCGCAGCGGTTGCAGGGTAAGAGGGCAACCCCGTGGAGGCACTTGGGGGCGCGCGCCACCTTCTCGCTGCAGCCCGGCCCCACGACCCGCAGGAGAGGCTCCAAAAGCTGGCCGATCACAAGGCATCATTAACCCGTGTTTAGACCAAAAGCAGCTCATTTGGGTTATTGCAAGTAGTGCAAAACACTTGGGGAGTTTGGGGTTGGATTTGTAGGTTTGTTTGTTATTGTCTGTTGATATTCAAGAATTTGCTGTTACGGTTTTGGTTCGCAGTTTAGTTTTGGGTAAAGCAATCGATTTTATTATTTTTGTGATTATAATGTGTCATTTTTGTACAGTCCCCTACAGTTTTCAACCAAGAGAAGCTAACACTTACCCTCTTAAGACAAATCATTAATTGATATTCACCAATAATCAGTTGATAAATGGATTCAGAGACAGGGAATCACACGTAAACAAATGGCGGACGAGACACGCCCATCCTCTCCTTTGAGAATCTGAGACGTAAATAATAATCAGTTAATATCTAGACATGTCTAGGTCAGGGGGAATGTGTACTGTCTGTCCCTCCCTCGGTCGCGTTCCGATAAGTGGTAAAAAAGGCCGGGTCACGAGGGGTCAAGGAGAGACACAGGAAACAGATAAGAAAGACCTGGCGAAGGCCTCAGCGTCTTTTGAAATTTCGAAGGCGATGGCTGCCTTCCCTGACGGCGCAGACGAGGGGGCACACGCAGTCAGAAGGGTCTTCATTCTGCCCTGGGTGCCTGATATCTCTCTCTATAGGCTGCAG
>NC_051406.1:22448479-22449729 GCF_015228065.2 Penaeus monodon
CGGGAAGCTCCCTCTCCTTCTCTCTCTTTCTCTCCCCTCCCTCCCCTCTGCTCCTCCCCCTCAAAACCTATCACCTCCCCTCCACCTCCAAGCCTTTTGATTTTTCTATCTTCCTCACTACTATTAATTTCTTCCCCTTCTTTTTTAGGATTTCATGGCCCTTCCTTCACCTACTCACATTCCCTTCCCTTCGGCATGATACCGCTTCCTGTTACGTCATTCTTTTCTCCCCCATTCTCACCTCTCTCTCTCCTCCACCGGGCCCCGGGCCCCTCTCCCCCACGTGGATGGCTTGTCAATACATCCGACTTTCCCATCCGAGACCTGCGTTCCTCGCGCGATTTTAGTTCCGTTGTTCTCTTCTGAAAAATGTTAATCTCGCTCCATCGGCCTATGAAAATCAACTGGCTTCGCTTTGCACAAAATTTTAAACCCAAAGTAAAGCAAAGGAAAATAGTTTTCCCTTTGATTTCCTCACGCAAGAAAGCAAGCAAAGCATGCGCGCCAGCCAGGGCGACTAAAAACAGATGAAGGTCGCGAAGCGTGTTGCGTATTTTTACTATTTTCATTTTTATTAAAGTTTATTGATACTTTTCTGTATCTCATTTTAATTATGAAGTAAGAAATATTCATATGCTTGCAGAAGAAATATTTGTATGTTTGCACAATAACTTGCAGACACCAATATCAATTTGTGTTGATTTGCCTTTAAGTCACTTTCTCCAAAACAAGTGGGAATGCAAAAAAGAAAAAAAAAAACTTCAATTATCAGAAAATACAAATAAAAAAACGCACTTCCTCCTGTACGATTAAAACGAACAAGCCACTGCTAATGGTTGTAGGATAATGCAAGGATAATAATGCCCCTCACTTTTAACGAATTACTTTGTTGTAAAACGAAGACTCTAGACTTACCGAAATTTTAGTTTGTAAAGAACCCTTTCACCGATTCTGAATTTTTATCGTACGCCATTCATTAGTCGACAGAACATCAGACACCGCTTATTATCCTATTATTTTCTTTCTTTGCATAATTACGTAGCTTTAGAATAATCCTTTGGCAAGAAGATAAATTCAATATTAGGTTGAAGGAATACCAAGGGTCAGCCTGCTTGGCCTTTGTCGCTTTTGTTAATTACGCAGTTCTTGAAACGTGCCGAGGTATAACAATTGGGTTTTCCCAAATATGACGGCCTCATGTCCCGGAATTTTCCGATAAACTATTTTTATAACTATTACAAATATAAGGT
>NC_051406.1:22460022-22460147 GCF_015228065.2 Penaeus monodon
GATGAAAAGGGAACATCACCACCATCGGTATTGTCATCACCATCTTCAACACCGTATAGATGAACTGTCAGTACCATTATCACAATTCTCACCATCATCGCCACCATCTCGCCACACTCACAAGT
>NC_051406.1:22460247-22460538 GCF_015228065.2 Penaeus monodon
CCCCCCCGGGGTGTGAACATGCCCCGTGGTGCTTCGTGTACTGATTCCTGCCCCCTCTCGCCCCTCTTCTTCCCCCAGGGCCTGAACATGCCCTGCGGCGGCCCCTGGAACATCACGGGCAAGTGCGGCCTGGGGCTGGTCTGCAACAAGGACTGGGCGGACTTCAACTCGGATGGCATCTGCGTCAACGCCTCGACCGTGGCACTGGCACTCGAGGACCGGAAAGAGCCATGAACGATGCCGCCGCTTCTTCTGGGTGGAGGTGGAAGAGGTAACGACATTGGTGTAGAG
>NC_051406.1:22460567-22461068 GCF_015228065.2 Penaeus monodon
GGAAGGAAGGAGTGAGGGAAGTGGAGAAGGAAGGGAAGAAGATGGAGAAGAATAAAGGGGATATCGAGGGAGGAGGAAGAGGAGGAGGAAGAGGATGGAAGTGGAGGAGGCGAAAGAGAGAAGTGGAGGAGGGGAATGAACCGGAATAGGAGAAAGAGAGGCTAGAGAGAGAGAAGTAGACATATGAAGAAGTGCTGAAGAAGGTGAACAGACAATATATGTGTCTTATAAGTGACGTAAAGAAAAAAAAAATCGATAAAAAAAATCCGAAAAAAAAATCAAATAACACAACATACCGATAAAAAGAAATTACTCAAAATATATACTGTGATGGTGTATCAGGGACCAAAATTTTTATCAGACGATTTTTTAAAGAGGAATTATGTGTTCCTTAAAAAAAAAGTGCATTTGTATAGTTGTAGTGTGTGAGGATCATGATTACAGTGGCAGAAAAAAATAGACAGAAAAAGAAACCGGTAGACAGATGACAAAGCCGGAGAG
>NC_051406.1:22461516-22461638 GCF_015228065.2 Penaeus monodon
CATCACATTAAATCTTTGACTAAACTTAGTAAAGTAAGTGAGGATTTACAGTGTATGGTGTCATAACTTCGCACGTGATGGTGTGCTGTAATACTGAGAGGTTTGTAATGGTGCAGGTTACT
>NC_051406.1:22461996-22462148 GCF_015228065.2 Penaeus monodon
TCCATATCCAAAACAATACTCTGCTCCGAGTTAGAGAAAAGAGCAATAAGCAGCTGCAATAATAATAGCATTCTCTTTCTAGGTCATTATCCATATCAGAACGGATCAGATCTTTTCTAGGTCAGATTAGACATATGGTATTAGTTAATTAA
>NC_051406.1:22464472-22464715 GCF_015228065.2 Penaeus monodon
TGTTTTGTTATGGATGGCTTAAAAAAAACGAATTTGGTAAAAAAGTCTTGTTTTAATATGTTTTAGGGTCCCCTCCTTGGGGCATTTTCTTTACGTTATGTCGGACCTCCCTCGTAGTGTAAATTTAATCCTTCCTTGAACTTGCTGCGTCCTCTTGATACCCTTTTTCATGCGACAAACCCGAGGGAAAAAATAAAAAGGAGAAACATATGTAAGAAAAATATTCTGCATAAATGGAAGACT
>NC_051406.1:22464756-22464836 GCF_015228065.2 Penaeus monodon
GCAAAAACACCATTTACATTTCCAACTAAAATGAAATTAAAAATAATAAAAAAGTTAAAAACATACCCTTTAAAGAATCG
>NC_051406.1:22464875-22465035 GCF_015228065.2 Penaeus monodon
GAAAACTAATTGCTGAGGCAGGAAAATGGAGGAGGGGGAAGAGGGAAGAGAAAGATAAAGGGGAAAAAATGACACAGGAGGAAAAGGAAATTACGATATTATACGAAAAAAATTCGTAGTGAAAGTGGAAAAATGGAAGAGAATAAGGATGAACCCTTAG
>NC_051406.1:22465072-22465373 GCF_015228065.2 Penaeus monodon
TGGGTGATGAAATAAAAATAATGGAAAAAATTTACAAGACTGAAAACTAGAGAACAATAATTAGCAAAATACTATAAAAATTGGGATAATGTTACAAAATATGAGTAAACAAAAATAATAAAAATAAAATTATAAATTATATAATTTGACAAAAAATAAAATAATGAAAAAAACATAATCATACTGTGTGAGAAAAAAACAACAAACAAAAAATGTCAATGATCTGAATATTATCATCATAAACGCCGTAATAGACAACGAGGATAAATTTATAAAAAAGTTTTTGACAATAATCATCTAC
>NC_051406.1:22466457-22466880 GCF_015228065.2 Penaeus monodon
AAAAAAATCTCGGTATCTAATGTAGCGTAGGCTAGGGAGTAAATTGTAAATTTTGTTATTATGAGAAGCTCACACCATCCCGCCTGCCTCCTTCCCCAGCATACATAACCCACACCTGATGCATGTCTCACATTATTCAACGACTGGTTTACTTTAAGAAATATTCGTTCATTATCTAAATGAAAAACACTCCCAGAAATCTGAAAGGAACGTGATACTTTCATCCGCCTGTCAGCTATTTGCAATGAGTGGATGTCAACAAAAACGATTTTATACTGTCACAATATTGTATTTCATCCCAAGAGCCATACATTTTCCCTTATGAAACCGCTTTTCAGTATCTTTGAATGAACGTAAACATACTAAAATTGTTTTATTCCACTAAATGTCCTTACAAAATAGAGGTGCGTCTTGTGCATGGGT
>NC_051406.1:22480005-22480206 GCF_015228065.2 Penaeus monodon
ACAGTTCGTATTGTGAGATGAACTATCTAATATACAGAAAACACTAAGAAATACACAGATAGATGGGGGGCAAGTAATGTCCAAGGACCACTTGCTAAATACCAGAGGAAATAAGAAATGATGCCACTTGGCGAAAGATGAATATTCCAAATAACAACTACAGAAAACAGAAAAAAAACACAACTTGCCACCAGACGCCAG
>NC_051406.1:22480300-22480837 GCF_015228065.2 Penaeus monodon
ACGCAAATATTGACTTACGTTATAAGAATAGACGTGTAGGTAATTCACCGTATTAAAAAACTTAAATGAGGTAATTGGGTAGAGACAAGCAGACATTTAATTTCTCGTATATAAGAACAGACACGCAGATATCTCACCATATCAAACAAAATAAAATCATTTACTGATAAATGAACATGAAATGCAGTAGACACGCAAAGTATAGATCAACAGATGCAGACAGACAATAACCTGACTAATAGAGGTAAAAAGACACACACCTACCTATACCCCTAAAAAAGACACATAAATACCCAAACACACAAACGAAGGAGCCTGAATTGACAACGAATGAATACTTTCAGCGTGACCGGGTTAAGCTGCGTGCGAGACCTGACATGTACCAAGTTACAAGCAGTCTTCATGTTCTGCAAATATGGGGTGATCAGCGGACCATGTAGAGACTGCCAGTGTGCTAAAGTAAGTGCGGAGTGCCTGAGCGAGGTTCCCGTGTGATTTCACTTGTTTCTTTAGCGCGGAGGACTGTGCTCTTTTAGG
>NC_051406.1:22481203-22481442 GCF_015228065.2 Penaeus monodon
TTAAAGATTAAGAAATTTGGGAAATATGGTTTACGTCCCCCATAAGAATTTCCGCAGCCACCGCGAGGAGAAACAATGCACAGGGCTAGTGTCCAGAGGGGACACACGCCATAACTCAAGCTGTTCTCTATGTAAATTAAGTAGACACCCCTCTGTAGCGCGCAACCAATCGTCTACGTATATATTTATTAGACTAGATAATATAACCACCAATGTGATTAATTTATGATAACCTGTCG
>NC_051406.1:22481908-22482113 GCF_015228065.2 Penaeus monodon
CCCCTAGGGCCCGGGCGAGGAGTGTGGAGGGCTGTTCAACCTGTCAGGGATCTGCGTCAAGGGGCTCTACTGCAAGAAGGACTGGCAGATCTTTGGAGTCGGGAAGTGCATAGCGCGATGAGGACCGAGACAAACAGGCGAACAGATGCCGGGAACCATGCGCGGTGGGATGGCCGACTTATGCCTCGCTCATGTTTAGGGTAAG
>NC_051406.1:22482189-22482695 GCF_015228065.2 Penaeus monodon
TCGGCAAACAACAACAACAACGAAGCATGGTATTGCTAATCAGTCTCTGTGATTAAATATTACTCTAAGAACAGTAAAAATAAGAAGATTCCCAGATATGTGTACTGGTAACACACGTTAGTTCAAAGGGATGCATTGCTATGTAACGGTTTTCTCTCAACAGTGCATTTGCTAGAAGTCGAAATCAACAAATTCTAATAGGAGTGGACTCACTGTGCTTTGTTTTTTGCCTTCTTTTGCCATGCTCAAGATTCGTGACTAAAGTAATGAAAGTACAACCGTTTGAATGAACGAAACTGTAAGATCATCGATAATTCAAATTTATCTGTTTGAATGAATTGGTTAGTCCGTTTCCACCAAAATGGCGAGTGTAAAACGAGCGAAAGAAAAGAAAAAACAACACAAGAGAGCAGGATACAGGCCAACAGCGGCCGGTTAGAGCAACTGCCCTCGTTGAGACCGCCATTTTGCCCAGCCGGTGAAAAGTGAGCAGACGGAGGCTGTGC
>NC_051406.1:22508453-22509128 GCF_015228065.2 Penaeus monodon
GTTTTCCTTTTTCCTTCACTTTTAAACTGGAAATCGCATTTCAGAATTTCACTAAAAATCCCGGGCACTTTTATATCGCTTTCAACTTTTCTGTTTCTTTTTTCTTTCCAATTTATTTTTGCACAAACACAAGGCATTTGTTAAAAAAAAAAATCCTGACCAAAGTAGAACAGGCAGCTAGCCATCTGACATACTACGCAGGTTGGCAGCAGGTAGATTGCTCAGTACACAATATATACATAAAATAACTAGTACTTCAGAACGGATAAGTTAACTCGTGACTAAACACAGTTTCACACACACTATAGCCAGAAAAAAATGGAAAAAAATATATATATACTCTACTAACAGCCTAATCAAATTAAATAAAACCAGCTAACTAACAGACTCCCAATCTAAACAGACAAACGCATTAGATAAACACGCAATACTCTTAACAGAACGAACGAAGAACTAACTGATTACTGGTCTCACTAAAGAAAGAGACAAACACATTAGAAAATCACGCAATGATCTAACAGAGCAAATGGAATCCGTTTTGAAAAAAAATCGTCTCTTACTGACCTAACTGCACAGACGGAGAAACACACACACAGGCATAGGAGAGTCTTCATCCTGGCGTGACGACCGCTAGTGTGTATGTGGGTGCTGGTACGTGCCTCCCTCCCCTCCCTC
>NC_051406.1:22509291-22510268 GCF_015228065.2 Penaeus monodon
CCTGTCTGTCTGTCTCTCGTACATCTTTTTCTCCCCTATTTCTCTCTTCCGTCTCACCGTTAAGAAGTATAGTTCAGTTCAATAAATGTCGATTTGCATGACCATTATTCGGGATGTTTACAATGTTGCAGATGAGTCTGTTTCTTTTTGCAGCTGCGTGTTTCTGTTGTACATGAACCTGTCTCCGTTGCAAATTAGTCTTTCTGTTTAACATGACTTTTTTGCTGCAAATGAATCTATTTCTGTTGTACTCGAGTCTATTAGTCTTTTAGTTGCAGCCAGTTACAAATGAGTCTGTTCCCACTGCGGTCAACCTCTGCTACAAGTCAACATAAAAACGATTTTTAAAAATTTATTGTGCGTTCCATGGCCCGGCGTTGCAGAAGATGAAGGACAACGTTTTTAGTAAACCCCAGGGACAGGGCGGAGGCGGGGCATGGGATGGGGAGGGAGGCAGAACGTAGGGCTCAGGGACAGGGCCTGGGGGGGGGGGGGTAAGGGGGTACGGTCAAGGGTGCCTCATTCAACTACATCTGTGTCCTTCCGGTATTGGCCCATTGGCTGAGGGGCAATGGGTATGGGGTTTGAAATGGGCTGGGGGTATGGGGTACTGTTTGGGGTGTGGGTATGGGTGAGCGGGAATAGCGTACAGAGACGGGGGATACGTGGGGGTTGAAGGAAGGGCGTATAGGGGAGGGAGTATGGGTAAAAGGAATGCAGTAGTGGTCTCTGGGTAGGTCAGTAGTGCTCTCTGGTCAACAAGGTGATCAGATAAAAGGCCCTTAGAGAGAAATACTGAAGGTGCTGTTCGACTTTGGTAAAGGACTATCCCCTATTTCGCTTCAAATGCAAAATTAAGGTGGACAGATGCCACGCATAATCAAGAAATTTGTCACTGAGTTCAGCAAACCATATTTATTTCCATTCTATGTGTTTGCAGATAATACATCTATACTCCCCTGTACACACTCACTAAA
>NC_051406.1:22510459-22510618 GCF_015228065.2 Penaeus monodon
GACTTCGAGGCTGACCTTAAAGGGCCAAGCTTCTCAGAATAATTTCCTCGACCTTGCTGACACTACATCACAAAGGCAATCTCTTTCTCTTTTAAGGTCCCAAGATCAAGAATCCTCTGACTGATCTCTGTTCCGTTCTGTCACTATTTGAGTGCTTCT
>NC_051406.1:22510731-22511906 GCF_015228065.2 Penaeus monodon
ATCACACGGTCGCGGAACGACCAAAGGTTTGTCATGAAATCTTGTATATTTACGCAGTATCAAAGACCAAATAAAAGAACTACAATAACCATATTTGGAGGAAAAAAATGTGTTATGATCTGCTCTCATGTACTCCTGTCACTGTGTCTACTTGACTATCATACACCCATTATACATTACAGACCCACGTCCTTTCATTCAGATCCATTCCCCTGGTTAAAGTAGTGTTTAGGAAACACTGGCAGGATTTTAGCCCACTGGAGGACCCTATGCGGCGCCCCCTTACTCTGTGGAAGTAAATGAAGGCGTCCACAATACCGAACATTTAATCTCATTGTCCTGTGACTGTACAGCGCTTGGCCATCTTCAGCGCATGTTTGACAGCCTTTACCCACATAGAACGCAAACTTAGCTTTCTCAGTCTGAGCAAGCTAAGAGAGGAGAGAAAGTTTTCTTGAGTATTCGAGATTCTTAAAGCACCATTCCTTGCAGTTGTAATTTCATAGCTGCAATAACTATGATAGTGAATACAAGTTCATAATGAATCCAGAACAGAAACTGCCAGTTGCATTTATATTTGAAATTATTAGATTAAACCTCCTTTCCGACATCTGTATTCTTGGGTTAAGTACACCAGCGGAGACAGTAAACGTGCGGTTTTACTCCCATCATTTGCAAATTTGATATATATACATTGGCTTCACAGAGATAAATTACCTTCAATATGTGGAGGTCCCTGGGAAGTTGACCACTTTGCCCGCTCCTAAGGTCGTTAGCATTCTTTATATGGACAGATTTTGCTGGAAAAAAATCTAGCATAAGAAATTTCCTCATTAGATTTTTGTTTTCTGGGAACACGATGAAACGTTTTCGTTCTCTATCAATGCTGCAATGGCATTTCTTTTATATATCTGTAATTTTGACTGTTGTAAATACGACCGCTAAATATATGTTATCACACTGGAATAGCACAGTTACTGACGCGACTAAAGTTGTATTTAACTGGAAAGATCTCAAATCTCTTGCTCAAATTTTATTAGAACTATTCTTACTTTAAAACCGATATGACGATTTTACCTCATAACAATTATTAAATACAATTGTGACGTTGCAGTTAATTTAAGTAATGGTGAATGTTCAGAACACCTGAGCGAAGGACCTGTGATATATACATG
>NC_051406.1:22512005-22512486 GCF_015228065.2 Penaeus monodon
AATAATGTGTAGTACATGGGGTACAGCCCCTCGCATCCACATCCACAAAGGCACTGATACACACTTTTAAACAGATATCAGAACTGCGTAGTTCCCGAGAAATGGTGGCGCCGTCAGCCTCGGGGGCTGTGGGGGAGGGGGAATGAACAAGAAAACATGAATGGAAAGAACTATACATATACCGTGCAGTATGCAATACTAGATGGCCCTTACCATCACATGCAATTCATGTACTACCAGCAGCGCCATCTACTGAGCGGGCCGAACAGCGCGAGTTCGAGTTTTCCTCTTGTGGTAGAACCGTGCTAGGGGGTCCACAGCCGGAATGACACGGGTCTGCCAGCGGCCTTCATCTCCCAGGTTCCTTGCCTTAGACTCCGTCTTGCCATAAGTACCTGGAGGATTTTTGTGATCTAGGGCGGGGTTTACGGGCTGTAGGCCGCCCAGGAGCGTTGGGTTAAATAATAATATGTGTACATAA
>NC_051406.1:22514305-22514569 GCF_015228065.2 Penaeus monodon
TTCGTATTATCCAGACATGTTGGTCGCAGGCTTGTTAGGGGTTTCAGGATGCAACAAAAAGCTTTTTTTGTGTGTGACACATAAAACCTTTTCTGTAGGCTCATATTCGTTTGCATTTCTCCTTGCGTGTCCGTCATCCGGCCGTCCATAAGTGGAGGATCCTTGCGTTCCAGTCGGGTGTTCGGGGGTGGCAGCCTCCCTCTGTTAGATATCATGTGGCCGTCATCTCGTGTAGATGCCGGACAATTATTTTTTTCTTCCTTG
>NC_051406.1:22514631-22514695 GCF_015228065.2 Penaeus monodon
GGAGTCCGTGCAGCCCTTTTCTGGATTGAGCCTCGTTGGAATATCAACAACGACAGCGCACGGA
>NC_051406.1:22514735-22514893 GCF_015228065.2 Penaeus monodon
CTTTATGTGCTGGGAACATGATCAGGTTGGAGGCTTCATTCTGTGTCCAGAGTACTTAGATTTGTGGCCTTCGTTTTAACACTGCTATATGTATGTATTTTAGATTCTGAACATATTTAAATTTTCATACGAGTTCTATTAATATTTAAGTTTAGTGA
>NC_051406.1:22514967-22516237 GCF_015228065.2 Penaeus monodon
GTGCGTCGTAACTTCTCTATAATTGTCTTCCGTGTAGAAAAAGGAGAAAGTCAAACTAAGTTTTCTGAATCTTTACATCTAATACACACACACCGGTATACAGAAAATTGGCACTTCAATAAACCAAAACAGGCGGATGAAAACATATTGCACACTCAATAGACGAGAACCCGTGCAACACGTAAATGTGATGCGGAAAACAACATTACACTTAATACAAAACAGCACTAAAACACACGATACGAAAACACTCGCTAAACGATACAATGCACGGTAAGCACTTGCAAGGCTCAGACTTAGATTACGCGCTTGCTTTTCCTTCAGAGCAACCTCGATGAGCGTTCGTGTGTGCACGAAACCCAACTGGCTTTGTTAACTGCGCAGGGATCCATGACCAGCGGCATCAATATCATCGTGATCGGGTGGACGTAGACCTTCTTAACGACGAATCAATGAATAAGTGTGAGAAAGCTGGCGATCTAAAATCTCAGTTTGCAATGGCCTTTTAAAACTCTGTGACGCTGATTACAACCACGATGTCGATTACGAATTCGACAGTAAAGGATCTTTTTGTGTTACGTTAACAACTGCTGACTACCGGTTCACGAAGCGGTTTGGAGGCGAAGGTCACTCCGTCCGGCAGATATGCAGTTAGGCAGAAGCTTACCAATTGCGACCATCAATAAAGTAGTGATGCTTAGGCGAGTCTGTGGTTGTTCTCACCAATTGATTAGATTGATTTATGAATGCACGAATGTATTATGATGGTTTAAAATATTCTGGTAATTGCTAATACAAATAAAAGTATATATTTTTTTATGCATTATATACATCCCCAGAGAAATTTGGTTGATTAATGTATCTATTGCCGTCCCTTTCTTAGTGATAAAAAATATATTTAATGGCAGCAATAAAGGTAATATACACCATCGCTCAAAGGAATAATAATAATCAGTTCCGAGTTGGTGAGTAAATGATTTATATTTTTTACTTTATTTCATAAGCCTGAAGAACTGAAGAATTTTCTCTCCCTGCCAAATAAGCGGAATATGTGAGTTCTTCTTTTATATTCTCAAGTGAATCAAAGAAACGGTTCCAAGAACATAATGGTTTCGTCCTGCGCAACAAGAGCCTAGTGCATGTTATTCTAGGTTTTATAAATGAATCACTAAAGGGGTTGATAAGAATTTGTAATAAACCCAAGTAAATGATTTATAGTTTCTGAGTTGATTCCAGAGAACATATACCTGTAGAAATGAAAAGTTTTTTT
>NC_051406.1:22516595-22516847 GCF_015228065.2 Penaeus monodon
ACTCACTCCAGTAACTTCCCAAAGTGCTCAATGCATCCTTATATTCACATTCTACTTTCCAGTTGTGTACACTTTATCCTGAATCTCCCTCAGAAACCTAAAGAGTCTCCGTTCCTAGCATAACTTTAGTGCCGGAGTAACGAAAAGAGGTTGCTAAAACGGCCTGTTAGTTCACGCTCGGATGAGGCGGATCCTGATATCGTCTTGCTGTACGTAAACTAACTGGGTGTTTTCTTCATCTTTCGTTCGTAT
>NC_051406.1:22517329-22517565 GCF_015228065.2 Penaeus monodon
TGTTTAAAAAAAAATCACGACCCACAACCGAACACGGTACAAAAACAAGCAAGAATTATCGGGCGCAAATCACGCTTGCTGGGTTAGTCTTGGATATTTGTCTCCAGATGTCACAAGCAGAGCAAAAAGGCGGGAGAATAGCACATACAACTAACACTAGCACCAGTGTATCGCCAAGGAAATGTATGAAAGAAGAGGAGGAAGAAAAAAAGTTTACGCAGGCGGAGGCAGACCTG
>NC_051406.1:22517615-22517804 GCF_015228065.2 Penaeus monodon
GTGAGGGTAAAACGCCTCCCGTGCGCATTGCAGTCCAGGGAGAACGAATATAAACGTTTTATGTAAAGAAGAAGGAAAATATATGTATACTGGAATATAAGAGTAATAAGTGATATTGAATTACCATAACCGTAAACATGCAAACTACATAAACCCTTTACATTTCCATTTCCGTTGAATTATTATCTA
>NC_051406.1:22517984-22518417 GCF_015228065.2 Penaeus monodon
ATTTGATTTTTGGCGATAATTTCCATTCCCATTTATCAAAACGTATTGATGACTTAACAGTAAATTTAAAGGGTTATTATGATCAAACCATTAATTAAATTTTACAATTCAATTCAGAGAAAAAAGCACAAGGCAGTATTGCTGAGGACCCAACTGTCTCTGGCATTCATCCAACCATCCTTTCTTCTCATTATTATGATCTTGATTCAATTTTCATCCCCTTATCTTCTTTTCCTTTTATTTTCCCAGTTTCCTCGGGGATTCAACTTGTCCGTAACATTCCTTTTTCCTGTCCAGTATTTCTTTCTCCTTCTCCTCTTCTTCAGCGTCAGCTTAGACGCACCATCCTGGGGAATGGAAATCGTCCTTCGTGCACGTCAGACCCGAGGCACACTGGCCCATGGTATCCCACGGACCGCCGCACTCCTCTCCC
>NC_051406.1:22521761-22522173 GCF_015228065.2 Penaeus monodon
TATTTTATTCCTTGTGGGCTTCCATTTTGAGAACCACTGTTCTAGTCACTCGTACAAATTTATCAAAACAGAAAACGGAGTGACTTTATTTATAACATGGATAACTATAACAAACTACTTAATACTTTGGAAATCTTGACTCTCACTCGGCTAACTCTGGACAGTCAAATATTCCTTACCTTGGCGCACTCACAGTCATTACACTCATTGACTACAGTTTCAAATGGGCATTGCAGTTCAGCTATTTTCTCTGGAGTGCAGCCTTGACCTCGTTCAACGCAACTAAGACTTTCTGTGCTGTATATGGATTTGTCAGAAATGCCATGATTTAGTTAATGTGAAAAAGATGCAATGATAATATTTCTTACATAAATATTATGCTACATTTCCTTTGAAGATGATTCCAGAACAC
>NC_051406.1:22526007-22526724 GCF_015228065.2 Penaeus monodon
TGAGAACCACTGTTCTAGTCACTCGTACAAATTTATCAAAACAGAAAACGGAGTGACTTTATTTATAACATGGATAACTATAACAAACTACTTAATACTTTGGAAATCTTGACTCTCACTCGGCTAACTATGGACAGTCAAATATTCCTTACCTTGGCGCACTCACAGTCATTACACTCATTGACTACAGTTTCAAATGGGCATTGCAGTTCAGCTATTTTCTCTGGAGTGCAGCCTTGACCTCGTTCAACGCAACTAAGACTTTCTGTGCTGTATATGGATTTGTCAGAAATGCCATGATTTAGTTAATGTGAAAAAGATGCAATGATAATATTTCTTACATAAATATTATGCTACATTTCCTTTGAAGATGATTCCAGAACACTATATGGTGAAAATCAGCGGCTGGTATAAAAGGCATAGGTAGCACTATTATCTACCATTACTAACAACTGAAAGAACTATTTCTTTAAAAGATATTTCTCTTACCCCAACACGCAGCAAGCGAAGCACACGGCAAGATACAAAGCAGCCTTCATCGTAAATTTAGGCACCCTCTGCTGTCGTTCCGTCTGGCGTGGCAGCCGCGTCCTATGTGCGGCGCTAGCGGCGAGGAGCCTCCACGCCGCTTCGGAGCCCGTCCTTCAAGGTTACATTACTCATATAGAGTTAACACTTGTGTATTTGTGTATATTACAGACGTATCTCTTATTAATC
>NC_051406.1:22528383-22528500 GCF_015228065.2 Penaeus monodon
TTATAGGCAGTGATCATTGGTATTATCTGTGTGAGATGCTGATTCTTTGAATGTGGGCCCCATTCGTGGTGGATCTGATAAGATGCGAAATTTGAAGAAACAATAACCTTCCAGAAG
>NC_051406.1:22528612-22528767 GCF_015228065.2 Penaeus monodon
TGTGTCAAATGAAGAAGAATGACTTTGGCTGTCAGACCAAACAACAAAAAAGGCCACTTCTGTAGAATCTCCAAAACCCTGAACACTTTGATACAAAGTGATTCACTCCGGCCAATAACAAAATGGATTGTACCTTTCTTAACGTAAAAGTCATA
>NC_051406.1:22529465-22529618 GCF_015228065.2 Penaeus monodon
GAGGCTGTCCAGAAGACGCTTTTGTGCACTCCAGTCAGCCAATGAGAGGGCGATATTCCTCGATATATGTCATTCTAGTCTCAATTAGAGATTTATGTTTTCAATAATTACATTCATTCATTGTTTACTTGGCATTATCTGATATACCACCAG
>NC_051406.1:22529995-22530829 GCF_015228065.2 Penaeus monodon
TCTTAATAAGCCAATTTATTTTAGCAGTTTTCGCTGTGTCAGCAATATGGCAGGGTAAATAAACATCTCACCAGTAACCAAAGTGACAGTTCGTTGTCCTCATTTATTGCTAATGGGATGGATGTGCCTTGTGCAGGGATATCACCTTCTCGACTTCAGGCTGAAACTCCCCAAGATGTAAAAAGCAAAACATTATTAATTGCTACAAATGACATCCTGTCACCTCCCCAACCGCCCCCTTTTGCCTCACCCCCCCCCCCATCTTTCCACAGCCCATTTTGGGAACCAGTGATTTAATGCTTTCATAGTTATTGCTCCTAATTCCTAGGAAATCATATCAGCCTTTCAAGAAGTGAAATTGTTTTCCAGGGACTCCTAGATGTGAAATGAAGATTTTTTCCTCAAAACTTCAAAAATCAGGACATGATTTCTTGCCAAACGTAAATCAAAATGGTCACAAAAAATATTGAAAACATTTGACATTTTATTTCAATCAAAACAATCACAAGAGTGTTGCTGCCTCCCCATCTGTCTCTGGTAATCATCCCAATATTTCAGACTAACTTTTTACTGGTTCTTTTCCATTACAAATGTCTCCGGCGTTATTGGCCTTTCCTTTCATTTCAGTTGTTTTTCATATTCGGTTTTTCTTTCTCATTCTTCTCTTCTTCAGCATCAGCTATGGCGCACTTGCCCGCGGACTGGAAATGGTCATCGTCCTTCCTGCACGTCAGACCCGAGGCACACTGGCCAAAAACTCCCCATGGGCCACCACATTCTTCTCCCAGGCCCTGTGGGCGGAAACATAAAGATCAGGTCTAAACGGGGTAAAGG
>NC_051406.1:22534133-22534447 GCF_015228065.2 Penaeus monodon
GTTCACTCCTCTGTACTTTGTGGTATTATCTGAGCATTATTGTTTCCGTCAACACCAGAATCCCAAAGCCAAGAAAATCAAGAGGAAATCGGGGAATCCCCTGCCGCAGCTCGTGAGACAGCTTGAGTTGCCAGAAATATTCTTAAAAATCGCTCATGAAGATTATTATTAGTCAAGATAACTTTTCTTATTGTTCTTGTTGTCGCTGTTCTTGCTCTTGTTATCTTCGTTGATATAAATAGTGGTAATGAAAATTGTTATCATCATCATCACATTAAAATTGTAAAACTAAAAATGACAGTGATAATAGTAAC
>NC_051406.1:22538715-22538970 GCF_015228065.2 Penaeus monodon
TGCCTATTCCAAGGCTGCAGAATTGCGCCGCGGACTGTGATGCGTAGCGACTGCTTTCAAGGGCACGGTCCTTGTCTTCCGAAAACGCGGCGCATTCTTACTGAGAATATTTGATGAGGCGCCTTTGGATGTTACTCAGCACCAATCAAGTGTTAGGTTTGTGTATTTGTCAGAAATTAATTATATCTATATCATTTACCATCACAATTATCTTCCCACGAAATTAGACTAAGGCTGTGACAGTGGTATGTACAC
>NC_051406.1:22540603-22541132 GCF_015228065.2 Penaeus monodon
TATCAGAATTTCTGCACATTGTATATAATTTGGTAGTTGGTACATAGAGTTATTATGTAGCTACTGAGAATTAAGAAAGCATTGGTAGGCCCTTCAGATCGTATATTATATTTTGCAGTAAATTGATGGTAACATTGACGGAAAAACTAATAAACATCATAAATAGAAAACTTAACGTTCCGCCATAGAATCCAGTCTTTAAATGATCCAGTCGGATATAATTAAATAGATGACAGCCATCTCATAACCCTTTAAATTAATGTGTTGTATATAATGTCGAAAATGTATCCAGACTTAGTATTCACAGAAATAATCCGCCTTTTCGACAACCTGTCCATAAAAAAAAAACTCAATAACACCACGGGTTTTGCATTGCCACCGACTGTCATCATGAGGCATTCCGAGGAAGCTGTTTACTTGAAGGAGCTGCCTGGCGTTAACCGGAAGTCATGTAGAGAGCCCAGTAGTGTCGTTTAGTTTTAGTTGCCAGGTGGGAAAGATTACTCAAACCATTTGTGTAAATCTACCA
>NC_051406.1:22541296-22542564 GCF_015228065.2 Penaeus monodon
ATATCCTCTTGCATACTAATAAATTTTGATTGATTTTGAATTCATTCTGTGTTCGATTCCAGATCACAGATCTCTGATGAAGTAGGGATGTATAATTCCAAATTTTCTTTAAATTACAGAACAGTGCTTAATGTATGACATGTTGTCAGTCATGGCAAAAGAATCTTGTAATGCCTGCCGTGAATTTAAAACTCCAGTGCAGTTTGATAAATGTTTCAGAATTGGCTCTAAACATTTCGTTCATCTTTGTGTTTAGTGCAGGTTCCTCTTCCCATAGCATTCTCCAGTTATCGGTAGTTAGTTGTTAGTTGATTAACCATTCAGTTCAAAATAGCAAATTCATACTCTGAAGTACAAATTATTACCATATTTTAATTTTTCATTCCATCATTAAGCTGCCGGAATCGACTAACCAACGCGAGCAGACTGACTGATTAATTAATAATTGAGCGTGGCATGTTGCAGTTCTTCCGGTCGACATTGCACTGTTTTGGGCCCTGTTTCTTTATCACAACCCTCACTCCTCCATCCCCACCAATTCAGTGTATCAGAGAGAGATTAACAGGGGCACGCGATACCTTGGGTAATATTTTTAGGCCTGTTTCCTGCGGTGCCTCCAATTTAAGGAAAGAACAAACTGGCAACTCATCCCTGATCGGTGGTCTCTCCGATTTGTCATGTCTATTTTTAGCTCATTCTCATCAGCTGACATTTGATAACTACGTGTTTTGAGTACAAAGACTCATATCAGATATTTTTTTATAGTTTTACACTTTTTTTTCCCTCGAAAGAGCGATTGTCCCAAGAAAATAACCTAAACAACGAAGAAGAAATGCAGTTGGCCATTGCAATAATATTGATGGCATGAAGACCATAAATATACAGTGTGTGGAAATAAGAGTATATTGGCAGCATATTAGACACGAAAAGAAGACAGCAATATTTAAATGTAGTAAAATATGAAAACAAAATACCATTTCCCTTGAAGTGATGGCAGTGTTGTGAGGATGAAATATTGTTTACTGTGTCTGCGTATACTACGAACCAGGAAAATTTTATTTATATCCTATTTTGTAAGCGAAGGATTTCAAACCAATGATTATGTTTCATATAATTCATAGCTTTGCTGTATGATTACAGTCTATTCAATTAACATTATTTATACATGATTAGATATTTCAAGCATCAATAATTTTACTATAGGACAACGAAGGAGATTGTCAGGTAGGAATAAAAAACGTGAATTTATGATTTAATGCCAGGAAAGT
>NC_051406.1:22545770-22546377 GCF_015228065.2 Penaeus monodon
AAGCATAGAATCATATTAAACAGTGATTCAGCAAATGGAATGATCATTGCCGAGGCGCGGATGCCATGGTATCGCTTGCTGTGAGACTTGTATAAATTTATATAGTTTTCCTTGATTTTTTCTTATTTTAATTTTGATAGCTATATAGGTTGACATAATATATAAGGCCAGCTATTAGCCCCCTATTCTAAAATTCTTATAGATGTTATAAGTTCATAATTGTCTCATATATTGCGTCAATCTTTCTAATCAGAGAGGGAAAATATGATCATATTCATGTATACTTGATAATTCTATTGAAGTTTAGTCCCTGATGACTTGTTAGGACTCATCTCCTTCGTTACAAACTAGTCTTTTTAATGGTTTCGCATCAGGTCGTGGCATTCGCGCTTTCTTTCTCTTTTACTCATTGTATCTATGCCTTTTATATGTGTTGTCCTTGTATATTAAGAAACACCCCATACGAAAAACCCGTTTGCATTCATTTGAAGGTATTAATGAGGAGGAAATATATGGGTGAATGAAAATGAGCGATATAAACAATCGGGCGACAGTTGCTGCCAAATCTTCACTTTAAAAGATTGCATGTAAAGCAGATTCGAGGAAC
>NC_051406.1:22546541-22546904 GCF_015228065.2 Penaeus monodon
TCATACTGAGAGTTAAACTGCGCCAAATATTGTTCGAAAACTGCTATACGAGGAGACACGCATTACACAAACACACCTAGCGCAGACTTACACTTACGGACGTACGCAATAAGTACCAGCTGTACATCACATACGTCTACACACAATATAAGAATAATATTTTCTTTCGGGGGGAGATGGTGAGAAATAGAATAATTTGCATAATTACATATGTCAAAACTTAACTGATTATACCTAAACCGTTGAGGATACAAATCAAGAAAGTGAAATATTTTTTTCTCTATGTACCTAAAGAATAATTTTCTACATTATGATTGTTGGAACCATGGCGACGGCATCAACAAAGCAATTTATGGGCCCAAC
>NC_051406.1:22547215-22547317 GCF_015228065.2 Penaeus monodon
GACACTCCTGAGCTGGTTCTTACAAAATAAAATCCAGCTTAACCCTCTCTGTCCCAGCATAAGATGTTTGAATATTTCTTTTCGTTTCCGAGGACAATATAT
>NC_051406.1:22547369-22547893 GCF_015228065.2 Penaeus monodon
TATTCAGTTTTCAGAGTCGGGAATCAGCCTCCCCCAGCAGGCTCCCAGAGAGTAAGTGAATTATCTTACATATTTATCGTTTTCATAGCTTGTCAACAATTATTTTGAACATGCTGTAAACAGTGCTGATACAGACTGCATTTACTTTAACAGTAAATGTAGGAGTATGTAACATGAAAACTTAATTTTTCTCTTATCCACAAATATTATATAGTGGAAAGTAATTATAAAATATACTGTCCCTCTTTGGTAAAATTACTTTCCTTTGGTATGATATTTGACCTTCTTTAGCATAAACAATGCTCTGTGGCAGGATTATTCCTTAGTAACATGAGATTAGTATATTCTTTACAGAAATAGAATTTCTCCCTAATAGTATCACAGAGAACAAACACACATATTTGTTTCATGCACTACATAATTCTACGGAGAGGTAAATAATTAATGGAGTTATAGGAAGGGGTATACGAGTAGATACATTCTTAGGTTTTAAATGTCGGCTTATATGCCGAAATATACGGGAT
>NC_051406.1:22548036-22548105 GCF_015228065.2 Penaeus monodon
ATCCCGTATATTTCGGCATATAAGCCGACATTTAAAACCTAAGAATGTATCTACTCGTATACCCCTTCC
>NC_051406.1:22548180-22548333 GCF_015228065.2 Penaeus monodon
AGGATTTTATAAGTAAGTCCCACTTTTCATCGCAGCATCAAAAGCAACAGAGAGCGCGCGCGCATGTGCTCCCCTGCTGACACCGGCCACATCTGAGCGGCTGGCGAAGGAAATGGGACAGTCTGCCGCCGTTTGGCTTGAGGAGCGGTCGCG
>NC_051406.1:22550464-22550701 GCF_015228065.2 Penaeus monodon
TTCAACATATCAGCATCAAAATCAATTCAGCCAGAACCTTGGACCTTAACGTGACCGGCAGCCTCTGCTTCCAGACCCATCGCCATGACGCCCAGCCTGCTGAGGGGGATGATCATGATTGCGCTTATCATCTCGGTCGTCTTGGCTCACTTCAACCTGTACAAGGCGCTGCGGGGACACGGAATGCGTGGCGCAGTGGGAGAAACGCTCAGCGTGGGTAAAGTGTTTTTGCGTGTA
>NC_051406.1:22551284-22551585 GCF_015228065.2 Penaeus monodon
ACCTAACTTTAATTTTTTCATCATGCTCTCTACCACCGTGGTCCCTCTCCATCTTCCGCAGGCGGTCTCCCTGGTCAGATGCGCCCACACGTGTGACAAGTGGAAGCCCTCCTGCCGCGCCTTCGTCGTTCATCTCCCCACCAATACCTGCGCGGTTTACACCTCCTTTCGATCCGTCCATTTACACGAGGCCTTCGATCTGTATTTCGATTTCGGTAATCTTCATGTTCGCTCTGTGTGTGTGTGTGACTGGAGGGAGATTGCAAACTCGGTGAATTATGCAAAACTTTAGAAATAAGCT
>NC_051406.1:22554432-22554523 GCF_015228065.2 Penaeus monodon
AGGAAAAGTGAAGGATCGATGATGACGGATAACGGAAATTGCGGGGGGGGGGGGGACTGCCTCGATTCCGCCTCACGTTTGTTCTTATTAT
>NC_051406.1:22554913-22555332 GCF_015228065.2 Penaeus monodon
CGTTCTCCCACTCTCTCCCTCCCACACCCTCTCACCCAACTCTTCATCTCTCGCAGGCATATACCAGGACCTCGACTACAAAGACGAGAACGGCACACTTCTGTACTACCCACCCCTGAGCTCGGGTCCGATAAGTTTCTACAGCTGGCCAAGTCAGTGCCAAGCCCGCTGGGGAAAAGTGTTCATGGCCAAGACTATGAGCGACTGGCAGTTAATGATTAGCATTTTTCAGAAGGCAGGGTACTCGAACATGTGGGTGCCGATAAGGGAGAATAAGAGCAATGAAGGAACATACTATTGGAATGATAACACAGCTGGTGAGGGAGGAAGGGGTTGCAGTAAGTGAAAACATACTTTATTTGTCATAACGAAATCTGTTCATTTATTTACCGTTGTATTTTCACCAATATACAGTCTGC
>NC_051406.1:22555631-22556260 GCF_015228065.2 Penaeus monodon
TGACCGTCCGTCCGTCTACTCATCCTTGTTCCCCATTTCAGCTCCAGGAGAATTGGGCATCACGATTATAGACGACGGTGGAGCAACTGAAGAAAGGACCCTGAAAAACAATGGTTTATATGCTTACATGAATTATATTGACTGCGCTATGGTTTCCGGGAACATGACAGAGGAAGTCCAGATAGTGAATTGCTACAACCGTATCGTGGGGTACATTTGCCAAAGCGGAGTTCCCGGCCAAGATAACTGTGGAGGTGCACCCCGAACATTGAATATTTTCCCTCTCTCTCTGTCTGTTTCTGTAAGTGCCTCTCTCGTTAGTGAATGCAATGTTAGTCTATTTGACTTTGATTTCTTATTGGTGTTATAAGTACACAGAGATAAATAAGGAGAAGCATACAATCTGGAGAGGTAGCGCGTATGGCTGGAGGGCAGCGTGGCCGGCCATGGTATCGGCAAAAGTCGCTGACAAGACGGCGAGTGGAATTTATATTATATCGAGCGACTCGAATCCTTGCTATAAAAAAAGGCATCGCCAGGGACCACCAGCTCCGCCGCTAGCGATCGGACGCCACGAAAAGTGGTAACCGACAAGAAGTGCTACTACCAAGCGAATTAAAACATAAAAT
>NC_051406.1:22556311-22556676 GCF_015228065.2 Penaeus monodon
TACACACATTTTTTCTCTCTCTGCGTGAATGGATCACTATTAGGGAAGACATTAATACGTGTACGGATGTGAAATACGTTCGGAAACGGAATGTTGTGAATTGGTTTAAGAATTTCAGAAATAATGTCCGTTACTAATTCTGTTTGTAAACATTCAACAGGAGAACTATTCTGTTGCAGGGCCTTGATGTTCATCAAAAACACAGGCAGACACTATACTATTGTTGCTGCTGTCTGTGATCCGTGGTGACTTTGAAGTATGTATGTGTGAAGTACACATTTATACACGTCTGGAACACGATAAAATTGAATAAAGAGGGATTAGAAGTAGTAACTTTCACTCTTTTTGTATAAATATGTTGATTC
>NC_051406.1:22557032-22557358 GCF_015228065.2 Penaeus monodon
ATCCGTAGACTGATGTTCCTTGTAGCCTGCCTGTTTACCGTCGACGTCGAGGCTGAAAAGCTTGCTCGGACGAGTCGAGAATGTTTCGTTAGGATTAGCCACCTTTTATAATATGTACATTTTTACGATGGCTGACATGATTATTTAATTAGTATATGGTTATTGCCTAATAAATCAATTCGACGACATCATTGTATTAGTCTGATTTGTTGTTGCTGACTTGAATATCAGCAGAAAAGTCATAACAACGCATATTGTCTTACATTAACTGTAAATTGCATTTCTTCTATGTAATGTGTTAATCAATATTCACAACACAGCTATTC
>NC_051406.1:22557394-22558032 GCF_015228065.2 Penaeus monodon
GAATATACTTATAACAAAATTGACGTTTTTGTTCCATAGAAAAAAATACAGTTCATATCTAGTATCCTCCTTCTCATCTTACGTGGTTACAAATGGTAATGAATCAACCTGTACTGTATATATGACCTATAAAAGTTAAACATCGTTGGTTGAGAGATTAAGGTTTATAACTAAAGAACATTAAGAAGACATTCCTCTATTCAGGTCTGGGATGTCTAACTAAATGAAATGCATTTTTTAAACTGAAATATTTTTTAGGTAGAAAACAAATCAAAAGATATGCATTTGTGTTTCTGCTCTACTTTCAGTCAATAACATATTCACATGTAAGCAACTAAATATTGTAGTTCAAATTACACTATTGATTAATTTGAATTAGGGAGAATTATTTTATTGATAATGCACTATTCTACAGTATATGTCTAGAAAAAAAATATAACTAATTTCCATTACTGTTACATGTCCCTGACGATTTGTATATTGTAGGTCTGTTATCAATTACGATTTCAATTCTTATCGATGAGTAAAATGAGAATTTAGTTGATGTTAAATCTTTCGGAGAAAAGTGAAACTTATGTTAATTCACATATTTATTAACATTAAATTTCTTAGTATTTAAATAAAACTTCACAAACATT
>NC_051406.1:22558287-22558367 GCF_015228065.2 Penaeus monodon
CGAATTATACACAAAATGGGTTTCTGAAAATGAAAATAATTTTTTTAGAGTTCAATAAAAGTAAAACATTATAATTTGCT
>NC_051406.1:22560598-22560767 GCF_015228065.2 Penaeus monodon
CTTTCACAACAAGTAATTCGCCAATGCATAAACCCTAGACCACTCACCTGTCGCACCTACTAGAACACATGTATCGTTGGGGTGACAGCCAATGCTCATCGAAGTGATCACGATACTGGAGTGGGATGCTGCACTCTGGATCACTGTGTACATCAACATCATCAATATG
>NC_051406.1:22561924-22562317 GCF_015228065.2 Penaeus monodon
TGACGATGTTATTACCTTACATCTATTATATGTAATTAACGATACATAAATATGCATGACCATCTATAGACGATGTTCTTTGTCACACTTTCATTACCTCCCTTACTTATTAGTGTCCACTATTTTGAATATCATATTTCAGTGAACACTTTTGGAAAACCAATATGCAGTTCTCAGTGACTAAACTGTGGCTCAGGAAGGAACAAGTCGACTTTATCAAATGGTTAACCTTCATTCTTCAAGGCCCCTTTCCCTCCTCTCTTTCCCCTTTAAATTTCTTCTTTCCTTTCCTTTCCTCTTCCCCTCCTACCTTCCTTCATAAACTCCCCTGTGATGGCTGTGTTAATGATGTGCTTGTGATGGTCTAAATACTTCAATGCAGTGTATCGCCAG
>NC_051406.1:22562615-22562720 GCF_015228065.2 Penaeus monodon
ACTTTAACTTTACAGTTACGTGAAATGTAATCTTGAAATGTGATTTCACGGGGAATATGTTTTTGAAATCGTTGTGGAAGGAAAGGCGAACGAACGACCGCATGA
>NC_051406.1:22562822-22563016 GCF_015228065.2 Penaeus monodon
GGTTTTATGGAAAAGAGAGGGACACCTAAATGCTATATTCGTGGTGAGATTAGTGGCAAGAAGGGCATTCGAAATGCAAAAAGGTACCTCTAAGAAGTATTGTTAGAAGTTTTACTTTATCGTACTCATTGTGCCCCCTGGGGTTATTGGGTGGCTGTGGGGAGGCAGGCCTTGCCAGTCCGCCTCAAAGTCAT
>NC_051406.1:22565611-22566613 GCF_015228065.2 Penaeus monodon
TTATTTTGATATTTATGAGTCTGTGCGATTAAAGGGCTAGCATGTGTTAGGGGTTTCGAAGATGCTACAGAAAAGGCCTTTATTACTGTTTGTAACACCCAGCTGGCTTGGTGATCTACGGCATGCATTTGACAGCAGGGCTACCGACATGTATTAAGTCGGCCACTACTTTTCACTGTCCCTCGTTTCGTTAATGATTCGTGCTTATAGTGCACCGATATTTATTTTACCGTGTGTAATATTCTGTATTCTATTATTTATTTTACCGTGTGTAATATTATATTGAGACAAGCGACGGCAAATGTGACACACTGATAAAACCAAGACTAGGAATAGCCTTCATGTTGATGACCGGATGAACATTTAGCAAACACGAAACTCACTTCCGGTAAATGAAAACGAATATTAAAGTCTGATATGCGGTCCGTTTTTTATATATTAGTGATACATGGAGCTTTGAAATACAGAGAAGAGAGATTAACATTCGGCAAGAGGAAATATTCGCAATAGTTTGTTACTAGTATGATGATGAATAAGACAAGCAAAATCAAAAATAGGACAATCACATACAGATAACAACAGAATGAAGAACAGGACTCACACGCACATATAACAGTAGAATCAACAGTAGGATAGAGACATTTTAACTACCATATCCGTCAACGTCGATGGCCATGGCACCTACACAGATAAAGCAAACAGCAATTGCAGTGCAAATGATAGGTCTGTGAGTAAGTCTGAGAACGCCAGCGCCTCACCGGTTCCATTTTCGAGAACGCAAGAGCCGTTGGAGAAACAGGCGATGTTCGTTCCTTCCGCCAACACCTCGGAATTTTCGGTCAGTTCCGATGTCACTGTTGATATAATCATCACAATTATCAACAGCATTATCTATCATCATCGATATAATTTATGATCAATATCGCAAGTTCACTACACACATTTTCAAATCTAAAACGGTACGTTTTGAGAATCTTCTGGACAGTTCTGAGAAATCACTAT
>NC_051406.1:22566960-22567099 GCF_015228065.2 Penaeus monodon
CACCTCCTTCATTCCCCAAAGCACAAGTACCGTTGGAGAAACACATGATGCCGGACCCAGACATCAGCATAGTGGAGTTTGCTGTCGTGTCCTCAGTTACTGTCGAAAATCATCATATGAGTATGTCATTAGCATACGC
>NC_051406.1:22569840-22570073 GCF_015228065.2 Penaeus monodon
GAAGTCTCACCTGTTCCATTCCCGAAAACACAAGTTCCGTTGGAATAACAACTGACGGTCGTTCCACTCGACGCCGTACTGGAATCACCTGTTGTTCCCGTGCTCGTGACTGTGTATGCGTGAGTGGTTGAAGTACCGACTGTGGTGGCTGGAGTTCTGGTTGTGGTTTGGGGTGCCGCCATGGCCCTGGTTGTAGCCATGGCCCTGGTTGGTAGCCATGGCCATGGTTCCGA
>NC_051406.1:22570135-22570422 GCF_015228065.2 Penaeus monodon
TGCGTTGCTCATGAGTCCTACCGTTGCGTTCTCCCTCGGCGCTATGGTTGCTGCAGTTGTGTTGGTTGTTAAAGTGTTTGGCATAGCGGGGCTTGTGTCGCGGGGCCACATGGCATTCGTTGGCGAAGCGGTGGTCGTCCCAGGGTTATGAGTAGTCATCCCGCTCCAAGAGTCCACGGTCGCCATGGCGTTAGTGGTGACCATGGCAGTCTCGTGGTTCATGGTAACCACTGGAGCTGCGATCGCGAAAGGGGACGTTAGTGGGGATTTTAAGATAATTGCTACGG
>NC_051406.1:22571299-22571386 GCF_015228065.2 Penaeus monodon
TAGTGGTGACCATGGCAGTCTCGTGGTTCATGGTAACCACTGGAGCTGCGATCGCGAAAGGGGACGTTAGTGGGGATTTTAAGATAA
>NC_051406.1:22577413-22577696 GCF_015228065.2 Penaeus monodon
AGTACGGCTTGTAGGAGCTACTCTTCCACATGCCGCTCTCGCACTTTATGAGGAACCATGGGTCTCCGTTGTCAAAGCCGTAGCCTTCGGGGCAGTGGTACACGCGGTACATACTTTCCGTCACTTTCACGAAGGCTCCTGCGGGTGGTATGGGCTCCATGGTGCAGGGGGTTTCATCAAGGCCTGTTGAAGGGGGAATGCTGATAATTATGGGGATATGAGTGGTGATGAAAAATTGGTCATGATGACAACGATGAATAATAATTGGGATGAAAAAGAACAC
>NC_051406.1:22577944-22578158 GCF_015228065.2 Penaeus monodon
TCCCCCTTCAACAGGCCTTGATGAAACCCCCTGCACCATGGAGCCCATACCACCCGCAGGAGCCTTCGTGAAAGTGACGGAAAGTATGTACCGCGTGTACCACTGCCCCGAAGGCTACGGCTTTGACAACGGAGACCCATGGTTCCTCATAAAGTGCGAGAGCGGCATGTGGAAGAGTAGCTCCTACAAGCCGTACTGCCTCGCCTGTGAGTGC
>NC_051406.1:22584473-22584569 GCF_015228065.2 Penaeus monodon
CCGTAGCAATTATCTTAAAATCCCCACTAACGTCCCCTTTCGCGATCGCAGCTCCAGTGGTTACCATGAACCACGAGACTGCCATGGTCACCACTA
>NC_051406.1:22585762-22586049 GCF_015228065.2 Penaeus monodon
CCGTAGCAATTATCTTAAAATCCCCACTAACGTCCCCTTTCGCGATCGCAGCTCCAGTGGTTACCATGAACCACGAGACTGCCATGGTCACCACTAACGCCATGGCGACCGTGGACTCTTGGAGCGGGATGACTACTCATAACCCTGGGACGACCACCGCTTCGCCAACGAATGCCATGTGGCCCCGCGACACAAGCCCCGCTATGCCAAACACTTTAACAACCAACACAACTGCAGCAACCATAGCGCCGAGGGAGAACGCAACGGTAGGACTCATGAGCAACGCA
>NC_051406.1:22586168-22586345 GCF_015228065.2 Penaeus monodon
GGCACCCCAAACCACAACCAGAACTCCAGCCACCACAGTCGGTACTTCAACCACTCACGCATACACAGTCACGAGCACGGGAACAACAGGTGATTCCAGTACGGCGTCGAGTGGAACGACCGTCAGTTGTTATTCCAACGGAACTTGTGTTTTCGGGAATGGAACAGGTGAGACTTC
>NC_051406.1:22589043-22589188 GCF_015228065.2 Penaeus monodon
GCGTATGCTAATGACATACTCATATGATGATTTTCGACAGTAACTGAGGACACGACAGCAAACTCCACTATGCTGATGTCTGGGTCCGGCATCATGTGTTTCTCCAACGGTACTTGTGCTTTGGGGAATGAAGGAGGTGTGTGTT
>NC_051406.1:22589670-22590517 GCF_015228065.2 Penaeus monodon
CATCGGAACTGACCGAAAATTCCGAGGTGTTGGCGGAAGGGACGAACATCGCCTGTTTCTCCAACGGCTCTTGCGTTCTCGAAAATGGAACCGGTGAGGCGCTGGCGTTCTCAGACTTACTCACAGACCTATCATTTGCACTGCAATTGCTGTTTGCTTTATCTGTGTAGGTGCCATGGCCATCGACGTTGACGGATATGGTAGTTAAAATGTCTCTATCCTACTGTTGATTCTATTGTTATATGTGCGTGAGAGTCCTGTTCTTCATTCTGTTGTTATCTGTATGTGATTGTCCTATTTTTGATTTTGCATGTCTTATTCATCATCATACTAGTAACAAACTATTGCGAATATTTCCTCTTGCCGAATGTTAATCTCTCTTCTCTGTATTTCAATGCTCCATGTATCACTAATGTATAAAAAACGGACCGCATATCAGACTTTAATATTCGTTTTCATTTACCGGAAGTGAGTTTCGTGTTTGCTAAATGTTCATCCGGTCATCAACATGAAGGCTATTCCTAGTCTTGGTTTTATCAGTGTGTCACATTTGCCGTCGCTTGTCTCAATATAATATTACACACGGTAAAATAAATAATAGAATACAGAATATTACACACGGTAAAATAAATATCGGTGCACTATAATCACGAATCATTAACGAAACGAGGACAGTGAAAGTAGTGGCCGACTTAATACATGTCGGTAGCCCTGCTGTCAAATGCATGCCGTAGATCACCAAGCCAGCTGGTGTTACAAACAGTAATAAAGGCCTTTTCTGTAGCATCTTCGAACCCCTAACACATGCTAGCCCTTTAATCGCACAGACTCATAAATATCAAAATAA
>NC_051406.1:22593089-22593282 GCF_015228065.2 Penaeus monodon
CAAAGACTTTTAGGCGGACTGGCAAGGCCTGCCTCCCACAGCCACCCAATAACCCAGGGGCACAATGAGTACGATAAAGTAAAACTTCTAACAATACTCTAGAGTAAACCCTTTTTGCAAATTTCGAAAGCCCTTCTTGCCACTAATCTCACCACGAATATAGCATTTAGTGTCCCTCTCTTTTCATAAAACC
>NC_051406.1:22593384-22593490 GCF_015228065.2 Penaeus monodon
TTCATGCGGTCGTTCGTTCGCCTTTCCTTCCACAACGATTTCAAAAACATATTCCCCGTGAAATCACATTTCAATATTACATTTCACTTAACTGTAAAGTTAAAGT
>NC_051406.1:22593808-22593887 GCF_015228065.2 Penaeus monodon
CTGGCAGATACACACTGCATTGAAGTATTTAGACCATCACAAGCACATCATTAACACAGCCATCACAGGGGAGTTTATG
>NC_051406.1:22593960-22594204 GCF_015228065.2 Penaeus monodon
CCTTGAAGAATGAAGGTTAACCATTTGATAAAGTCGACTTGTTCCTTCCTGAGCCACAGTTTAGTCACTGAGAACTGCATATTGGTTTTCCAAAAGTGTTCACTGAAATATGATATTCAAAATAGTGGACACTAATAAGTAAGGGAGGTAATGAAAGTGTGACAAAGAACATCGTCTATAGATGGTCATGCATATTTATGTATCGTTAATTACATATAATAGATGTAAGGTAATAACATCGTCA
>NC_051406.1:22595362-22595540 GCF_015228065.2 Penaeus monodon
CATATTGATGATGTTGATGTACACAGTGATCCAGAGTGCAGCATCCACTCCAGTATCGTGATCACTTCGATGAGCATTGGCTGTCACCCCAACGATACATGTGTTCTAGTAGGTGCGACAGGTGAGTGGTCTAGGGTTTATGCATTGGCGAAATTTCTTGTTGTGAAAGTTTTTTTAA
>NC_051406.1:22595640-22599367 GCF_015228065.2 Penaeus monodon
TTAAAGGAGAGTGCAGGGACACCAAGAGCTCAGCAAATGTAGATCTTCCATTTGTGAGGTTGAAGTGTTCAATTTGCCTCTTAAAGTGGATGTTTTTGTTGGTCCTGTGCGATCCTTTGGTTTGAGATTTTGAAATGAATGGATTAGTTTAAAGTGAGAAAACAAGAAGATTTTCTTGTTGGGATATCAGAATTAGTGTTAATGTACCTCTGATAACTTATATGAAAAAGATTAGGAATTTGATTAGAAAGTAAAAGCTAACATCAGGGCAACACTAGTTGCATTTAAAGTTTGTCAAAGAGATTAGTTCCAAAATTGATTTACAGGAAAGCCATTAGATATACTTAACCACACAAATTAATTTGAAAATGAAATGACAAAAAAAAATCACTTACAACCATTGTTTTAGAAAAATTAATATTGTTTCCCCCAAAAATAAGGTTGTCTGTCAGAATGCAAACTGAGCATACAATTATTTCCTCGGGAACCGCAGAAAGGCTCATGTCACAGCTGGTGGAGTGGAGAAAAATTGTGGATCCAACCTACTTGGAGACTTCTTACTCACACACAGAACCTTTATTGACAATCCCCCCAAAGTGGCAACAATTAATTAGAATGGTAATTTATTTTTTTCTTTTAACCTCTGACTTTGATTAATGTCTGTTTTAGAAAGGTAGCATTCATAATTGGTAGTGTTTATTAAGAATTAATTATTTGATTTTTGTAATCCAGTGTCACAAAAGTAATAGCCTGTCAATTCTTTAATAGTCTTTGTTGTACTTTATTTAATACTTGAGCAGGTTAACTGATACAGAATATAAAAATACTCATCATTTTGCAAAGAAAAATGAAAGTTCATTTCCTCACTAGGTTTGAAGACCCCTCTCTAAGAGACAGAGTGACACGTTGGTGTTGCTCGGGGTTAAAAAACCACTTCACGACTTTGAAATGGTCCAGTCATGATGAACTTCCTGGAGCAGTTTGAGGAAGGACTCAAAGGGGGAAATTTGGCGGGGCAGCTCAGGCTGCTGGATTTTCGCCTGCGCCACCAAGGCCAGGGCGAGGACTGTGACCCTCACGGGGCCCTTTCCAGGGATGAAATCCCTCCACTTCTCCATCCTGGGGGGGTATGAGCGAGGATTTGGAATCTTTATACAAAGGTGTGTAGATGTCGGGCATTGGTCATATTATCTTTGTATGGACCCAAATTTATGTTTTTATCTTTAATTTGTTTTTGATACTAGATATTGTATTATTACAAAGTTACTTATTAAAATTACATTTAATGTACTGTTAGTGAAGATTTTATTGATAATGTTATTTTTTCGAAATAGGTTGAGAAGGGGAGAAAGGCCCGAGAGGTTGGCCTGAAGCGGGGTGACCAATACTAGAATTCAACGGCCAGAGCTTCGACCAATGAATCATGGACGTGCCCTAGAGATTCTTCGTCAGACGTGTCACCTATCAATCACTGTTAAGAGTAACTTGTTAGGTAATGAGTCCATTTGTTTTTTTATATAACAGTTTTTTTTCCACAGCAAAAATGTACCACAAGCAGAAAAGTGAAATTGTATTTATCCCCTCTTTGGAATAGAAATTAATCAGCTTCCTTCACTGCAGCATTAAAGGAGATGCTACAGACTCCTGACAATTCCCCAAGACAACGCCCGAGAAAGCCATCTGACCCGCGGGGCCTTCATGACGGCAACTTGCCCCTCAACCCAACTTTGCATCCACCATGAACATCCCAAGCGACCACACTCAGCAGTCTCCTTAGGGACAAAGGCAAGGACAACAATAACAAGACATCCTTCATGACAATGGTGGCACCAAAGCCAACAGGTTCGGGAAAGGTCAAGAATCTCTGAACCAAAGACCAACACACAGTAAGTTTCATGAGGTCGTTTAGGTTGTAACTTGTGGTATTTGTGTGTAATTTATTTTTTCATATTAATATCTAATCTGTCTCTTATTTTATAGTTAAATGTTTTCATGATTACCATTAATTTTATTTTTAGGGTTTCATGATTATCCTTTTTTTGTTTTCTACATGTTATTTAGGATTACTGTGAATACAATAGATATAGTCGTAAGTCTTTTAAATACTGTTTTGTAATTACAAACATGTACAATGCCATTGAAAGTGTTTTGGAAGTGAAAATGCATGACTGTGTTGCAGAGAGTCACAAATTAACAGCGATAAAAGCGTGTCGTCCCAGTCAAGTGTGGGGGGTGGACTCTACCACAGTCACAGCAACCCGATCTGAGCACAACTGGAGCCTATGAAGATGTCAGAACGGGTTTCCTGAGCATGTATTGAAGGAAAGAATCTCAGCCAGATTTCCTTTTTCAAAGTTATCAATTTCTTTGAGTTAATATATTCAGAAAATTAGAAAGATTTGCTCTAGGGAATTTGAATTGGACAACAATAATCCTTTTCCTCCCATTATCCTAGGTTTATCGAGCAACTGACCAACTGCGAGATTCCTCCCGGGTCCACAAGGAGACCACAGCTCGCGAGGTTGTGAGCTCGCACTGCAGATCTTCAACATCAATGACCCTTCGGGTTCCCCCAAACTATGCCCCTGTATGAAGTCTCAGTCACGAAGAAGGCCTCCAAAAAAGAAAAAGAGATTACCAGACTCACTGCAAAACTTGGCGGAGAAAAATAGGTATAGCATTAGTAATATATTTTTTCTATTGCTGTATGGCCATTATATTTATACATATTTGATTAATAACAGAAGAATTTAATGGGTGTTTTAAAATGTTTATTTATATTATTGTTCATCATGGCTTCATTTTTTAATCTTTTCTCTTTTAGGACTAAGCAGTCGATACTACTTGAAGAACATCACAGTGTCACAGACTTTGGTCCCAGATAAAAATGTGAATAGTTGGTCGGGAGTCAACATTTTTACTTCTTACAATTAACTCAGTTGAGTTAGCTATTCAGCTTACTCTTGAGGACTATACAATATTCAGGAAAATTGAACCCACTGAATATATTGATTATCTCTTCCACCTCAACTCCAGATATGGAACTCCGGCTCTGTCACAATTCGCTGAGGTATGCAAGTTTCGTGTCATGCAGATTATTAAAATTACATTTATATCCTTTATGGTTATTAAAAATCATGCACAATACTGATAGTCCTGAATGTTAAATTTCTAATATTTTTACCCTAAATGTAAGTTACATGTGTAAATTCCAAATTCTTCTTTAAATATAAAAAATCTTGTTTCTCTCTCCAGCTTGTTAATCGTGAAATGTTCTGGGTGGTCACAGAAGTCTGCTCAGAGCATAATCTAGTCAAGCGATCCAAAATCATCAAGCAGTTTTTTTAAAATTGCCCGTAGATTTTTTTAATTGAGTGGAGTAAAATGTTGCATAATGCCATTGTTGCTTTGGATATTTCATTCATGTCCAAATCAGAAAGCACATATCCGATTAAAATCTCTCTTCCTCACAGGACAAAGTAAGGAATGTAAATTTCAACTCCATGTTTGCCATATTGTCTGGTCTGGGGCATGGAACGGTTTTCGAGGCTAAAGCGACCTGGGAGCGCTTGCCTTCCAAGTACCAGCGCATGTTCCATGACTGCAGGGTCTCATGGATCCTTCCGAAACATGAGCAAGTACCGCAACCTGGTCCAAAGCGAGAACATCCAATCACCCATTGTAAGGGCCCAAATCGTGCATTTTTATTTTGATTTCCTTGGGTGTT